>NC_087206.1:17546452-17563952 GCF_015104395.2 Macrobrachium nipponense
GTCACAAGCCTCGAACACTTTCTTTCTGAGGTCCTCGGTGGGGTCTTTTGTCAAGCGTTGGAATTTGGAAGTGTCCAGGAGGAATCCTATCCATCTTTTCAAAGTAATCACTTTTCTTCATCACTACGTACACTGATGATTTTGTCACCTTTCCGTATGATGATGTCTGGGTTGCTACGTAGTTCTTTAGCGGCTTCCCTCATCTCCTTGGTGATTAATTGGCTTCGAAATGTCCTCTCTGTCGTCCTGCTTCTCCAACAAGTTGATCAATGACGGTAGGTGTTAGTTCTAGCTTACCATCATCTCGGAGTTGTAAAAGTCGGTCTATAAGGGCCTCCGTTTCTATTCTCTTGGAAGAAGTGGCCGGGCATGGACACGATGGAGGGAGGTAGAGAAGATACTCCGACACCGTATAGAAGAATCCGCAGCAAGAATCCAGCAACTTGAAGTTGAGAAGAGAAAACGTTGGGAAGATTTTCTGCATTAACAGCCCACTAGATGACCAACAAAAAGCACGTGACCTGCTTGAGTTAGAGAAGAGGAAATACAGACAGGTGGTGACAACGAGGCACAACAAGAAGCTACTCATCCTTCATGGGGGCCCCGTGAGAAGTGAGGAACACAAAGATGGCTTCGTCAACCTGGCTGGAATCGACCTTAGCCCCCATCAAAGGTCCCTCCTGAACCTGGGTCTGCAGTGCCACTATGCCAAGAAACCACACACTGAAGCCAAGAGAATAGAAACGGAGGCCCTTATAGACCGACTTTTACAACTCCGAGATGATGGTAAGCTAGAACTAACACCTACCGTCATTGATGAAACTTGTTGGAGAAGCAGGACGACAGAGAGGACATTTCCGAAGCCAATAATCACCAAGGAGATGAGGGAAGCCGCTAAAGAACTACGTAGCAACCCAGACATCATCATACGGAAAGGTGACAAATCATCAGTGTACGTAGTGATGAAGAAAAGTGATTACTTTGAAAAGATGGATAGGATCCTCCTGGACACTTCCAAATTCCAAACGCTTGACAAAAGACCCCACCGAGGACCTCAGAAAGAAAGTGTCGAGGCTTGTGACTAGGGCCAACAATCAGCAAGAACGTCGTAAAAATTCCTAAGGTAAAAGGAGACTATGGGCCCGGTACTGCTACGGAACAGTGAAAACACACAAGGCAGGCAAACCCCCTAAGGCCCATCATCTCTCAGATGACATCCCAAACCTATAGGATAGCGAAAGTCCTGAATGATTTGCTGGTACCTTACATACCCGGTGCATATTCACTGAAATCAGCGGTGGAGTTTATTGATCTCCTACAGGAAAAAGGACCAGAAGACGACATTGCCTCACCTCGGACGTTGAGAGTTTGTTTACGAACGTTCCCGTCGAAGAAACGATCGACATCATTCTTGATGTGTATACAGGTGGTCCGAGAAGAACCCGCTGCCCCCCATTTCCGAAGATGTCCTCCGAGAGATGCTGAAAGCTAGCACTACAGAAGCCCCTTTCCTCTCTCATCAGGGGGAATTATTTCGACAAGTAGACGAGTCGCCAATGGGATCCCCACTAGGGGTTTCCTCTTTGCAAATTATGGTACATTGGCCACCGTCGAAGAAAGGACCTTTAGAGAAACATCTAAAACCTAGGATTTATGGGCGGTACATCGACGATTATATTCGTCACAATAAAAGAGCCTGAAGATACCAAAAAACTAGCAGATGCTCTGAAAAGAAACTCAGTGCTCAACTTCACCACAGAGCACAGCCAGCAGAAGACTTTGCCATTTCTTTGATGTCCTGGTAAAACAACAAGAAGGACAGTTTAAGACGACCGTTTATACGAAAGCAACGAACGCTGGGCGTTGCTTGAACGCACGCGGGAGTGCCCGGACGCATATAAAAAGTCTGTCGTGAGTGCGTATGTCAACAGAACCTTCACACACAGCTCAATCATGGAAAGATATACATAACGAACTCGACCGAATTCGCCAACTGCTGACAAACAACGGGTATGCAGATCAAATTATCGAAGCAGCAATAAAAAAGAAAATGGACGAATTTTACCAACCCAACACCATGGCGAAAAACGAGGAAACTTGATTATTTACCATCGTGTACATTATGGGTCTGCATACAAGGAGGATTGCTGCACACTACGCGGGATAATAAACAGAGGCGTAACCCCAAAAGCCCCTTACCATAAAATAAGCCTCAGGATATATAGTAAGCCCAACCTTGTAGAGCCTTAATAATGAAGAACAGCACCGCTCCGGGGGGACCGAAGGAGATGTGCACGAATGTAGTTTACAAATTTACTTGTCCAGAGGAGGTGTGTAAACCTCACAGCCAAAACTACATCGTGCACACTACAACGACCCTTCGGAGGACGTCTGCTGGCTCATAGAAATCAAGGGGCCATCCATCAACATTACATAGATGTTCACGACAGGAAGCCATCTCTACAAGAGCTCATAGAAGGCACCCATGTCGTACACGAGAAGACAACTACGGTCGCCTCTTAATAACGGAAGCAGTGAGCATCGCTATTCAGAAGCCGACCTTGAACGTCCAACAAGAATCGGACCATATACTCCCTCCAGCAGGAGAAGGAATACCCAAGCCAACAGGGACCAGACAGCGCGCCCCAATCCACCGAGAACATCGCGCCCCTTGGAAGGCATGAGAAGACCCAGCGTCAGCGAAAGTCAAGTAACATCCTTACTCAGGTCGCTGAGACCCCGCCCAACACGAAATCAGCAACCGTTAACCAAACGTAGACCATTTTGGACATACACACACACACACACACCACACTCAAATTTAAATCATACACATTTATGTATAAACAGAAAATTATCTCTTGTACCTTTATGCATGCTATAAAATATATACATATATTGTACTCCCGTATTTAGATTTCTATATTCATTTTCATCCTGTATGTAATTTTGTAATTTAGATTTCTATATTCATTTTCATTCCTGTAGTAATGTAATTTTGTAATTTTTATCTAAAACCAACATGTAACATATTAAATTTTAAACATACATTTAGGAAACTCTAGCACATGGCATTGTATTTTGAATATATATATATATATATATATATATATAGTATATATATATATGTATATTATATATATATATATATATATATATATAGTATATATATATATATATAATATATATATATATATATATAAATATATAGATATATATATATATATATATATATATATATATATATATATATATATATATATATATATGTATATATGTATATATATATATATATATATATATATATATATATATATATATATATATATATATATATATATATATATATATATAGATATATATGTATATTATATATATATATATATATATATATATATATATATATATATATATATATATATATATATATATATATATATATATATATATATATATATATATATATATATATATATATATATACATATATATATATATATATATATATATATATATATAATATATATATATGTATATATATATATCACTATATATATATATATATATATATATATATATATATATATATATATATATATATATATATACATATATATATATATATATATATATATATATATATATAGTATATATATATATACATATATATATATATATATATATATATATATATATATATATATATATATATATATGTATATATATATATATATATATATATATATATATATATATATATATATATATATATATATGTATATATATAATATATATATGAATAACTTGATCACGAAGTATATAAAACGGGATGCTATGTATAGATAAAGGTTTTTTGCCACGTAGGAAAAAATGAAAAGTGAGATAGCCAGGCACTTTCTGTCTAGTGCGACCCTTTACTCAGGCCCAACTGATGGTACAGAGGAAAAACATAGTCAAAGTAGGCTTAATATCCAAACTGACATTACAAGATTAGCAATAAGGTAGATTTCACTCTACAGAAACGAGGAAGCGCCTGAGGGCAGGATAAGCGATTTTTAGGCAGCCATACCTTAGAGGAGCACACACGTGGTCAACAGATGATTCTTCCAGAAAACAATACATTTTGAAAAAACAAGGAGGCATATGCAACTTATTACCATGAAATTTACAAAAATGTTCCCCCCAAAAATCAGTGAAAAGACGAAAAAAAGGATATAAATATATCGAGAGAGAGAGAGAGGAGAGAGAGAGAGAGAGAGAGAGAGAGAGAGAGAGAGAATAACTATATACATGTGGGACTCATTAATTAGTAGTTCATTTATTTAAAGGTCCTTTGTTACGACCCTTGTTGGGCCGGGGTGCAAGTTCTTTTGCACAAGAATAGAGAGGACAGTGATCTTACCAAGTATCCAGATAAATTCAGTCAGCGGAGACAAAAACACACAGGAAAAACTCAACATATTTATTAATTAACAATCAAAGCAAAAGAATAATAAAAGTAAGCCTTGTGACTATACCGGACACAATAGTCCTTACTACTCCCGTAGGAGTTCCTAATTACTAATACTAAACCCTAGACAGAAAATATTGAGAGATAACTAGATAAATTAGTATGGGCCCAATGGGCACCCACATAAATATAACAACCTACCTATAACTAAGCAGAGAGGAAAGAAGTAAGAGACCAACAGGGGGGGAAAACTTAATTCTCCTACCTACAATTATAAACTAAATCTTAAATATACAAAGTATCAAACATCTTAATAGATAATACACAAGAAAATAATGAAAATTACAGCATCACTCGTGACAAGATATACACAGATTGGCATATATATATATATATATATATATATATATATATATATATATATATATATATATATATATATATATATAAAGCGGCAATACGAATGCCAACAGTCTCGAAAGACTCACTATACGAGAGTAAAAAAAAAAAAAAAAAGATTACTCGGAAAGAGCTCCACACTGAAATAAGGGATGAATGGATGCTCCAAACGATTCAGGCTAAACAGTTGCCTTGCTGAAGGCCGAAATACAGGGGAGCCGTGATCTCTTACATCCACTTGGGACGGCTGCCACGGTATAAGGCCAATACTCCGCTACTCCGAAGGGTCGCTGCAGCTACACAGGGTTCCCACCAATACCATGGGGAAGGAGTCTTTCGTGCTCCCAACCAAAAACACAAGGGAAATTCGCTACCTGGTACCAACCGCCCTACTTGCACCTTCACGGGCCTCAATGCCCCCACCGCTGCAGCTCAGAAGGACGTCGTAGAAAAATACAGTTAAGTCTCCCACGTCCACTCTGTCGGGATCCAGCGCCGATATCAGAGCCCGCGGAAAAGTACACACTGTAAGGGGAAAGTCACCGCAGATGGCAGAAATGCCCCTGCGCCTCCCAACAATGACAGAGACAAATCCTTCGAAGGGCGTTAAAGAAAAATATGCCAGCTGCACAACCATGCGGGGAGAATAGCGAGCCCGAACTGTTCTCTGGAAAAAGTCGCGACCCTCCAATATCCTCGCTGGTGTCCTTTTCACCAACCACTCGAAAGATAAACAAAACAAAAAAACGAGCATTAATAAGATGCTCACAAACATTTAACAAGCGGGGAGGAGGTTTAACAAGCAGTTCGCTTGACGTTCAGCCGAGACCAAAGTAAAGCTTAAAACTAAAACCTTAAAAACTAATTTCCTTACGCTAATTTTTATATACAACAAAATATAACAAAAAGCAGTAACAAGGCTGAGATAATAACTAAAGCTCCCCCCAAGAAATGCCAATTACATTAATACATGATATCCTTCATAAACATTTTACATATATACGGGTCCAAATGGTACAATCCCAGACTAAGATTTAGATTGTTTTAATTAGTGATTTGTATAATTGCTGATTCCAGTAAATTTCTTGAAACATGATCATTAGATTTAGCAATTACAGAGGTATCGCCCAATTAATACAAGATTTTTCATTCAGATGGATAAACATGCATTTGAAGTCTTGGCTTTGTTCTAACTGAATACATATGCTGCTTAATACGTACACATAAATTTTTACTTGACTGTCCAACGTAAAAAGATGGGCAATCCTTACAAGGAATTTTGTAAATGGTAATAAGTTGTATATGCCTCCTTGTTTTTTCAAAATGTATTGGTTTTCTGTATGAATCATCTGTTGACCACGTGTGTGTTCCTCCAAGGTGTGGCTGCCTAAAAATCGCTTATCCTGCCCTCAGGCATTTCCTCGTTTCTGTAGAGTGAAATCGACCTTATTGCTAATCTTGTAATGTCAGTTTGGATATTAAGCCTACTTTGACTATGTTTTTCCTCTGTACGATCAGTTGTGCCTGTGTAAAGGGTCGCAGTATACCGAAAGTGCTTGGCACTCTCGCTTTCACTTTTTCCTTCGTGGCAAAAACCTTTATCTATATATATATATAATATATATATATATATATATATATATATATATATATATATATATATATATATATATCTATATATATCATATATTATATATATTATATATATATATATATATATATAGATATATATATATATATATATATATATATATGATATATTATATCTATATATATATATATATACATATATATTCTATATATATATATATATATATATATCTATATATATATATAGATATATATATTATATATATTATATACTATTCATATATATATTATATATATCTATATATATATATATATATATATATATATATATATATATATATATATTATATATATATATATATATAAATATATATATATATATATATTATATATATATATATATATATATATATATATATATATTTATATATATTAAACCCTCTAATACGATGCTTTTGGGTTGGCGGTTGAGGTGGGGACGGTTGGGTTGAGGATATCTAGGGAGGGGTGGGGGGGGGGGGGGGGGGGGTGGGGGGGGGGGGGGGGGGGGGTTGTTGGGGAGAGTTGGGCCAGTGGCCTCATGAGTCAGTCCCGTCAAAAAGGTCTTACAACACACTTCCTGTCTTCATGACAGAAACATAACGTTTCTTTTGTTCTGAATATCATGTAGTTGAAAGCCTCGGGCACAGGAATTATAATATGTTCTTTGTGTTTTTCATTTCTTAATGACTTCATTGTTTATATTTGTTTTTTGTTTTTTTTTTTTTTTGCTTTTTTTTTTTTTTTTTTTTCCTGGCATATCTTTTTTTTTCTGACATTTTAATCGATTCTTCCTTTAGTTTTAATGTTGTATTTTGTCCGTAATATCAGTATGTTTTATTGAATGCTTTTTAAATTTCCATTTTTATATTTATATGGATAATACACAAATTCTTATTCAACATCCGGTAATACATAAATGTAAATAAGCAAGTAAAAGAGATTCAAACAACATATAGAAGATGATAAAGAAAAAGTTAGCTGACATGGAATGGGAAAATGGATTTTATGTAGTGCTATTGTTCAATATTACGATTCTGCTTTTTTTTTTCAAATACCCATCATAAGTCACACCATAACGTTCCTTATTTATGATCGAAAACCAATTTTCAAAGACAATGAGAAGGTTAATGAGAAGCGGAAGTATAATTGATTTCTCGACACCATGAATGGCTTCATTGTTCCACGTTTATTTTTTTTTTAATATATCATTCATTAAAATCATGATGAAAATATCGAGTAGTCCATGGGCACGCAATTACCAATCTCTCTCTCTCTAATTCTCTCTCTCGCTCTCTCTCATCTCTCTCTCTCTCTCAGGCATTCTCTTTTCCGTTCCTCCTCCTTGTCTCCCTTGAACTGTCCAGATCTCTTTAAAAATTCGCTCACCCTCGACTTAAGAATGATGGATTCGCTTTCACTTAGCATTGAAAAGAGAGGGCCTTTATAAACAGAAACGAAAACTGACAAATTTGCCAGTTCTGTGTAGATTCAACCTCTGGTACTGTAGAACCAAGCCGTTTCCATCGCCACCATCACATGAAGTTGGGAATTCTCTAAAGTCATCGTGTGTCCGTATCTGAAAAGTCTACATGATCATAAAATAACTAAAGTATTACTCTACCACACAAATCTGTCATTAACTAATATACCCAATCTCATAGTCAATTATCAAAAATTCCTCACTAAACAAAATATGATCTTTACCCACTGAATCTTCACAAGTAATCATATATAGGACAAATATACTAACAAAAACCTTCCATAATGTCTAACAGCAAAATCCTTGCACTGTTTATATATTTAACCTCCATGAAATATAATGCCGAACACCCCTTGTATCTAACTCGTATACCCGATGAATTATACCTCCTGTCTATAATAGAAATGCTATGTAGAGCTTAACCACGATTACGAACATTCCTCGTAGGAAAAGAAAAAAAAAGAAAAATAATAATAACAATTGAACTTTCCCCATTGCAAAACGTACAGCAAAAAAAGAAAAAAAAAAAAAAAAAACATATAATCCAGCACTTTTCCACATAAACGCAGTATGTATCGTTACGAAATTTGCTACCACAACATATCTCATTGACCAGAATTGACCCCTTACATACATCCCCATGGAATGTCATAATCGACATCTCTGAAAACAATGTGAATCTCCGAGTAATCAACTCTGAAAGGAAAAATCAGCAACCGGACTCATCACAGCATTATCAGCAATAATTCACCTGTGAATACCTCATGTGCTCAAATCGCGCTATGGATTTGTCTATTCCGACTTGCAACCTCAGAAATCGTTATTTTCCAAATAGTCCAAAATTTCTATGTTGATACTATATAACCACATTCCACAAAATTAACCTTAGGACATCACCAATGGTACCCAAAAATTGTCCTAAAAAATATAACTTGTTCATGATACTGCCACAAGTTTATGAAACCGCATAACCACCTCGTCGGGATATAAACCACAGAAACCACAATTCACCCATTATATACTGTCAAATATAACCACTGGTGAAATAAAATACAACCTCTTTACAGAAACCCAAAAAACCACAATAACCCTTCTTAGCCCGTAAAACTACAGATCACCCCCCAAAAAATGTAACCACAAAAAAAAAAAAAAAAATCCACCGCCAAGATTATAGCCCCCCCAAAAAATTCAGCCCCAAAAATCCACCACCCAAAAACCGTCAAAAATTCAGCCCCACTAAACCCATACAAACAGGAATCACCACAGGCTTATCATAATATTTTTCAGCTTAACAGAAATTTGCCATATTTTTAGCCTGATTTTACACATGAAATATTTACCTCTAAATCTTACGCCAAAACGTCGCAGTTTGCACATAATAAGAAAAATAGTAGAAGAAATGAAAGAGAAAGAAAAAAATAAAATTTAAACACATTTCACCATCAATTTGCAGAAACCAGAAAAAATGCAACTGCGTAACATTATATTAGTTACCGCAACCAACTGTTTTCAGTTTTGATATATGTGTTACTTTCGACCGACCTGTTTTTTTCCTCTAAGACTACAAATCTGTTTCCAATCTTTTCCTCAATGACTCTAAAAGGACCCTTAAATTTTTCACATTCATTTTTAGAAATAGCTTGTCTCCAACATTGATCTTGGGATCAGATGTTTTGTTATTACTTCTGTCTACCATTTTTTGAGTCGTGGCCTCGAGATTGCGGCTGAGACAAGCATGTCTCTCGCTGTAAATATTAATGATTCGATTGTATCCTCCCCATGATGAGGTATAGTTAACAGATCGAATGTGCCTCGTGCTGGGCAACCAAACAAAGCTTCAAATGGAGACATTTTAATGGAATCACTAACCATAGTGTTAATATTATGTCGAACAACATCAATATATCTGTCCCAATTCTTATCATTACCATGTACAGTCTTCCTGAGAGCTTTGAGCACTTTTCTGTTTGCTCGTTCCCACAACTTTCTGTATCCCCACGACTTAAGCTAAACATTCCAAAGTTTTGTTTACAAATTCTCTGCCATTGTCGGTCAATACAACCTCGAGTAAGTCATATCTGCAAATGATACCATTGAAAAATGCTGTAGCTACTTCAGCATTTTATGTTTAAGTGGAAAAATTTCAACTATCCTCGTAAGTTCATCTATTATTACTAACAAGTACTTATTCGCATATCTAGATTCACAAAAATTTCCCAGGATATCCATATGTATTCTCTGAAAACGTCTACTTGGTATCGGATATGACCCTAATTTGCATGAAGTTATTCTTGCAGGTTTGCATGCATTTGCATACTGTACAATTTTTCACAAAATTTTCCACATCTTTCCCCATGTTTTTCCAAATATATTTAGCACGCACCTCATTATATGTTTTTTCTATCCCCAGGTGCAGACTACCGAACCTGCAATGTACTATATCCAAAACCACTGGAATTATGACTTTTGGAATTACGATCTGTGTCGTATCTCCTTTACTTTCGCTAGTTCTCAATTTATATTAAATTTTCCTGACCAATAGATTACCTTCTAACTCTAAACCCAATAAAGGTAACTTATAACGTTTCCTGACTAATTCCCTTCTAAGAAATGCTTTTGCGTCTGCCAGAATTTCATCTTCATCCTGCCTTTGCTCTATGAGACCCCTATCCCATTGTATAGACTCGCTAGTGACAGCGCAACTTGAAATCCTTCCGTGTCATAAAAACTTCTACTAAGGGCGTCCGCTACTACATTTAATTTGTCTTCTATATACTTGAGCTTTGCATTGAAATCTCTGATAGTTAGAAACCATCGAGCTCTTTTAGGCGACAAATCAGGCTTATTAAAAAGATCCAATAATGGTTTGTGGTCTGTAAGGACTTCTACTTTATTCCCCATCAGTAGCATTTCAAAATGAACCAAAGTTGATACTATAGCAAAGGCTTCTTTATCTTTGGTAGCCATTGATTTCTCATTGTTGCCCTTTGTCCTGAACTTCCTGCTATAAAAGGCTATGGGATTGAATTTCCCATCAAACTTTTGCATAAGGCCAGCTCCTATACCCTCCTGACTGGCATCAGTCACTAATGTGAATGCTTTGCTGAAATCTGGAAATTTCAAAACTGGGGGATTCACTAACGCGTCCTTAAGCTTTTGAAAACTCTCAGACTGGGGTTTCCCCATTGAAATTGAACGGCTTCCCGCAATATATCTGTTAGGGGAGCTGTTATGTTAGAAAACCCTTTCACAAACCTCCAAAAGAAACCGGCGATACCCAGGAATGACTTAATTTCTTTCTTTGATCTCGGGGTGCAAAAATTTGCTATTGCTTTGACTTTATCGTCATTTACTCTAACTCCCTCTTTGGATATGACATGGCCTAAACATGTGATTTGGTTTTTCAAGAACGAACACTTAGCTAGCTTAATTTTCAACCATGCTAATCTAAGCCTCCTAAGTACTTCCGTAAGCACTTCCAGGTGTTGCACGATCGTGTCTGTTGGAACTAAAATATCATCCATATATACAAAAACATTTATACCCAATAACCAGTGCAAAACTGTGTTTACCAACTTGGTAAAAGTCATCGGACTGCCCAATAAACCGAAGAGCATTCGCGTAAATTCATAGTGTCCCTTGGGCACTGAAAAAGCCGTATATTTCTTACTACTCTCGCTGAGAAGGACCTGAAGAAAGCCCTGCGGTAAATCAATTGAGCTATAAATATTATGTCCCCCGATTTCTACAAAAAGATCTGGTATGCACGCGACTGGATAACGGTCAGGGATTGTTTTTTCATTCTAACGTCTAAAATCGACGAATACGCAGACATAACCATCCTTATAGGCACTGCTAACAGAGGAAAGTTGTATGTAGACACACTAGGACTAATGATTCCTTCTTCTTCCCATTTATTTACCTCTTTTTTTCACCTGTTCTCTGATTTTGAAAGGTACGCGGTATGCAGGAATATAAATAGGTTTTGTGCCATTCTCTAAATTTACCTTATGTTCTAACACATTAGTCAATCCCAGTTTATCACCTTGTAAGGCCAATGCATCCCCAAATTCTGCCAAAAAGAGCTCGCTTACCGCTTCAACATGCTCACTATAATCCGCATTAGCTAAATGTTCTCTAAATATTCACTTCCTTGATTGCATATCTGCCTTGGAAAACTCAGATTTCCCCTCTACAATAGCTACTGAACCAATGTCACTACTCCAATCTTGGAGATCTAATACATATGTATTCCTTTAGTATTTCCTGACTGTATCATTACAGTTCAATAATTCTAACCATGTAACACCAGTGTTTGATACACTGTTCACTGATGCCGTGCTAAAAATCCCTCTTAGCTTCTCGCTATCCTCAATTACCCACACATCCGCGGGTTTTCTCACTTCCCTAAACTTTACTTTTACCATAGTCTTTGAACCTGGCATTAAAACAACATCCTTTGATAAAACACCTTGATATTTGTGGTTAGTACCTCCCCGTTCCACGATCCCATAAACATCACCACCCGTGGTTTTCATTACATCTACCCCATTTTTAGTATCAGTACTAATATCAATATTAGTATCAGTATCACCACCCATAATGCTATTGTCATATTCACCAAAATTGTTAGCACCGTGGACTCCAATATCTCGTATAACATCACCGCAGTTATTCCTCGTATCATCAGTGTGGGTTTTGATATTACCACTCCCCATATCCCCATAGCACTGCCAAACACATCCCCTTTTTCAATAATCTCCATATATTCAGTTCTAATCACCTCCTCATAAGGAAGAAAAACACCAGGTATTCCAACCGTTATACCATTAATACCTGCATGGATTGAAATCTTGTCTCTTACATGCAGGATGACCCAGCAAAAATCTGTTGCCCAACGCAACCCCTTTTATAACCAAAAATGGTTCTATTAATACTCTATCACCGAGAGTAAACCGTATTTGAACACAACCCAGGGTGTTTAATCTATGGGCTTGCACATCACACACTGTCTCTGTTGAAGGTTTCAAAGGGTAATGGGAGAACTTGGATTGATACAGATTATAGTCCATTAAATTTATAGATGCACCTGTGTCTATAAAGATCGGGATATCCACATCCCCCACTTTTCCATAAACTATAGGCCTGGGCTCTGGGGCATCCCCCACGAGACCACAATGGCACATACTAATCATCTGTACTCTTTTTGTTGATCGGCCTCGAAAAAATTTCGCCGATCCCTTTGCCCTCTTAAGTGACCTGCCTGGGAAATTCTCATATTATAACTTCCAGAACTTTGAGGTGTAGGCCTCGCATCTTTCCATATCTAAGACGGACAAGATTGCCAATAGTGATCTGCACTCTTACACATTCCACAATAGTTTTACTCTACTACACTCTTACACACTTCCACAATACTTTAAATCTACACATTTTGCTTTGACGGGTGCCCTGGTTTATTACAATTGCTAGCAAACACAAACTGCCGTTGCCTTTGATCGATCGATCTTCTATTATATTCAACTTTTGCACACAAACGGGGAGAAGAAAATTCTGTGTCTCTTTGCACCCTATTTCTTGGGCCGATCCCATTAAAAAATGTACTATCTACAGTGGGACATTTAGACATATGTTTCTGAATTTGGGCATAAATTAATTCTTCGTCTGATGTAGGTTCAATCTTTTCATCAAAACTATCCACTATTGCATCCGGTACGTTGTGCAACAACATCGCAAAATGGATCAGTTTATGTAAATCTTCAAGTGAGACACTAGCCCCGTTTACCCAATTAGAGGTTTTCAATTTTTATATCCATTCTCCCGCCAAGTCAAAAAGTTTGAGCTATTTTCGATGAGGCTAGTTGTGCCTTTCCGTATTTTATATAGCCCTCTTAGATCTCTCACCATATTCCCGTGTTCCTTTGAGCCATAAGCTGCTCTTAAAAATACTTGCAAATCAGCCCATGTCTGACATTTTGCATATTAAAAACTCGTGCAGCGATAGGAAAGATCACCCTTATTGAAATCTAACAAAGCTTTCGCCTCTCTGAATGCCTTTACATCATCTGTTATCCCTTTGGCACTTAAATAATTATTCACCCCTTCTATAAAGATTTGCACTGGCTGTGAAAGAACCCCGTCCACAACTCTACGAAATGGACCCATGAAGATTTATATATATATATATATATATATATATATATATATATATATATATATATATATATATATATATATATATATATATACATATACATATATATATATATATATATATATATATATATATATATTATAATATATATATATATATATATATAACTCCAATATCTGGAGCAACAGCTCGAAGAACAATCCAAGGCGGGTCAGGGAAAGGCACTATCCATATGCATTTTATTAAAATATAGCCGACGTTTCACAACTCCACATAGTTGAATTTTCTAGGCTGCAAACAAGCGAACATGGCAATCATAAACTAATAAAATCCGAATTACATATAATTAAATTAAACATTCAGAATGTAATTAATAAAACATTTACTTAAGAACAAGCAAATGGCTGGTGACAACCTACCCAGAAGGAAGTTAAAAACACTACTGTACTCATATAGAGTTACAACGAGAGAGAGAGAGAGAAAAAAAAAAACAATAACAAACATACAGACAGAGAAAAACCGCTCAACAAGACCATCAGGCAATAAACATTGTGTGGAAGACGTTTGGGAGTTTAACGGTGGTACGGTCAATTTGATAAAAATGGATTCCAGTATTGTTAAGTCGTGTTCTTTTGTACCTGTCCTACTATTGAAAAATCTTTATTGTCTATATAGGTTTTACATATTTTTGAATGGTTTTTAATATTGGATTGTTCAGGGCTAGACATCTGCTCCCAGTCCTGAAGCTGACCCCTCTGTGAGCATCAATGCGCACTCGCAACAGCCTCTTTGTACATCCCACATAGTGCCCCAGATGTAGTCAGGGGTGGGGATCTATGTGGGATGTACAAAGAGGCTGTTGCGAGTGCGCATGATGCTCACAGAGGGGTCAGCTTCAGGACTGGGAGGCAGATTGTCTAACCCTGAACAATCCAATATTAAAAAACCATTCAAAAATATGTTAAAACCTACCTATTGAGACAATAAAGATTTTTCAATAGTAGGACAGGTACAAAAAGAACACGACTTAACAATACTGGAATCCATTATTATCAAATTGACCGTACCACCGTTAAACTCCCAAACGTCTTCCACACAATTGTTTATTGCCTGATGGTCTTGTTGAGCTGTTTTTCTCTGTCTGTATGTTTGTTATTGTTTTTTTCTCTCTCTCTCTCTCTCTCTCTCTCTCGTTGTAACTCTATACGAGTACAGTAGTGTTTTTTAACTTCTTCTGGGTAGGTTGTCACTAGCCATTTGCTTGTTCTTTAAGTAAATGTTTTATTAATTACATTCTGAATGTTTTAATTTAATTATATGTAATTCGGATTTTATTAGTTTATTGATTGCCATGTTCGCTTGTTTGCAGCCTAGAAAATGCAACTATGTGGAGTTGTGAAACGTCGGCATATATTTTAATAAAATGCATATGGATAGTGCCTTTCCCTGACCCGCCTTGGATTATATATATATATATATATATATATATATATATATATATATATATATATATATATATATATATATATATATATATATATATTTGTTATGATAATTCTTATTTGAATGACTAATTTTTATACTTTAGCATCTTCCTAATAGTTGGTGGTCTTGTAACCGTAGATTTAGCTAAAATGTCCGTCGTCCATGACGTCGTTTGTATGTAGTTTACTCGAGAGGCGAAGAAAACGAGATTGTGTTTCCGGAATTAATGGTGTAATAAGTGTCTCTGGATTTACCTAATAATAACTGCGACTTCATGTTAAGCCTTATAATTGCTCCAGATAACTGTATTTCAACCAGTTTTTATTTGATTTTTACTGTCAGTGATTTTAGATGTTGGGCCTAGGGATTGGTTATCGTCGGCGATAATTTGTTAATTATTAATAGTTTTTTTCCAGCGATTTACGGTTACGTTACAGATTATGGGGATATTTTGCTTTTTCCTTATTGAGTTTTATATTATATATAGGTGGTTGGATATATTTGATTTTGATTTGTTATTTATGCCATTTACTTAATCTATTTACTAGCGAAAGCTAATAATGTTCAGGGAAAGAACAATTCAACTTGTAACCAGTAAATGGGAGAATTTTGCAAATACCGAGTGTTTTCTATCGCGTGTCATTCAAAATCAGTGGTGTATTTCACGTTAGAACAAAATACTATGAAGGCCAGTTGCTAATAGAATTATTGTTTGAGTCTCATCACTGTCATTTTATTGCCATTTTGAAAAATGTAGAAAATGTCTGCCTTAAGCATATTGAAATTCTAAAATTATATACAAACACACACACATTCGCGCACACGCACTCTCACACATACACACACATATGTATATATACATATTCCATTTTATTGCATGAAATTGGTGATAGATTTAATGTTTATGTAAAATTACTATGGATATTTCATGCAAGGAAATTTGAAGTGCTATAATTTGCTCTCTTCCTCTACTGCATGTCTATAATTACATTGCATGTCAACTTTGTATATTCCTATGTCACTCAAAAAATAATAACTTCCTTTTTGCACTTTAATTAGAAATAAGAGTCTTCCAAATTTGAGAATAAATTCCGGAACATTAACTTAGATGGTATATGATTAAAGTTAGAATGGGTCTAGTGAGAAAAGAGTAAATGAACCTGAAGTAACGAATAATATTTGCTTACTTTTCGTTCTGCGGAACAAATTATTTCAGCAAATGAAAGCAAACCTTCCGTCGGCTTACCTTGCATTGATTTTTTGTATTTTTGTGTTTATATCAGTTCATATGAAAACACAAATGTCATTCCCTTACGATTAGAATTCACGTCCCATGTGATTCATTCTTTCAACGAGAGAGAGAGAGAGAAGGTTTTGTTGAAAGTACCCTACTTCAACAAACATTTATTATTGAAGAAAGTTAATGGAATCGTTGTATGCATTAATTATACTCTGGAGATATTTTACTTTTAGACAATCAACCTAACAGAGATTTGAATTAGTTGATATTGCCGTGCAATTGTGATGAAGCACAATATTCACGGAGATTTTTATTTCACAGAATTTTAATTAATCTTTTATGTAACCTGTTTGCCATTGTTACACTGAATAACCATTCGTAGAAAGTGGAGAATAATAGTAGTGTTAGATATTTTTATTATTATTTGTTACTGGTACCATATAAGAATGTTTTACTTTTACCTCACAAAACATGAAAAACAATAAGATAATAACTACAAGTCCATAAACAAATACAGCTGTAATGAAGCCAGACAACACCCAGAATTTATTCCCTGAAGTATAACGAGAGAGAGAGAGAGAGAGAGAGAGAGAGAGAGAGAGAGAGAGAGAGAGAGAGAGAGAGAGAGAGAATTACTTAGGTTTTCAGCTCAAGATGTCG
>NC_087206.1:17578952-17601647 GCF_015104395.2 Macrobrachium nipponense
TACCTAAACCAAATAACTTTTTGGACAAAATTCTTGGTAAGAGTTTTTTCTCAAAAAATTCCATATAAATATTAAGCTAAGGACAGGATATAAGGATACCCATAGCCATGCCAAAACTTTGTACAAAAAAAGAAAAAAATTCCCCATTAAAACAAAATTTACTATCTTTGATGCATAACCTTATGAGACCAATGAGGTTTGCTACAGTTAAGGAAATGTCTATGACGTTCTAATTCCTCCTCCAAATATTAAAGTAGATCATCTAACCAGGCACTTTTGTAAATAAAGAGACAACATCAAACCTAACCATATTAAAATCAAAATTCAAATTTAAACTATTCAATTTGTTTATAAAATCAACATTGTTTTTAACATTCGTATTAGAAATGTTTCCTACCAAAGGAGTAAGAATTTTACAAGCCATTTAGATAAATTATACGTAACTGAGCCCACTGAACTAATGATTGGTCTGATAGGGTTATTGATTTTATGTTTCTTGACTAAACCATACATATTAAGTAGGGAGGCGCATTGCGGTGTAAACTGTTTTAATTTAAATGGTCCAAGGCCTTCAAAAATCCGGATTTAATTTCTTTATTAAAATGGGAGTTCAGTGTCTGTGTAGGATCAGACCTCAGTTTTGATAAGTATCAGTATCATTTAGCAATGTCATTATTTTACTTATATAGTCACTTATTCATTATTACCACTGCATTCGATTTATTCTGCTTTTGTCACTTTCACTGTTTTGTCTTCTTTAATTTTATTAAAGCCTGGAGAAATCTCACGGGTACATTAGGGGGAGAAGGTTTACACATAGCACCATATACAATACCTTTACAAATATTGATATCATCAGGTCATAGGTTTTGATTAAAATTTTCCAAATAACAAAAGGATTTTGAAATGTCGACACAGTCCAGGTTACCATTATATACACCAAAGCTTAACCCATATCCCAAAGCGCTGCATAGCACTATCCTCTGGTTTGTCTGATTAAATTAATCATGAAGTCCACGTTGGCATGCTTAGTCCAGTTGCTTTCAGCAATAAGATTCTTCAGCTTGACTTGAAGCTTCCTTTCTATACGGTTGCAGCACTTTCTCAATTTTCCGTAGCAATAATCCAGCATCCGGTTCTTCCAATCGACAGGAACCGTCTGATTAAAGCCATACCGTCTGCTTCAAAGTGTACGAAACGCATCATCTACTTTCACTTTTGTGATGTCGATGTGTTTCTGAAGTATGATGCGTTGAAACTCGTCGAAAGGTCGCTCTGCTAGACGAAGAATTCTCACTGGTAAAATCGACTTGCTCGTTCATACACCTTCCGTAGAAAGTTAAGTCGGAGTTTCAGTTTGTGAGCCATGATAAGAGCATTACAGAAGGATGTCACGAATAGAGCAAGGCTCGGAAAATTCACAGAAAAATCGTAGAAGTTGCGTGTGGTTTCCATTATGCTTAAAAAATCACAGTGACTTCATTAAATAAGCGAATACCACAGGAAAATGATAGTCAGAATTCCAAGCGCTTTCGCTCTTTACTAAGACATTGTCAAGGAGCGAATGAAATACAATTGGAGAGAGGTCTCAGGTACACAACTAGATCAAGAATACCAGATGGTTAATTGTCAAAGGGTAAAAATTAAAAGAGATAATCCAGGATTATTGGATATCACATGGTCACAAACCTAAACAGATTTGACCCTAACCGAAATTACAAAGTATCTTACAGTCCAAAACATGTAAAAAGTGAATATATTAATTTTGTTGCTTACATTTATCTACAAACTTTTTTCATTATGAAAGCATCAAGTTTAAATAAACCAAGGCTTAAATTTAGAACATTTCTATTATTTGACTTGATGAAACAAGATTCAGTGATATCCTTTTAACTGTGTCATTACATGGGATTAAGGCTCTTGCTTGACTCCAGTTAATAGGATGATCTAAATCTCTCATATGTACGAATAATGCATTCGATATTTTGGCCAGTTCTCTCAGAATACTGATGCTGTTTGAGACGTTGTGAAAGAGATTTACCGGTCTGTCCGTAATAGACTTTATCACGCTTTTTGCAAGGAATTTCATATATGCACCTGGAAGATCTTTAGGAGAATTTTTGATCACTAAACTCTTGACATTAATAATACTGAAAACAACATTTACGTTAAAAGCTTTAAAATTCTAGGAATACCTAAAACCTTTTATCATAGGGTAGTTTTAGAATGTTATGCTTACTAAATTCAAGTTGGTCATTAGTTGAATAAAATGTTTTTCTAGCTCTTTTCCATGCCACATCTACAAAAGTCCTTGGTATTTAAGTTTCAATGCAATATCATAAATAGTTTTAATTTCAGCGTCAATAAAATGTGGGCTACAGACACGTAAAGCCCTTAGGAACATCCCAGAAAAAAACAGAGAATTTAACATTTTTATGGTGATTGGAGTAGTAATGAACAAAAGAGTCAATGTTAGTTGATTTCCTAAAGACCGAAAAGGTGAAATTTCTATCATTTCTATGGACAGTTACATCAAGAAAATTCAAAGTACAATTTCTTTCTTCCGGTACAGTAAATATTTTATAGAAGGGGCTAAATTATTGAGATTATTAAGGAATTCCTCGAGATTTTCGTGAACTGGCCAAATACAGAAAATATCATCCACATACCTTGTAGCGCAACTGCAGGGAGCTTGCGCCTACCCAACAGAATAAGACCATTGACACCTCAACCAACCATACGAACGAGGCATGTAACGTCACGACGTGAAGTCGTTACAGACATTTCATTCTGCAAATGAAATAATTACAATAATATTTTTATCCTACTTTACAGAGAAAATGTCAACAGACCTAAATTAAAATTAAATTACACTTACATTACGACTTACAAAAAAAAACAAATAATAAGTATAATTACAACAAAACCAATCAAAACAGAAGTAACAAATTTGAATATGAATCGACAGAAATAATTACAAATGGAATTGATCAATCAATACAGTTTACTTACTCCAAGCTATTTAGTTGGAGGCGCAGTCTTATTCTAAATTATTAATGGCGATCTCGAAAGAGAACCGCCCAGCTCCAGGCCTCAAGATCAAGTGTAAAACAACGATTCTTTGGGCAGATTTTCGCTTGTTAAAGAATTAGTCCAGTACCTAGTTTGGCAACTAAACGACCCCAAATTTTATAATTGGCTAGTTAAATAATGGAAATAGAAGACGCGATTCGTGTCTGTTTACACTCCGGAGCTTTATCTCGGGTTAATTTTTGCTCTGTTATAAATTATACAAGTTTTTTCATGAATATTTAAAATTCACGTTTGAATCCTTTTTTGTAACAAATTTTTCATACTAGAATTAATAGATAAAACTTGATCTCATTTGATAAATAAGCAAGAAACAGGAACTTGAATTTTTTTTTTTTTGCATTTTTAATTTTTTTATTTTTATTTTTTACTTTTTTTTTACTTAATAAGAACATGAAACAAAAACGACAACATATAGAAAAGTGCTCAATTAGATGAAATTGCACTTTTTGTAACAAAATTTTACGTTATATGCAACTGAAAATCATGTATGTTACTGTAAATGTCTACAAATCAGTACGTTCATTGTTCCTCAGAATGACAACCAAATCTCTGACCGACTTAGTGACAAACTTAGATTTTTCATCAGAGACTTATACCGCACGATACTGAACGTGTTATATTATCTGAAGACTTGTTTTCAGACACAACTTCACCCCAATGCCACTTGTTACGCACGGGTATTAGTATCTCTGATTAATACGATATCATTTATCTCTACTCCCGGTTGGAATTTGACCACTTTTCTCTGGGAAGAAGGAGGCTGGAAAAATTTGGATCATACCATATTTTCCACCCAATGATTTAAAAAAAGTTCATTCAGTGCGAGTATTTTGTGTACTCTATTTGCTCAGGTGTTTAGCCAACTCGAAATCTAACAGTTCACTGATATCACCGTTTGATCTACCCAAAATAAGGTCATTTGGACGTAGTAATCTCACAGCGTCTAATTTGGCAACATTATTTCTATGAACACCTAAAGGCCTATCATTTATCATATCAGCAACACTGTACTTAGTCTCTGCAAACGCAACTTGGTAAATTCAGGTTTTCTCGAAGCAGTGACAGCTTCTAGAGTATTCTTCACAGTTCTGATCATCCTCTCAGCTTGTCCAACTGACGAATGAGCTCCAGATGGTACTTAAGTGCCAGTTGTTGTTTCGGGATTTGTCTGAATCTTTGCCATCTTGGTATGGTTCCAAAGGCTCTCCATGATGTTTGCAGCACCACGGATTTGCGAACCAAGATCTGCGGTCACAGAGGTGGGTTTTCCACGGATTCTAGTGAAAGCATCAAAACCTGCAAGGAAGCAGTTGGTATCATAACCTTCAAGGACCTCTATGTGGGCCGCACCAGATGCACGACACACGATGACCAGAATCCAGGCTTTACCAGAATTTACCTGGTAATTTCTCGTCTCGCGGTGATCTGCGATGGTATTGAACGGACCAGCTATGTCAATGACCACATGCTCGAATACTGGTGATCGCACGAGTTGTTCCACCTTACGAGGAGCGACTCTCCTTGGCGATCTTCTTCGTAAAAAAGCGACAATATGGGCACAGCGACACAACTTTGCTGACGAACCGTTTACCGTTGAGGATCCAGAACTGCTCACGTACTAGGGCAAGAGTAGTATCCGCACCAGAGTGCTGCGGTTGGTGACATTTACGCACCAAGATCTCTGCAAAGGGTTCAGAGTATGGTATAATCGCAGGCGGGTTTGTTTGATAGAGCAGCACCAGTACGACCTAGTGCTCTCCACACACCGTCAGCGTCCAGTATTGGGTTCAGTGACTTTAGCTTATGTTCCACATCTGAAGGAAGCGACTGCTGAGCCTGTTGAATAAGAAAAAAGTTTGATATTACTAACTCACGCTTGGTAGGCCAAATGTATCATTTTCAGCAAACCATCTCGAACGTTCTGCTTTCATCATACTACTGATGGCAACTGGAGTAGTCTTCACTGTTCTCTTCAGTCGATCTCTGAAAAATTGTGAAGATTTTCCATAAATCTTATGATTCTAGAGATGCGACGTTTAATCTTCATCAGGCTGTCATTTTTTTCGACCGTTATGTTAAATGTTTTTAGGATATCAAGAATAACTGAATAATCTTCATTTGTTCCACCATCAATCTGGACACATAGTGACTTGCATCTTCCAATGGTCTCCGTGGATCTTTTTATTCTTTATGTCCCAAGATCTTTCTTTTTTTGCATGAACTTCATTTGCATGTTTGATTGGCCATTCGTTGATGTCCTTCTTCATGAAGTCTGGACCTTTTTGCCATCTGTAATCCTTTCCCATTTCAGATGGGTTAAGACCGCGTGACGCATCATCGGCAACATTGTTTCCAGAGTCCACATGGTACCAATCGCGAATATCAGTCAGAGTTTGTTATTTCACTGATACAGCTGGCTGTCCACATGTTGAACTTGTAGGGCTCATGACGCAGTTGTCCCAGAACTATGGTGCTGTCAGTTAGCAGCATTACCCTTTCAAAAATGAAGCTGATTTTTTGACAATAGTCTGTTGCATTCTGGCACCCAGCAGACATCCAAGTAACTCACCACGGGGATCGTTAACGTCAGAATTTGTGGCCAAGGTGCCTTTGACATGGGCAAGAACAGATGCTCGCTCGCCATTTTCCAACTTCCAGTTGTAGTACGCGACACATCCATAGGCAGTCCTGAGAACTATCACAAAAAATTACTAGAGTGGGTTGCCAACTGCAGTTTCCGGTGTAAGAGAGCGAACAAACCTGACTTCTTTAGACCGTAGATCGAACGAATCACTTCTTTACACCGACTGCGGGTTGTAGTAGGTCATCATTACCATCTAGAATCGGATCATCCCATTCCTGTTTGAGGCGGAATATTTGACCTAGTTCGTGCTTCAGGCAGATGGTAACCGGAGTTGCAAGTCCCGTCGGGTCATAGATGGTTGCTATGATCTGTAGATAATTTCTTTGACTGAAAGTGTCAGGGAAGGCATCATCAAAGTTTTCTAAACTGATATCTTCCTCTGATCTTATGCCTCTCCTTTTCTTTGAGAAGTTAATCCTACCTGAAATGGAAATTTCATCGTTGGTAGAATGATATATTATACCCAGGATCCTTTCCATGCTCTGGTGTCCGTCGCACATTGTCAGGTACATCGGGCACTTCTTTTATGTCGGCATCAATATCACTTTCACTTCCACCGATCATGAAATGCTTTATGATGAAGGATTGCCTCACTGAGGACAATGTTGAGTTCCTTAGCAAGTTGTAATGCCGTGGAAACATCATCAACACTTGTAGTACCATCATCAACATACAAGTCGATTTACGAATTCGTATACCTGTGGGTACTTGTCCTTGAATTTTCTCAGCTATGATGAGCATTGCTACACTGCATATACCACCTGCCGGAGTAGTTCCCCAGGAGTTTCGTAGTAATCGCAGCGTCTTTACTTCTTTTTCTTGTCCAGTTGATTCCACAAAAGGCGGTGCAGATGAGATTCTTCTGTCTCAAGGCGAACAGTGAAGTATGCTTTACTTATGTCCATGCAACCGGTATTTTTCTTTCCTGGAACCTTAACAGCAGGGTTGGAATTGGTGGAATCAAATTTGGTGGTGGTTCCCACAAGGAGTTTATAGCCTTGCCTTTAAAATGGAACACTTGCATCAAATAATATTCAGAGTGGGGTTGAGGAACTATGCTCATTAAAGTGTGCGAAATGACAGATGTAGTAGACTTTGCCACCATTCGATTTCCACTGCACATCCTCCTCAGCTGTAACCTCTGTCATATAGCCTCGTTGATCACTTTTCAAATTCTTCTACATACCAGTTCTTTAAAGCTTCGTTTCTGGACATGGTACGTGTTAACGAATTTAGGCGTTTGAGGGCAATAGGTCGATTGTCCGACAAGGTACGGAAGCTTTCCTTCCATGGTAACTTGCAAACGAATATCTTCTGTTCAGGGTCGTAGGTGAGACAACTCTTGTATGTCTGTACCCTTCGCTCCTCTTCTCGATTTATGCCGACCGCGTCGCACCGATGACAAACCGGACCCATCCTCTACTTCACACATACGATCAAACACAGTCTCAGCACTGTCTTTATTGAAAGAACAGACTGTCCGCCATTTTCTGCAACCTGTTGCACGGAGCCATTGCTCCGGCTTTATCTGTGGAAAACTTCCCCTTTCAGCCGTTCAGCATGACTTACTGCAACTGACTGCAGAAGAACAGCAGAAATCTTTCTGTTGAGGAGCTCCGACAGCATCACACGTTGGTTCATGAGAATTGGCAGCAAAAAAGAAAATGTCTCGTGAGAACCATGTAGAATGAACCCGAAGTTAGTCTCAGCTAAAACAAGGTTTTCTCTTGTCTTCACCATTCGCGGAAATATGCTGGCATGATTGTCCTCCGATGAGCAACTCGATGTCACCCGTGAAACAGGCTCTAAAAATTTCTGATGGATCGACATCATCTTTGAACATGTCAGCAGCTGCATGATAACTGCCTCCATCAAGTTCACCGATGTAATCGACACCAATGCAATCAACTGCAGTCACAAAGTTACCTTCTGCATCGTAGAGTGGGATGCTGTACGATCAGCCGGTCCCCAATCTTGTGGCTGGCTTCCCCAGCAGTCCTCATCATTAAGTTCTTGATTCTGGATACTGGTTTGATACAAGCTTCCCTTGCCACCGAGTTCAGAATCTGTGAGACAGTGGCTCCCAAATCATAAAGAACTGAAACCTCAAAAAGATTCCCTTTCCTTTTCATGAAGGCTGTATGACTAGGTCTCATTGTGTTCTGGCCTAGATGATGACGGAGTCTCTCGCAATCAACAGGACCATAAACCATGCTTGACGCAGCTAGGCAAGCAGCATGCAATAGAGTATGATGGTTGTCTGGCATCTTGCAATTAACCTCCTGACAAACGTGCTTATTTCTGCACTGATTTGAGGGGTGAGAACCAAAGCACTTTTCACACCGGTTATGTTCTTTCAAGGTTTCTTTCTTTTTTATGGATGAAAGACCTAGGAACACTGCATTCAGAAGTTTGGTGATCAGCCATAGAATGAAAAACACACGATTGAACGGAAGATGGGGAATTTTTTGGCTTCCTGGTTTTCGATTCCTTCCAACCGTTACCCTTTTTGGGCGTTCCATTCTTGCCAGGCTTGACACCTTTCGAACCGCTGTTACCAATGTTTCTGTCCTTACTGCTAACCTGATAATTCTTAACGACCATCGTCGGCTCTTCTCTGAAAACAAATGTAACTAAAGAATGAGCTTCTGCTCGCAATTTAGCTGTTTCTTCGATTGAGGCTGCCGTGTCAGCCATTCCTAAGAGTAAATCAAAGGAGGCTTCGGCATCAAGGTCGTCTGCCAGAATTTTCTGTCGATTCTCCTGCGCAGTTTCTACTGGAATTTTTTCCATTACGATGGAAAATGCCGACTCACCTAACGCAGACGTTCGGTTTACCGATCTCAGGTCCTCTTTAGCGACAGTAAGTTCCGTTACCAATCGACGAAGACCATCTGCATCAGACTCGCTTCTGACAGGCCTAATGTCATGGACGTCCTTGAGGACTGCGTCACGGATGGTGTTTCCCCTTCCGTAAATACAATCTAATGCTGACCATGCTTCATTCAAGCTCGATTTCGACTGAACAATGAGGCCTTCTCTCGAGTTTTCTCGCAATGCTTCTCTCAGTCTTAAAAGCGCCATCTCCCCAGACATCTGGCCCTGAACTAATAGCTCGAAATTTTTCTTGAATCTTTTATACGATCGAACTTCACCATCCCACGTCGGACAAGAAAGTTTCTTCAATTGGACGAATGACGAATTAGATTTGCTGACCTCATTAGCATGCTTAGGAATGTCCTCTTTTACCGATAGCTTTTCCATTCGTTCATTTATCTGCGTCCTCAGCTTGTGGAAGGTAACACCCGCATCACGCAATGTTTTCAAAGTTTCGTCACAAGTCAGATTGCCTGCGGAGACTCTTTTCAAATCACTATATGATTCACGAAGAGAGTTCAATGATAAGCTTAGATCATCAACAGTGGCGTTCTCTGCATCTGCTAAGATGGCCTCGGCATCTAAACTTTCAATAGTCCAGGTCTCAAAGGCAATGCCAAATTTCTTCTGAGTCGAAGATTTCACTTTCCTGGGAGGCATGTTTACGAGATTGAACAGTAAACAGCAGTACAACACTCGAACGATGAATTCAGCGAGCCAGTTATGAGAAATGGAACACAAGAAGTATTGCTTCAAATTGCTTCAAAACACCAACTTTGGGTCGATAACTGATAATAGCCACTTTTCTAGACGATGAGTCATTTACGGAACCAACTAGTTAGGCATTCAAACATTCAGCTTTCGCGAACTAAACTCGTTGACACTTTTTTTGACAATGAAGCAATTTATGAACGAGTTGACCTTGAGGACAATTACATACCACAAGGCACAAATTGGAGCGAACACTTACTTTAAAGTTTCCTCGATTCCGCAGGAGCACTTGGAAATGAAATGTAGCGCAACTGCAGGGGGCTTGCGCCTACCCAACAGAATAAGACCATTGACACCTCAACCAACCATACGAACGAGGCATGTAACGTCCACGACGTTGAAGTCGTTACAGACATTTCATTCTGCAAATGAAATAATTACAATAATATTTTTATCCTACTTTACAGAGAAAATGTCAACAGACCTAAATTAAAATTAAATTACACTTACATTACGACTTACAAAAAAACAATAATAAGTATATTACAACAAAACCAATCAAAACAGAAGTAACAAATTTGAATATGAATCGACCAGTAAATTACAAATGGAATTGATCAATCAATACAGTTACTTACTCCAAGCTATTTAGTTGGAGGGCGCAGTCTTATTCTAAATTATTAATGGCGATCTCGAAAGAGAACCGCCCAGCTCCAGGCCTCAAGATCAAGTGTAAAACAACGATTCTTTGGGCAGATTTTCGCTTGTTAAAGAATTAGTCCAGTACCTAGTTTGGCAACTAAACGACCCAAATTTTATAATAATTGGCTAGTTAAATAATGGAAATAGAAGACGCGATTCGTGTCGTTTACATACCTAAACCATATTACTTTTTGGGACAAAATTCTTGGTAAGAGTTTGTCTCAAAAAATTCCATATAAAATATTGCTAAGGACAGGAGATAAGGGATTACCCATAGCCATGCCAAACTTTTTGTACAAAAAATTCCCCATTAAAACAAAATTTACTATCTTTTGATACATAATCTTATGAGACTAATGAGGTTTTGCTACAAGTTAAGGAAATGTCATGAGTTCTAATTCCTCCTCCAAATATTCAAGTAGATCATCTACAGGCACTTTGTAAATAAAGAGACAACATCAAACCTAACCATATTAAAATCAAAATTTCAAATTTAAACTATTCAATTTGTTTATAAAATCAAACATTGTTTTTAACATTCGTATTAGAAATGTTTCCTACCAAAGGAGTAGAATTTTTACAAGGCCATTTAGATAAATTATACGTAACTGAGCCCACTGAACTAATGATTGGTCGATAGGGTTATTGATTTTATGTTTCTTGACTAACTATACTATAAGGTAGGGAGGCGCCATTGCAGTGTAAACTGTTTAATTAAATGGTCCAAGCCCTTCAAAATGGATTTAAATTTCTTTATTTATTAAAATGGGAGTTCAGTGTCTGTGTAGGATCAGACCTCAGTTTTGTATAAGTATCAGTATCATTTAGCAATGTCATTATTTTACTTCCTTAGTCACTTTTATTCATTATTACCATTGCATTAGATTTATCTGCTTTTGTCACTTTCACTGTTTTGTCTTCTTTAATTTTCTTAAAAGCCCTAGAGAAATCTCACGGGTACATGAGGGGGAGAAGGTTTACACATAGCACCATACACAATACCTTTACAAATATTGATATCATCAGGGCATAGGTTTCGATTACATTTTTCCTAATAACAAAAGGATTTTGAAATGTCGACACAGTCCAGGTTTGTGACCGTGTGATATCCGATAATCCTGGATTATCTCTTTCAATTTTTACCCTTTTGACAATTAACTATCTGGTATTCTTGATCTTGTTGTGCACCTGAGACCTTTCTCTCCAATTGTATTTCATTCGCTCCTTGACAATGTCTTAGTAAGACGAAATCGCTTGGATTTCTGACTATAATTTTCCCTATATTATTCGCTTATTTAATGAGGTCACGTGCATCTACAGTGACTTTTTAAGCTTATATATATATATATATATATATATATATATATATATATATATATATATATATATATATTATAATGTGTGGGTGTGTGTTTTGTGTTTTTGTGCCAGTTGGTCTCGGTTTTCATGGTTAGGTTATAGGTTATCAAACATTATTCAAATAATATGAAACTTACGGCTTTACATGTATTAAATCACTGTAAATTTTGCATTACATATACTTTTACACATTGTTGTGTACCTCCATTTACGTCAATTTCTTATGAGAATGGGAAAGTTACGTCTGAGCTTTAAGTTTGTTTTTAATAATAATAATAATAATAATAATAATGATAATAATAATAATAATAATAATAACAATAATAATAATAGTAATAATAATAATAGTAATAATAATAATAGAGATTTCGAAGAAAAAAGTCAAATTATCTGTGAGGTAAAGGCCAAATGGATAAAGCCCTCCTGGTAATGACTAATAAACATCCAACATTACATTTTGATTAAATCGCCGCATATATGCGTAGGCACAAATAATTTTATATGAAATTTTGGTTGCAGTTTTTCCATTATTCTCTATGCTGAGTATGCTATTGAGTGTGCGTAAATATATATATATATATATATATATATATATATATATATATATATATATATATATATTTTGAGGAAGACCATGACAAAGTCACAATAAGTATCGAGTTCGAGAGCCTGGGTTCAGCCAGATTGGAACTCGAGGAATCGCGTAGCAAAGTGAAGGACAGGTAACACGTTAAACGAACTTGAGACTACAAGAAATCTGTCTGCATCACTGGGACGTCTTTTAGCGGAATTGTGAAATAACTGCAAACTGGGTACAAGGCCAATATCGTGACGAAGGGTTGTTGGATACACTCACGAGGGTCGCAGGACGCTGAAAATGGCGCTGGCGCGTGCCGAGTTGTTCCGAGGTGGTTTACGTACTCGACCAGCGTCTACAACTATTCGTCGAGTTCTGCTTAACTTAGTGACGAGGATAAAACTTTTCATCAATGACGGTACAACAATTCCAGTTATTGTGTTCATGCTCGGTGTCATTCTGATCAAACAATTTGTGCTCTAGTAGTTCTTAAAACTTCTGTGCATCCGGCGAGGCACAAGGGCTCCAGCAACGGAGGTAGCCCTAAATCATGTGGGAAAATGATACATTGTGCATTAGTTGTTTGATGTGGTGTGCGACAGAGTGCACAAAGGACATAGGTGGCCGAGCCATCTTACAGGTAGGAATCGATGTGTTAGTGAATTACATACTATATCGGCTGCTGTTGCTTGGAGACAGAGAGCGCTGTAGAAACAGCCTTCTTGAATAAAGGAATCTGATGCGTATGCGTTTTAAGCTGGTGGCTGTCCGTACTGTGGCCACAGGTGGTTTTGAGGCGTGATGGGTATATACATTCATTTGTACGTATATCATAGGTCTGACCGATCAAGGCACTTGAGGGAAAGACACATTCCTTGTGATAGGAAGAAGACGGTCGTGGGAACGCCAAGTGTTGGGAGAAAAACCCATCTCAAGGTATGGCACATATTTTAAATGACTTAAAAACAGTTGCCTTTGAAAAGAGAGAAGTGTGAAATGTATCTCTTTACTTAATATTGTGTTATAAGAAATGAAACGAATGTATCTTTATTACAGATGGGCTCTATACTATGATACTAGAGATGGCCTTCTCTAAACTTGACTAATACAATGTAACAATTAACATTTTGAGTCTAGGAGTGATTACTTAGACTAAGCCAGGAGAGTGGAATGATAACTTAAAAGTTTTCTTTGTGGGGTAGACTTGGGTTTTTATCACTATGACTTATTAATCATTTTGTTTTATTTTATGTTCATCTGCTTTGGGTAATAAATAGTATATTTTTGAATTTATGTGAGCTTAATAGCCTATGACATGTTTGCAGATAGAGGGCGCTCGCTGTCAACAGGTAAGGGTTTTCAATTTGTGTAGTTTTGTCAAAAGGGGGGTTATATATATATATATATATATATATATATATATATATATATATATATATATATATATATATATATTATATATATATATAAAGAGTATTTATATACATTTTCTTCATTGAAAATTGACTTGAGGGACTTATACGTGCAATAATCTAGCCTTATTTAAAAAAAAAAAGGAACCGGTAATAATAAAAAGCCATAAACTTGTACCTAATTTTTCAGAAAAAATAATAAAATTTTGATGGTAGGGGGGATCCAAGTGTTTTAATTTTTCATTTCTGTTATAGGTAATATCAAAGAGAAGTTTTGGACGGTTATTGTACGGACATATGAGAATCAACTTTAAAAACAGACTCGTTATTTCACCATATTTAACTTTTTTTTTTTTTAATGAAAGAACTATAAATAAAAGGATCCCCTTTTACTATATAATACGGTATATCGCAAGCTGTTTGACAAAGCCTCTAGCCCATATGTAATTCATTTGATGTTATTTTTATGGATAACAATATTTTACACATTTAAATGTGGCCGCTGTCCCTCTCCGTGTCATAATTCAATGAGCACTTGATACTGATGATTATGATTTTATGTACACGGATATATATTTTGCATACGCTGGTATATTTTATGGAGGTGTCAGAGGTGTTATTTTTCCTAAAGTGGTGTCACATAATTTTTACTTTGGCCGTAGCCACGCGTTTTATTAATTATGCAACGTGTATAATACATACATACATACATACTACATACACACACACAACACACACACACACACACACACACACACACACACACACACACATATATATATATATATATATATATATATATATATATATATATATATATATATATATATACATATATGAATAAACTTGATCACGAAATAAATATAACATGATGTTATGTATTTATAAAGGGTAATGCCACGAAGGAAAATCTAAAACGAGAACTGCCGAGATCTTTCGGTCTTAACGACCCTTTACTCATGTCTTGCCTTAAGTAAAGGGTCGCTAAGACCGAAAGACCTCGGCAGTTCTCGTTTTTTCATTTTCCTCCGTGGCATTACCCCTTTATTTATACATAGCATTACTTTATATATTACGTGATAAAGTTATTCATATATATATATATATATATATATATATATATATATATATATATATATATATATATATATATACATATATGTATATATATGTGTGTGTGTGTGTATGTTTGTGTGTCCCCAATAACTTTAGCTAATAATAGATAAATATTCCCCATAAAATGTTTCACATTCATCGCTGAGCATTCCATACAAAGAGAATAACGCACATCGGTACATAAACGCGACAAAAAATGGCTACTCCCCAAAAACATGACTCGGGTTCATTTGATTACAGGTAATTCTGCAATATAAACAAAACAGTCTGCAATTACAGAGCTCTTCTCGAACCTCATCGACCATCACTATCAAATATAATCGAAGAGCGAAGCATTTTACGCGTTTGTCTACACAAAACGAGAATTGCCTTTGAAAAGGGACTAAACCCAGGCCGTAACTTTCATTTTTACTGATGAAATAACTACGAACGGCCTTTTGTATTGAGTCTTTTTTTATGGGAATATATGGGACCTTGTAACGAGCCATTTGATACAGTTATTCCACGTTGCGTGCGGCCTTTTTTTTTATTTTGACCTATTATTTCAGTTCGCTGTCATAGTTATTGCCCGTTTGAGCAATGGCTGAAATAGAAGCATTGTTTGGACATGCTGTATCTTCTGTTTTCGCTTAAACAAATGGTTTTTGGGTGAATTCCTAGTTTTCATAATATCTTTTACTCTGGGATACCTAATTCATTTTCAGAGAGAGCGAAAGTGAAAACTGAATATATTTATATTAAAATTTAAGGGAATTGAACAGACATACAAATTTATGCACACAGAGCAACCCTCGCCCACCTACATGTATATGCTCGTGTGTAAGAAAGATTTGCGCTCGATGGACGATGCTCGGTTGGCTCTTATGTAACCCTGGCTTCGGAGTAGCAACTGGTGTACTGTAACTTGGTTGGTAGTATTGAGCGTTTGTAACTTGTAAGGAATAGCAATTACATCGATCTCACTTTAACTTCCGACTAATGTACACTCAACAGGAAAACATTTATGACAAGGGTATTACCCCACCCCAAACTTGTATCAGGAGATACAGAGGTAGACTATTGAGATATCTGCCTATCTGTACCAAATTTGTTTCTAAAGTTAAGTGAATTCCATAGTAAAGGATATTTGTTGCATATCACACTCACACACACACGCGCACACACGCGCACACACAACACACACACACATCTATATATATATATATATATATATATATATATATATATATATATATAATACGTATACTAACTTCAGGGAAGGCTAGGCCAACAGTCTCATAATAGGATATATGGATAGAAGACCAGTAAGCTCTTCATTGACCTATTTTTAATAATAGGTCAATGATGTTCTTCCTATCCATGCATCTTTTATATATATAAATAATATATATATATATATATATATATATATATATATATATATATATATATATATATATATATATACATATATATATATATATATATATATATATAATATATATATATATATATATATATATATATATATTGTATGTGTGTGTGTTTGTATGTGTGTAATTTCTTTTAAGTCTTTCTTTTTTTTTGGTTTAGGGTAAATGGCTTAGATGAATTACTATAAAGGATAATAACTCATCTCCCATAATACTCTTCACCCTAATTTCAACACGGTTCCAACCTTTCATTACTTTACTGTTCTCCAGCCTTTTTGTTTTATTCCCTTAATTAGCAGATTTGATTTTAATTCAAAAGTTCACCTACCTGTATTTGAAAACAAGTAACCATCAACGGTAATTTATTTGCTCATTCTGCGCATGAGCGATGGCTATTGATATATTGCAGTGCTCCATTTTTTCTGTCAACAAAGAGTGGTGTATTATTTAATTAAAAGTCAACAAAGTATTAAACATTTCCGCCTCTTTCACTCTTTTAGACATATAAACTGGAAAAAGGCGTAGTTAAACATATGGCAGATTTAAATTACGAAGATTTAGAAACCTTTTTGCATTCGTCATTCTTTGCATGAATGTGGTAGTGATTTTCATTTATGCAAATTGAGTAGGCAAATGATAATGCATTTACGATAGATTACTAAACCCTTTGCCTTTTTATTTCATTTCCGTTTTCAATTGACATTTTGCTTAAACGTGCTTATAAACACACATGATGTTACGTACAGATATTTTTCCTTCTTTGAGCTTGTAGATAAACAGCAGTATCTCTCTCTCTCTCTCTCTCTCTCTCTCTCTCTCTCTCTCTGTATATATGTATGTGTATAGTGTGTGTGTGTGTGTGTGTGTGTGTGTGTGTGTGTGTGGGGATTTAGATTTGTGAGGTAGCTCTGAAGTCATATTCTGCAAATTTACCGAACAGCTGTTTATTTTTTGATATGCCTAGCAGTTAATTAATGGTGACAATAAAAAGTACCAGAAACGGAAAGATAAATGTGGATGATCCTAATTTGCTCTCATATCAACTTTCCCGTATATAACTTTCCCGTGGTATTTTGTATTTGGAAAGGCATATCACTGCATGAAGATAAAACAGTTAATTTGGTTTGCACTCGACCGTAAATAGATATCAAAGAAAGAAGAGGCATAATTAACAGGCAAAAGTTTATTATTTCATTATAAACAATCGTATCGGCAAACTATCAAAATTTACTTCTTTTTATGTCATTCACAACCTAATGAAAATGACCTTCACTAAACTTCAAAAGTAAAATACTGTGCTATCCTCAATATATTACTATCAGAAGTTAACTGAAAATGATCACCAAGTAACTTCCTGTGATATAAACACATCACATGAACAAAACACATGCTACTGAAAATCTTGATGAATTATTGTTCGAATTTTTATATGTAAATATAAAGAACATATATAATTAATAAAAATCAAAAATATTATTGTTCGAACCTTCCTTACGTAATACAAAGAACATATTACTGACCTGAAATTTTCATGTATAAATGGAAAGCCCATTTTACTGAAAATTTTAATCAATTATTTTTCGAATTTTCATATACAAATACAATAGCATATTAAAATTCTCAATCAATTACCATTATAATTTTTCATGCATAAATAAAAATAACATATCGCAAAACGTTATAGACAATTTTCTTTGCTATTCTCCACGTTTAATTGATAAAACTTGCCTCTAAAAACATATACGAAAAAACGTTTTGAATTGTTATAAGAAGGAAATTAAACGATTATATCGCTAAACATTAAGCCTAAATGACTCTGTTACACAAGAACTGAAATGTGAAAATACCAAGAAAGGCGAAAAGGAGGAAACAGTGGCTCTAATCCCAGCTAATTATCTCTGACTCAGATTAGAGATGATCATCCCGCTGACAGTCGGGTAATTCCGTTAGCCAATTGCAGCCGCAGGCAAATGACTTCATAAGACGACGGTAATGACTGTATTTGTTGGGGGGAAAACAGAATGCGCCTGTAACATTGTCTGTAATCCGGGGTTTCATTAGCCGTTGCAAGGACTCCATTTCAGGGATTTGCCCTTCAGCGCCATAATGACGAATGACAGTAACCTTCGTTCTAGTCCTGTCGTTGTTTCCGAGCTCGGCGAGGGTACGCACGTCGATACGTTGGTTGTTTTTAGATTTAAATTCCACAATTACATTAAACGTTTTTCGGTGTAACAATTTAATAAGGTAAATATATGCAAATACATCACGATATGATGTCTCTTTAGTTTATTACAAAGAGACCAGAGTTGTAAGCTATACATCCCCCCTTTTTATCGAGAATCTTACACAGTTTTAGGTCCAGAAACGTGAGTTCGTCGAATAAAGCAAAACATGAACATTTTTGTCATCAGACAATTTCCGTTAGAAAACTAGACACCAGGATTAGTGCATGTGAATATAAAACCACAATCTGTTTTTATTATATGGAATCGTAATATTGAACTATCGGCAAGAATCAAGAACCTATAATAGAAGTAGAAATAAAACCCAAGTCCTAATTGAAAGAGAGGAGGGGAAAAGATTTAGGCTTATTATATTCCTCATTAGTCTGATATATTAACCATAACACATATTAGATGTTGTGTAAATTCCAAGAGGCCTATTTTCAATCGCTTAATTGACTACTATAAAGTTTTAATTAATTGCACAGCTCCCCTTTTTCCAGCTCTGAAAACACCTACCACCCTCCCCTCCTCCCCCTCTCATCCACTTGCACCCAACCCCCACCCCCTTTACGGCTTACCGATACACTCCTCCCCTCCCCCAATCTTCCTTTGGCAATCAGCGCCTTGTTTTCAGAAGTTTAAAAAGCTAAAACAGATTTCGTTTTACGGCTAATTTCGAGGCAAAAAGGGTGGGGAGAAAATGAGGGTTTCTTTCCATTTCAGTCCTCGTCAAGGCTTCTCCGGATTCAAAGACAAGGCGAACGCAAGGAAAAAACGTCGTTTACGTTAATAATCAATGTTAATTAATAACTAAATTAGCGGCACATATTGCGTAAGAGACTGCAGCAGTTTCAGCTCAAGTACATAATATGTTCATTTCTGTCATCCGCACCACAGGCATAACCAGATACATCATATATATACATACATACATACGTGCATGCATACCACCACCACACATATATGGGTGTGTACAGTATATATAGTTAAGTGAATAAAATATATATAGGCAGGTATGTTTGCATGTATGCTTGTATGTAAATATCCAAAAAGGACGGACATATATATATATATATATATATATAATATATATAATATATATATATATATATGTGTGTGTGTGTGTGTGTGTGGTGTGTGTGTGTGAGGCTATCACATCACCGTGGTCATATATACGCATTAAGCTACAAATGTCCTTTAGTATCTAAATTCGGTCTACCTCGTAATTAATATTTATTTACATATATGCTAACCGAATAGGAATTTTTTAGTTTGATAAGAAATTCGTTTGGCTCATGGGAGGAACCATCGAACAAAGAATTCATGACCGTATAGTGAGGCTATTTACCCACAACAAGGCTATCACGAGAGGTTTAAGTTAACGCCGTCCCCACCGCAAAGCCCTCGTCGCATCAAGGTATTCGTTCTTTTAGGAGTCGGCAAACAACCCCGCGTCGACCTTGATAACTTTGTAGTGCTTTTGTCGCACGTAGCCTCATTATGAGTCTTATCACCATCACCGTGATTCATATATAAGCATTAAGCTACAAATGTCCTTTAATATCTAATTCATAATTTTCACTCTCTCTAGTAATTAATATATTTTCATATACGTTAACCGAAGGGGAATTCCCTTCGGTTAACATTATGAAAGCATATTGATTCCGGGGTATAAGAACGACCTAGATATTAAAGGACATTTGCAGCTTAACGTTTGTATATATATATATATATATATATATATATATATATATATATATATATATATATATATATATATATATACATATATATATATATATATATATAATATATATATAGTATATACTATATATATAATATATAGAAATACGAATTAATCTCGTACACCAATAAATGAGTTATATTGAAGGATAACTGGAATGTCTCGGGCCAATGGTTTTGGCCAAGATGACATTGCTAATGTCCTTTAAAAGGTTATTAGCACTCCATTGACGAAATGATTAGCAACTTAATGAAGGACCGATTACACGGTGAAGAATAATGCTACAGTAACAGAAAGAACAAAGAATTGGAATTTCGTAAAAGGACAGAAACAGAATTCATATTCGTTCGGTGACGTTTTCGTAATTGTGAGGCAGTGAAAATAATGAAAAATATTATATTATTCGTAAGAGATTAATAGTCATCCAAATAGTGATTTCATTGTAAATATACCAGTTAATATTAGTTTTATGACCTCACTTCAGTTGAGAATATAATCAATACAACGAATCGAAGTCTTCCACTAGAATTCCCTGTAACTCATAAACTGTCAGTAAGAATGGAGAGAAAGCAATTATGCAACCCGGAAATGAATTGAACATTTTATGTTGAGAGGCTGACCTACCCGCATAAATAAATACAGAACAAATCTTAAAACAGATATGCATTTTAAAAACCACTAAACAAAACAGTGATTAAATAATTATCCAATTTAGCTGAAAACAGGAACAAAACAAATATCATAAAGATTTAATTTTAAGCAAATAACTAAATTCAGTAACAACCAATCAAAACACCCAACAAATAAAAAAAAAAATCACCATTAAAGGTAATTGAGGGTTCAGGTTTTTTTTTCCCCCGCGCTGCAGACTTGAAAAACAGAACTGCCATAACAGTGATAACGGATGATTCATTCCGCAGATCTGCTCTTAATCCTCGATCGCTAATTATCGAGTGATTTGTTCCGAATCACTCGGTAATCATCTCTCTCTCTCTCTCTCTCTCTCTCTCTCTCTCTCTCTCATCTCTCACACACACACACACACACACACACACACACGCACATACACACACACAAAACTCCCCATTTCCAGTAAGAAAAAACACGGAGGGGAAATACAAAATAAAATAAAAAGTGCTAGGAAGAGCGGAACTTGCTGGCAACTTTTGGAATGCATTGAACATCATATCTCGTTGGCCCTTTTTGACTTGACAAGTTTGATTTTTTTTTAATCTACTCTGTTGAATTCTATAAAATTTTGTGGAACAGAAATCAGATAAGCAGATTGCAATAAAAAGGTATGGCTTATAAAGAGATATGACATTAAATTTTTTTTTATAATGTCATCATTATCTCCTTGACCTTTGCATTGAACCAGGTTTTATTTATCTAGTGGTTTAGTTTCTTTTATAAAGGAATAATGAATTAGAATATTTTTATACGCATTTGTATTTCTCGATCCTTTTAATTTGACCAAATTGATTGTATCAACTATCCCACCAAATTCTATGAACTTTGTGAAATAAACACTGAGTAAATTTAATATAAAGATATATGTTACAAAAAACGCGTTCTCGTATTCTTATATATCTCATCGGCCATTTAATTCGAACAGACTTCTTGTGTACTTTATTGAATTCTACAATGTTTCGTGGAGCCATTATGAAATAAGCAAAATACATAAAAAGAAAGAAAAGGTTTATGCAAAGTAATGCAGTGCAATATTTTCGCATACCATCAGGTTCTCTGGTCCCAGATAGTAAACAACATACTTTCATCAGGAATTTAATCTTCTTTTCTGTCCTGAAATACTTTAGATGTGACGAATTGAAGTGGCAACCTACACACACAATATATATATATATATATATATATATATATATATATATATAATATATATATTATATATATATAATATGGTGTGTGTGTGTGTGTATATATATATATATATATATATATATATATATATATATATATATATATATATATATATATATATATATATATCAATAAATAATTATAATATCATACACAAAATAATTTTCAACAAACTGTGCTATTCTGACCCAGAAAAACTACAATACAATTTAATTCCATGAATAAATGAACTGATGAGTAAGTACTTAAGTGTGATATGTGTATACATTTGTGCCTTGCATCAGTTCATGAATACATTAGAGGAAACTAAAAACGGGGTACTGGATGAAAACTCTTCAGATGTATTGTCAGGGGATTCCCAAGCGAACATCAATCGCTTCCAACCCATTCACAATTACCGAATTTACCATTAAACAAAATTTTCCGGATTGCCCCTAATCAGTGCGCACCACTTTTATATTAACTTCAATATTTCCACCGAGTATTAAGTGAATGAAATGGTACTGTTAGAATTCACTGGTAGAACTGCCATTACGTAATGTTGTAGAACTACACTGCGATAAGTTTAAGCATTAGATATGCAAAGTAATTGCTTAATTTCATAAGAGAAATTTTCATTCTCGTTTTCTTTGATAAATAGGCTTTGGCCAGCTGAAAATCTTCCTTTCAGAGGCAGATTGTCTGCTATTATTTTTGCTGTTTAGCAGTATCCTGTTTCCTTCCTAATCCTTTTTCTCTTTTCGGGTTTGGGCTTGAAAAGGCATTTGGTTATCAATATCTCTGAATTATAAACGTAGTAAAAGGCACACTGATACAAAAAAGTAATTCACTTTTCCATAACCTCAAAGAATCTCATAGCTGAACTAGTAGCGCCATGGACTCTTGACTATTAGGTGCCTGCCTAAATATTCCCCAGAACTTTGAGATAAAAAAAAAAATGGG
>NC_087206.1:17602147-17607147 GCF_015104395.2 Macrobrachium nipponense
CTTTGAGATAAAAAAAAAAATGGGCAATGGGCTTGCAGCCCCATTCCTTAAAACGAAAATATAGGTATATTCAAATTTGCGTTTTTATAACTGCACCATCAATGCAGGAGCTGCTGTTAGGTAAAGATAGAAAAATACAAATAATGATAAAGATCTTGGCCGTCAAAACTAACAATAGTGATATATATATATATATATATATATATATATATATATATATATATACACATATATATACATATATATACATATATATATGTGTATATATATATATAGTGTGTATATATATATATATATATATATATATATATATATATATATATATATATATATATATATATAAACTGAATTGATGCAGCAATGCATTACAAACTGCACTTCCCATTACTGATGCCATCTAAGACATCAGTCATCATTATTTGCGATGAGAAGTTAATTTACTTATTGAAATTATAAATTAAAAGGATCAACGAATGCAATAGTTTACTAAACCATATTTATCGTTTATCGTTTACTAACAATATTTCTTGAATACTTAGCTTTCTTCTGTGGTAAACTTTGCATCAATAATTAATTACTGCCGTAAACATGAGCTTTCAATATTCTTAATATTTCCGTGTTATATGAATGTATATATACATATGCCACACATGCATGTATATATATATATATATATCTATATATATATATATATATATATATATATATATATATATATATATTGAAGCGATACAATTATAGCAGAGACTGCGCTTCCCTAAGAGCATTAAAACTTCACAGTTCGTAAATGGAGATTTCAGTCATGTGCGAGGAGAGCTGCTAGTTTGATTGGAATGAATACTGCAGTACTCTCAGTATCCCTGTTAACGTGGAGTCTCTCCAAATTATATCCAAGCGATTTTTTTATGTGACCTTTGCATATGAGATGGGCTCCCTTTCGTCGAAAATTAGCTCGAACGTCCATTGTGGAAATCTACTTGTAATCGAGATTTCTGGAATTATTTGAACTTTCGTATTTCACCTGACTAAATTTCGTTTCTTTAGGGGGAATATTTCATTTGTATTTTTCATATAATATATTTTTGGGAAATATTGAGTACAACCCTATAATTATGGTTGTAAAATGTGTTCTACTTATAACTTTGTTAATCCTTAGGTCCACACATGACTTTATATTCCCTTTAATCTGATCACATATTGATTATATTTACTATTCAAAAGACCTATTTACTGTATTTTCATATTCTCGGCGATATTAACATTTTTAGTTGCAATATGACATCTTACATATGCGTTTGTTTTATCGTTAGATAATTAGACAACATGAACTATAGCGCACTCCGAATAATATACTTATATATTCTCAAGGAAGCAAGGGAGACGTCTTCTGGTAATTTAAAAAGGCTTTATTAAGCGACGTTTCGGGGTCCAGCCCCATCATCACGGCTGTAAAAAGGATTAATACACATAAATATAATAAAAAGACTCATCCTAATAACTAAAATTCATAGAAAACCTACTACAAAGCTAAGAAAATTACCATCTCAAGTGAAAGGAAGAAGACGAGTGACCACTGACCAGAAGAAGAAGGAAAGGTTCCAAGTAAACATAGTTATGCCAGGTAAAGAGGGGTAGCGGTAGTTTGATTGTTTAATTTTGGAACTATTGTTTTTATGGAAAGCGATTCAAGGACAGCAAGCTCTTGAGGAGAAGAAGCCTGTGTAATGATTTTAAAGTGTTTGTATTCTATATTGAATTTGCATTTTTTTATTGTTCTCGAAAGTTCGAGAATTCTGGTGAAGACAACCGGACACCTGTTCTATAACTCACCCCCCTGTGGCAATCAATGCGGACTTTAAGAAGCCTACGTGAGGCCCCGACATAATTTCCCAAACTACATTTGTGACACGAAAATAAATAGACCGCATTGGAAGTCAGGAGAGGGCTCACTTTGTCTTTATATCTAAATAAAGACCCAATAGTTAATGGGTTTCGTACGATTAGTTGGCTTTTTAAGGCCGGACAATGTTCACGTATTAAAAGTTTAACTTTGGTATAAAATGCTGTATCACTGATAATCGGGACGCTAGAAAAGAAAGGCATTCTAGGAGCAGTTGGTCTGTTTTTTTTTTTCTCTATCAATTTATTATTTAAAAACTTGGTTAGGTATTTGAAGAAAACTTTAGCTGGATAGCAGTTATCGGCGAAGTACTGTTGTAAAACAGTTATCTCATTGTGAAATTCAGACCAGCCAGAGGAGAGAGAATATGCCCTGTGGAAGAGGGTATATAAAGCGTTTACTTTAAAGTTAAAACAACAAAAGCTGTAAAAATTTGTCCCTAGTCCAGTAAAAGTCTTTTTTTGAAAAATTGAGGTGTTAAAACCGTCCGTATTACGTGACACTTCTATATCTAAGAAAGAGAGCTTATTATCATTTTCATAATCAATTGTAAACTTGATATCAGGGTGGGCTGAATTGGCAAATTGTAAGAAGGAATCAGCCCTGTCTCTGTCTCGGAAAAGAATAAATGTAGCATCAACGTAACGACAGTAAAAGAGAGGATGATTAGCAAGAGGGCAATTGTCCAGCAACCGCTCCTCCAGTTCACACATAAAAATATTCGCAAAGACAGGGCCTAAAGGACTACCCATAGCCATACCATCACTTTGTACATAGGACTTCCCATTAAAAATAAAGGCAGTGTCCTGCACTGCCAAAGTTAAAAGCTTCTTAAAATTGTCATAATTAAAACCATGAAACAGAACATATTTATTAGTAAAAATCTTGTTTAAAATAATTTGAATTGTTTCTTCCACAGGGATATTGGTGAACAAAGACTCGACATCAAGGCTAACCATAATAAGATCCGAATCTTGAGACAATATTCTTTCTTTAAATTGTTCAGCGTTTTTAATGGTATAATTATTATAAGAGAATTCTGTTAATAGCGGTAACTAGGTTATTTTAAGCCTAACTTTGCAATTGGGGGCGTCATAAGATGTTAGAATCGGTCTTAAAGGAACACCCTCCTTGTGTACGTTAGGAAGGCCATACATCACACCATAAGAACCACCAGTGCTGCTTAAGTTTTGATACGTATTATTGTTTTGATACGTATTATTGTTAATAATTTCCTGATCCAAGAGAGATTTCAGAAACCGGTTGATTCTATCCTCATAACGGAAGACAGTGGCAAAGTCAGGACTACTCAAACACTGAAATTTCGTAGGATGTTTTCAACTTTCTGCATATAATCAGTCTTATTGAGTAAAGCAACACCTCTACCTTTGTCCGGTCTAATATTAATAAGGTTTTCCTGTTTTCCAAGATTTTTCAGAATTTCAAGGTCCTTTTTGTTAAAGAAAAGTGTCCAGTTTGTAACATTCGAGAACATTAAAAAAAATGCAAATTCAATATAGAATAAACACTTTAAAATCATTACACAGGCTTCTTCTCCTCAAGAGCTTGCTGTCCTCGAATCGCTTTCCATAAAAACAATAGTTCCAAAATTAAACAATCAAACTACCGCTACCCCTCTTTACCTGGTATAACTATGTTTACTTGGAACCTTTCCTTCTTCTTCTGGTCACTCGTCTTCTTCCTTTCACTTGAGATGGTAATTTTATTAGCATTGTAGTAGGTTTTCTATGAATTTTAAATGTATGTTAGTTATTAGGATGAGTCTTTTTTTTATTATATTTGTGTATCAATCCTTTTACAGCCGTGATGATGGGCTGGACCCGAAACGTTTGCTTAATAAAGCCTTTTTAAATTACCAGAAGACGTCTCCCTTGCTTCCTTGAGAATATATCTCGAACGACTGCTGTTTTCTGTGATATATAAATATATATATTATTATATATATTATATTATATATTATATCATATATCTATATCATATCATATATCATATATCATATATCATATATCATATATCATATATAACTATATAACTATATTAACATATATAACATATAACATATATAACATATATATATATAACCATAATATATATATATATATATATATATATATATATATATAAATATTATATAAATATATATATATATATATATAAATATATATATATATATATATATATATAATATATATATATATATATATATTCCCGATGTCTGCATGTTTTCAAATGCACCTATCATCGAGAGCAAGACTTTTGCACCCGTATCATATCATCAAAAGCTCTCCACAGATATATGAGCTCATAAAATGTCCCCATCTCTTTGTACATTCCGAATAAAGAAACTTCGCACAGCGATTGCCATACAATAAATGCTCAGGGAGAATGAACATAGCACTTTGGCCTGTCATGAGAAAGGAATTGGTGAGAAAAATGTTTTTGAAATCGAATCCTCGCTGGAATGTTGCAATAAATACCACTGCTCACCCCTCTGTCTTTCCCTCAATTTCACCCCTTCACCCCGCTCCCCACTCACCCCTCGCAAATCTTCTTTTGTCCCCTCGTCTATACTGCACCCCTCAGCAGCCCTTGGCCACCTCGCTAAGCCGAAGTCATTTGGTGATCTAGGCGCTCAAGAGGCTACAATGCTTTGAACATTCAGATAGACGAAACAGGAGAGAGAGAGAGAGAGAGAGAGAGAGAGAGAGAGAGAGAGAGAGAATTTTATTCTAGTAGCAGGGGAATCAAAGGTAAACGAGTCATATGGGACGAAATTGCTTTTCTATACTCGAATGCGATGCAATGTTATGGGTTTTATCACCGTAGATTTATCTTTATCTTTTTATTTATTTATTTTTTTTTTCCGACATCCTTTATACTAGTAAATCCCTAACTACTTCATATCAGTTCCTGTAGGATTTTCAGTTAGTAAAGTTTACGTTACGAAATTAAAAGATGTCACTTCTACTAACTTCCTCTACAACTGCTAGATCATTATTGAACTATTATAAGAATTAGTAATAAAGAGTGAAGAATTACTAATAGATTTACATGATCTTCTTTCCCACCGTTATCCCGA
>NC_087206.1:17612147-17622147 GCF_015104395.2 Macrobrachium nipponense
AAGGGGAATTGATCTGGAGAAAGGGGAACTGATCTGGAGAAAGGGGTATTGAATATGGTGACTTAATTGGTGTACTGACTATATTGACTATGCCCAATGTTATGGCTAAACTAATGTTAGTTATTTGGTTAATTACCGAGGGTTATCTGAGTTATTTGGACTTTGAGTTTAACATTTCATTTAATCATTCTGTTAAGAACCTGAGTTAATTTAGCTAGTAATTTGATTTTAAATAGATAATGGAGGGTGAGGTGTGTGTGGAGGAGTAGTGTGTTTGAATGGGAATAGAGAGAGAGAGAGAGAGAGAGAGAGAGAGAGAGAGAGAGAGAGAGAGAGAGGGGGATGTTACCAGTTGCCTTAGACGCACGGATCCATTGCTACCTTTTTGATTAGTACCGAGATCTAGTATCCTGGGTATATATATATATTATATATATATATAATAACATATATTTATAATATGTGTGCGTGCGCTTGTTATTGTATGCATGAAATATGACAAATAATCTAAAAAGCCACATATATGTATATATATATATATATATATATATATATATATATATATATATATATATATATATATATATATATAGTGTGTGTGTGCGTGCGCTCGTATGTATGCATAAAACATTACAAATAATCTAAAAAGCCAAAGAACGACGTAAAAAAAGTTAGAAAGTTCAAAAACTGATAAAGTTCAAATTGAACATGAGAACCAGTTATCAAAAGTAGATATGACAGTCCTAGAATGGAACTAAAAAAAGTGTGGGAATTGAGGCGCCAGGGCAATCCAAAGATGCAGACGACTATGAATTGTCAAAAGAATCTGAGAAAATTCCCCGTAGTAGTAGAAAATGACAAAGATTCAAATCGGATACAGAAGTCTACTAAAGAATTTTGGAAACTCGTCCCCTCAGCCCCTTAATGCTTTCAAAGGGACAGTAATCCTGGGTGATCATTTCCTCGTCTCCGATGAACGTTCCTAAACCTATGACCACTTCATGAATGTAGAAACTAGTTACTTTTCGATGAACAAGTAGATCTTGACAAATTCTGCCCATTGTAAAATATTCGTGGAATACTCTCAATAATATTATACTAAACCGAAAATCGGAGTTATGAAACCGGCGCACTGCATTAACATACACAATCGCTGCCATCATCATAATGAAGCCATTTGCAACAGCCACAATGGTCGATTGAACTCATCAGATACGTTGATGTTGAAATGTCCAAATTACTGTCACGTTAATCAGACCCAAAATGATTAAATGCATTATTTTGCAGCCATTGTTACCCGTGTAAGGTAGACCGTAAGCTGAATAATTGTGTTTGTGGATTTATATGTTACCAAATCAATAGAGGTAATTTATAAAAACAAGATTATGTACATGCATAAATAAAAAAAAATCATTTTTAATACAAATAGAAACAAAGAAGAATAATCTTCAAGAAACAGACGCAATAAATAAAATAAAATATTATCGAGAACAGTGGACATTACGATGATAACTTATTAGAAATTAATATGAAAAACGACCCAATCTGAATGAACAGGTATTCGTATCTTATTACAAATCCAGTTGAGGTCTTAATTTGAAATGAGTTGATAACTCCGCATACGACCAATCAATTATGATTAATGAGCCGTTTTCGAGTTTTAAATGCCATTGCAAAAAGGTCCTTTCAATTCCTTTTCCCTTCAGGTAGAAAGGTTAAAAGTCGGCATCATCATCGCAAAGTGATCAATGTTAACCACGTTTAATATTCATCAATATCTTCCTCTTCATTTATTCCTGATGAATGGCAACGCATCAAACATTTTATCCGGAAGTTGGGTCATTATGAGTTTTTTTCCGGTTTGCTCCAGAGAATCATAGAAATCAAAAATGATCTCATGATCTGCATCTAAAGTTTGTTCGAGGCATTTCAGTTTTTTTTTTTTTTTTTTTTTTTTTTTTTTTTTTTTTTTTTTAGGCGATTCAGTTTTTATGGGTGCTCGAGTTATAGTTATTTTGAGTAAAGATTTAAATTGACATATCAAGTGCGTACATACATACATCCAAACAATTGGAAACTTACTCTGTACATATATAACTCTACAAACACAAGACCACACATAAGCACGCACATAAACACACACATATGTACACACACATATATATATATTATATATATATATAGTATATATATATATATATATATATATATATATTAAATATATAATATATGTATGTGTGTATATATATATATATATATATATAATATATATATATATATATATATACACGATTTGTGTGCACATGTGTTTTTGTGTACACGGTTGTGTGTGCCCTTGTGTTTGTACGTAGAGTTATATATATGCAAAGTAAGTTTCCACTTGTATAGATGCAGGCATGCATGTGAGCGTATGCATTTGTATAAACAAATAGACTCGGAACACAATCTGCAATCTGGTTGTATGACGCTACTTTAAAAGTTAGTATATAAAAAAAATGCTGGATAAAAATGTTGCTGGGTAAAAGGATTTTCAAACAAAAGTCCCTCTTAAAGGGAAAGAGCAGAAAGGAACCATTTGAAACCGTTGGAAATTGATATGGAAATAAATCAAACTGAGTACTGTATTATCCGGAGTGTTTGCTTTGTCATCCGTTTTTCCTGTATGCATTTAGTTCTCTCTGTCCTTTAGCTATGTCGAATGACTGTCATAGTCTTGTTATTTGCTGTTGTCAGTGGGTGGTGTTGTTCTCAGTTCTTGTGGTTCCATCATTAAAGATTCACTATTGTAAAGATGGGTTTTTTATGGTTTTGTTTTTTCTCCTTAGTACAACAACATCTTTACCTTTCCCAAAAATTGTTATGGGCGTTACCTATTTGACTTTGCATATTTGTCTTAACGTCAACTATATGTTTTAGAAAGATATGTGAAGAACGGGAAAAGATTATTTGATATAGCCTACAAGTTGGACTCTTTATCTGATGTCATCGAAATGGCAATATTTTTGGGACAAATCGGCTCATGGCTGACGATCTATTTTTAGAATAATTGATGAACATTTGAACTTTAGCTCCGAGAATTAATAAAATTCTAAAATTGCTTTTTTTTTTTTCATTCAGTAAAACAGGAAAAGATTCGCTGATAGCGATTTCTGTTAAAAGGAACTAAACACTAAATTCCTTATGATAGTCGTTTCAGTATCAGCAGGGATGCTATATCATCTTTAAATATTTCATTTCCTTCAGCTTCAAATAGTCCTGTTCATTTCAACATACATTTCCATGAAATAAATTTGCTTATTTGCTTAGTTATCATGTTGTTTACTTAGAAGGAGAAAAGGGGAAAAGAAAAAATCTGACTCAAAATTTACACGTTTTAAAATAACTTTTTTGATAAAATATAATCCATAGCTCGGCTATTTTGCTTTCTGTCACTTATTTTGTTTACCTCGTTCATGGCTCTGTAATAAATCTGAGAATTATATTAACTTTACACATTATCTTTTTTAATGCGTTTATTAAAAGTATGTTGGGGGTTAACTTCTTTTTCTTTATTACGTTGCCTTCTTTTACACTCATTATACATATCAATGTTACAAATTTTTATTTCATGGCGTAATTTTTTATCACTTACAATGTCATTAATTCTGATGCTGCTTCTGCGATGTCAAAATAAGCCGACATTTCATAATCGTCAGTATAATTTCATTTTCGGTTATTACCATTTGCGTTCTGACTTTGATCAAACTCTGACTGAGGTTGAGCACGTGCGGAAGAGTGATTGGTTTTCATTTAACTGGCGTCATAGCAATAAAGGCTATCAATACGATTTCACCTTGAACCTCTCTGTGGCAGGAATCAGGAATGCGATATTTTCCATTTTAGTTTTCGGTAAAAGAAAACTATTGTGCCGGCTTTGTCTGTCCGTCCGCAATTTTATCTGTCCGCACTTTTTCCGTCTGCCCTCAGATCTTAAAAACCACCAAAGCTAAAGGGCTGTAATTGGTAAGTTGATCATCCACCCTCCAATCATCAAACATACAAAATTGCAGCCCTTTAGCCTCAACAGAATTTATTTTTTTTAAGGTTAAATTTAGCCATAATCTTTCATCTGGTAACGGTATAGGACAGATCACCACCGGGCCGGGGTTAAAGTTTCATGGGCCGCGGATCATACATCATTATAATGGGACCATCGAAAGATAGATCTATTTTCGGTGGACTTGGTTATACGCTGTAGCGGCTGTAATGAAAACTCGGTTGCGCCGAAGAAACTTCGGTGCTTGTTTTGCTTTATTTGTTTTGTAAGTAAGTTCTGTTTGATAAATGAACCATCACTTTTAGCCTGTCGCCTCCAAACTTGAATAAATCTTCTGTTAACATAGGAATTTCACCACCTTCAGTATAATAGAAAGGTGGAGATGTATTGCATATGAGTTACTTCATCGCCAGAATAAAAGTTTGTTTTTATTTGATGTTTTTAATTCATTCGAATTCCGCCTTGCGTTATTGTCAACTCTCGTGATATGACTATACTCTGTTTTATTCCATCTGTCCTCCCGCCTGTGGTGATTTCCCATGGTAACACTGCGTCCCAGGCTTTAAATAGTTACGTTATGTGTAAGTTTTAGGTAAATAAAAGGGTATCTGGGTGTACATTTCCAACTGAAAAATGTTTTAATAATTTACTGTATGTGAATTGCACCGTTATATTCGAAATAGGATATTATTTAAAGCCCGGGACGCAGTGTTACCATGCGCAAACACCACAGGCGGATGGAAAGATTCCTGGAAAAGAAGATGACGCCATTTTTCGACCATTTTAAAAATCTTCAAATCAGTAATGACCTGCCTCTTTCTTTCATTATAGTATATGTGAGGTCTTGCCTCAATTTGTTCTCCTCTCAGCTGAGAATATGTCAGTAATTCGGGAATGTCCAGCACAGAAGTAAAATAAAAAAAAAAAAAATCATGTACAAGAGATGAGGCCAGAGTCGATGTAGAATGCTTTTGATATATACATCTTTAAATTTGTAATTCAAATAGAATATCGAAATCCACAACTTCTCCACGTGAAACAAAGAAAATATAGTATTCCCAGATCAAGGAGTTTGGCTTCTCTCTCTCTCTCTCTCTCTCTCTCTCTCTTCTCTCTCTCTCTCTCTCTCTCATAGCATGAGAACTTATTTTTCTCTGTAGATACTCTTCCATTGCCAAGTAGCATGCTCCCATAGCGGGGTAGTGCCGTCACTGGACCTCATGCGGTGCACTGTAGGCATTACTTCAGGTTCTTTGCAGCGTGCTTTCGGCCCTTACCTGTAACCAATTTCATTCCTTTTCCTGTATCTCCTTTCATATTCTCTTTCCTCATCTTACTTTCCATCTTCTCCTAATACTTGATTCATAGAGCAACTTTGAGGTTTTCCTCCTGTTACACCTTTCAAACGTTTTGCTGTCAATGTCCATTTCAGCGCTGAAAGACCTCATAGGTCCCAGTGCTTGGCCTTTGGCATAAAGTCTATATTCAACTCAGCTCAACTCAAGTAGTATGCTGATAAAGAAAGAGAGAAAGAAAGAACGACTCGGAGACAGTCTTTTAAACACCGCCGCACAGACAAAAATCCAAGTTGTTGAAATGTACGTAATCAATCTTAGTATCTTCAGGGAAAAAAAAAAAAAAAACTCGGAATCATCGCCTAAACGAGGAGGAGAAGACTCACGCGACCTCATCGCTCACACGAGAAGACCTCCATAATTTAGAGAAAGCCATGAACTGAGACCCATCATTATGGAAAGCATAAAAAAAAGAAAGTAATAATGTTGGATAATTAATAGCAGCGGGATGAAAACCATCATTAATATTTGCATTAATTTACTTGAGACACTTTTGTTATAGAGGAAAGCCATTAGTCATTAGACCATTTTAAAGGCGGCATTGCCTTCCCCTTAAATCCTCCTCACATCACCCCCCCTCCCCCTCACCACCCCCCTCCACCCCGCCCCCGCTTCGTCCCCTCCTCCCTCAGATTTCATTAGTTTTAATTCAGCTCCAGTGAAAGTTAAGTTAATAAGTGAATTTAGAACTGCATAATATCTGTTTTATATATATATATATATATATATATATATATATATATATATATATATATTTTATATATATATATTGTGACTTTTACAATCTTTTCTGATGTGTTTATAGTAATTTGTACACACGCGTGTGCGCACACACAAACACATGCACCCATATATATATACATACATATATATATATATATATATATATATATATATATAGATATATATATATATATATATATATATATATATATATATATATATATATACATATATATATATATATATATATATATATATATATATATATATATATATACATATACATTCGCACATATTATAATTATTATTATGAGTCAAGACTCGTGTAAGATCAATTTCAGTTTAGAATTTTAGCAAGCTTCGTAACTTTCAATACACATACACATATATGTGTGCATATATATATATATATTATATATATATATATATATATATATATATTATATATATATATATATATATGTATGTATTATGCATGCATGTAAATATATATATATATATATATATATATATATATATATATAATATATAATATATATATATATATATTATATATATATATATATATATATATATATCTATATATATATATATATAGTGTATATATACATATATTTAATGTGTGTGTATCGAAAATGACGAAGATTTTCAAAAATTCCAAACTGAAATTGACCTTACACAGTTTTGATTAATAATAATAATAATAATAATAATAATCAATAATAATAATAATAATAATAATAATAATAATAATAATAATCAATAATAATAATAATAATAATAATCAATGATATTATTATAATAATTAATAATAATAATAACAATAATAATAACAATAACGCTCAAAATATATTTTCAGGAAAAGAGTCTCCACAACAAAACGGACTTTCATATTCAAAACTGGATATCGAATCTGAAAAATAGCGATCAAATATCTTACACATCGATTGTTTTAATAATTTCAGGAAATGAAACGTTTTTGAAATGTGGCCAACAGATATACCTTTTATTGTTTCAAGTTCAATAAACGCAAAAATAACCATAAAATGTTCCGTGTGAATGACGAAAAGTATTTACGCATAAAAGCTCTATAGGTGAAGTTTCGAATACTTAAACAGTTCGGAACGAGAGTTTACTTTAGTTTTAATGAAGCCAGAATGATAGATGAATAAAAAAAAAATGATCATTGTAATGATGGCTGAGTTTTGTTAATTGGAAAAGGTGGAGAAATGAAAACTGGGTTACTTAGGGAACTTAATTATAGGTTTATGATTTAGTTCATGAAAACTAGACACCAATTAGTATAGTTACCAAAATCCCCACTAAATCCTCCATTTTCCTTAACAAACAGCACGAGGCTGACATTTTCCTTAAATATTTGTGAAAACAATGATAATGATAAATGAAACAGTTAAAGAATCCTGATTCTAAGTCTGAATTCTGATCCTCACCAGAATCTGAACAATCTTTCCCTGGCGCAGAGTGAATTAATCTAGCAAGACTTTTTTAGTAATCAAGTTATTTATTCTCTAGAAAACTTGCTTTAAAACAGACAAGCAATCGTACTAAACACATTATCTTAAAGGGAACTAAAAAGCAAAAAATATTTACATTTGCCCTTATCAGTTTTTACCCTGTAGGGGGTTTGTGCCGCCAGTGCACCCCATGTGTTGCGCTTTAGACAGTACCAAAGATTCTTTGCAGCGTCCCTTCGGCCCGTGGCTGCAACCCTTTTCATTTCATTTAACTGTACTTCCGTTCATGTTCTCTTTTTTTATTCATCTTACTTTCCACCCTCTCCTAACAATTGATTCATGGTGCAACTGCGAGGTTCTCCACCTGTTACACCTTTCGAACCTTTTTACTGTCCTTTTCCGTTTCAGGGCTGAATGACCTCACGAGCCCCTGGCTTCGTCTTAGGCCTAAATTCTATATTCTGTTCTTCTGTTCTTATCAGTTGCAGTGAGCTGGAAGAGAGAGAGAGAGAGAGAGAGAGAGAGAGAGAGAGAGAGAGTGTGTGTGTGTGTGTGTGTAAACCTTTTTCTTTACTAGTATCCGAGTACACCAACAAGAGAATTAGCCAAATAGACAGACAGACACAAAATAAACCCAAATATTACCAGTAACCTCGCATGTCAGCAAGGCTTGATTTTCAAGTGTCCCTGGATTTAAGCCAATTAGTTTCCCAACACGAAACGCCATCTGGTGCATTACAGCTGACCACGCATCTGCTGGAGTCGGTGATTTCCCTTGACGAAACTTAACCCAACAACTTCGGTGTCATGTTTTCCTAACTAAGATTACCCGGTGACAGAATGCTTTGGCCTTCAAGACGCTCTCTCTCTCTCTCTCTCTCTCTCTCTCTGAATTTACTCATGCTGAATTTTTATTCGTTAACGTGTTACCTCAGCCAACGAAGCTGGAAGGAGCTTATGTTCCCACTCTTAAGTGTATGTGCGTGCTTTTGTATGTATGTACAGGTATGTGTACATGTATGTACTTTTGTGCCTCTGCCAACGGAGCTGAAAGGAGCTTATTTTCCCACTCTTAAGTGTATGCGTGTAGAGGTATGTGTATGTTTGTATATCTTATAAATGGATGACTGGTCTTGAAGCAACTTGACTGATTATATTTTCTCACCGATATGATTCATTTTAGTCTAAAATTTAGGAAAGTTAAAATGTCATATATCGAAATCACAATTTCCTTGTTTGAATGCTTGCCACCTAGCAGTATAGTTTTAGGATCCATCCACTTTCATAAATTAAATGGAATATTCCATTATGATGAAGCATAATAGATTTGACCTTTAAAGGTCCAAGGTCAAGTTTTCTGTTCAGTTGATATACACACACACATATATATGTATATATATATATATATATATATATATATATATATATATATATATAATCTAAATATATATATATATATATATATATATATATAATATATATATATAATATATATCATAGTATATATATATATTATATATATATATATATATATATATATATATATATATAGCTATATATATATATATATATATATATATAGTGATATATATATATATATATATATATATATATATATATATATATATATATATATATATATATATATATATATTTTGGGATGTTAGTTTTGATGCACGGCGTATTTTTGCGAAGTTATCTCTTAGGATATTTCCGAGGAAGAATAATAAACTAATATATCCAAATAGTTTGAAATTATGCAGGAAAGGACGAACAAAATTACATAATTGAGATTTAAATGACGAAATTGAATCAAATGTCGTCATTTATAAAATAGCTTATAGTAATATTTTTCTACGGATATGTTACAGCTACGAGACAAATTCAATTGTCCTTTTGAGTGTTTTCATTGTTGGTAAATTCTCGTTATGGGGAAAATTTGAGACATGAATAAATGTCATCATAGTTTTGGGAACGATAATTACAGTTGTACATTTTATGTTTTTTGTTATTTAATGGAACGATAAAGAATATCTTCGTTTACTCGGGAATATGCCTGCAGACTACTTTGTTGTCATTGTTGTGGGGTGGGGGGAGGGGTTAATAGGAAAGGTCTATGGAAGAACCTAAAAAGGTCTGAAAAAGCAATGAGTTAAAGATACAGGAGCTTTAGGATAGGATATTTATGATTTATTTACTAGAATGAAAATGTAAAAATTAAATAATGTGTGTGTTAAACAGTACAGAAAAATTATTTGTAATAAAATATAGCGAATTTTGCTTACCGTGGTTGTTGAAATAATGGAGTAATTTGCCATAGATTTTAGCATGTTTTAATTTATTTGATGTTCTGCATTTAGGGGCTAAATTTCTGTTCAATTATTTTGGATTTCCGCCTATAACTGCGGGAG
>NC_087206.1:17627147-17632147 GCF_015104395.2 Macrobrachium nipponense
TATATATATATATATATTATTCTTATAATATATGTATATATATATAAATTAATATATAGAAAGATATATAGATAGATAGCATTATATGAATATAAATTATTATTTTTTAAGTATGGAAGAAGCATATTTTTAAAGTATGAAGAAGCACCACATTCTTCATATATACATATATATTATATATGATATAATACACACACACACACACAAAATATTATTATATATACATATATATATATATATATATATATTATATATATAATATATATATATATATATATATATAGATGTATACAATAGTTTCAACAACAAAAATGCTTCCCTTTTGCCAACATTGTTGCAAGATTCATCTAAAGCTTGCGCGGAAATATCACAGACGGAGGGCAATAAATATAAAGCAAACTGTCGCACAAAACGTGGACTACAAATAACTGTACACACAAGATTTCAGAATGAGACTCTGGTTTAGTACTTTCATATGACCATAAAAGAACGCAGTTGACACACAGCAACAGGGTACTGGAAATACGACATAAAATCCGTACTTCGTGTTGTACTCAAAATAAAACTAAATGTCCCATCCAGTAAAGGGAGAGAGAGAGAGAGAGAGAGAGAGAGAGAGAAAGAGAGACAGGATGGGGGATAGACAGAGCAAGAGAATTCAAAGCACATAACACGGCATTATTGGTAGTACAAAGAGATAGTAAGAGAGAAAATACAAACAGATAAAAGCAAAGCCTATTTCCTGTTACTGGGTTAGACAGAGAGAGAGAGAGAGAGAGAGAGAGAGAGAGAGAGAGAGAGAGAGAGAGAGAGAGAATGAAAAAAAACAAAGGTTGCTTTTATCTAATGCATTGTCAAAGATAGACAGACACACAGACAGATAGAAAATGAAAAATAGAGCTTATTTTCGGTTACCGAGTTGACAAAGAGAGAGAAACAGGTGGATGGATGTCCAGAGAGAGAGAGAGAGAGAGAGAGAGAGAGAGAGAGAGAGAGAATTTAACTTTACTTCCAGAGAATTAAAGGAAAAAAAAAAAATAGATCCTACTTCCAGTTCCGGGGTTGACAAGCGTAGCACCCACCCTTTTTGGGGCGGAATTTCAGCTAAAATTCCGAAGGCATCACATTCCCAATGTTACGTTTTATTTGAAAGCAACGGCCTAAACCATTGGATAGCAGAATAAAGTTTGCGAAATGGTGCCCGTATAACTTTTATTCATTGTCTATCAAAATTTATGGTGTTTTATTGTACTCTCCGGGATTTTTTTGTTAGAACTGTTATTTCTTTTTTTTTTTTTTTTTTGCACAGGCAGTTGCTGTATACATTTATGGACTGGGGCGGACAATCTTTTGCTTTATTGATTTATCCTTTATATCAAAAACGGGGTATATGATTTTACTGCTATAATTTCAAATAAAATCTAAATATGTCACTGCTGAAATTGTATGATTTGATATGAAGGTGGAAGCTCGTTTTGTGGAATATGGGCTGTAAATGAAAACATTTTCACACGAATAAATTTTTGTTCATGAACAAATTGCGCAACTCAATGCTTTATATATATATATATATACATATATATATATATATATATATATATATATATATATGTATATATATACATATATTATTAATATATATTTATATATAATATATATATATATATATATATATATATATATATAGATATATATAGTATATATGATATATATATTATATATATATATATATATATATAAATATATATATAATTATATAATATATATTATATATAATATGGGTCATATCACATTACCGTGATTCATATACATACACCGAGGTACAAATCTCCTTTAATATCTAATCGCTCTACCTCGGAATTAATATATTTTCATATATGTTAGACGAAAGGGAATTTTTTAGTCGATAAGAATTTCTTCGGCTCATGGGCACGAACCATCGAACCAACAAATTCAAGACGCACAGTGAAGCCTTAGACCACACAGCCACCGCAAGAGGATATAAGTTTGTGCCGCCTTTCAACCAAAAATCCCTGTCGCCCTCAGGTATGCTAAAATAGAGAATCCTCCAACAATTCAAAAGCTTCAGAATACCTTTAATCAGAATGTGAAGAAAATAGTCAGTAGACTAGGTAATGGGAAGGACATGCTATGCAATAAATTATGTTCAAGTAAATTAACTGAACTTGCAAAATACACAAGGAGGGCTGCCCACTACGCCCTATTGTTTCTAGTAGGAAATCTAACAAAAACTTAGCTGTGTGGTTAGCTGGAGAACTAGGAATATACTTAGGTATATTTTCAGAATCCCATATTAAACATTCAGTAGATTTCATGGACAAAGTTAAGAAAAAGAATATAAAGGAACTCATGGTTAGTTTTGATGTAGTAGCATTATTCACCAATCTCACCTTAGATAAAGTATTAGAATTCCTTCAGACTAAACATAATGAGGGTATTTTCAATCCAAACATCGAAATAGGCGTCTTCCTTGAGTTGATTAAATTGTGTGTCAGTGATACTTGTTTCACGTTTGAGGGACAATTTTACAAACAGAAATACGGAGTAGCTATGGGGTCCTCATTATCACCTATACTCGCTAACATCTATATGGAATATTTCGAAACTAATCTAGTTCCTAATGTTAATGTCCCTAACTTAAAACTGCAAGGATGGTGGAGATATGTGGATGATATTTTTGCTATTCTGCAAGGTGATGAAAATGAAATAGAAACTTTTCTAGATGAACTCAATAAGTTTGATAACAATATCCAGTTCACTTTAGAGAAAAGTAACAATAATAAACTGCCCTTTTTAGACATACTCATAGAAAGAAAAGAAACAGGATATGAATTCAGCACATATAGAAAGCCCACACATACAAACTCATATATTCATTTCTTCTCTTTTCACAGTCATGATATAAAAATAGGGGTTCTAACAGGTTTATTTCTTAGGGCAATGAGGACGTGTGACCCTTGCAAGATAGAACAAGAAATAGATTACATAGGTAAAAGCTTCGATGCATTAGCATACCCGGAATGGTTCAGAAAAAGGGCACTCAAAAGAGCTAGAAAAATTTTTTACAGAGCAAATGTAGAGAGTACATGGAATAAAGAAAACAAGAAAATAGTTGCCCTCCCTTTTATGCCTAAAATGAAACAAATCACTTCAAAAATGAAAGAAAGTGAATATAAATTTGTATATACCTTTGATAATACCGTAAAAAACAAAGTATGTAAAAATAAATTGGAAGGAGAAGACAGTAATACAGATGGTGTAGCAGGGGTATACATAATCAATTGCAACAACTGTGGAGACAGATATGTGGGGGAATCAGGAAGGGGAATAAGGACTAGAATCCAAGAACATAGAACGGCAGTACAGCTTAACTCTCAGGGGAGTGCTATAGCTAGGCATTGTTGGGAAAATGACCATACGATGGATTGAAAAACCGTAGGCTTATATACAAAAAGAAACAACAAAATTAGTCACAGGAGGGTAGTAGAAGATGCACTCATCAGAGAAATTAAAGTAATAGAAGGAAACAAAGGTTTTACCTCAGAAGATCCCATAAGCCGAGCTTTGATATTAAAAGGAGCTAAGATTGACCCTGCTGACCTGGAGATTAGGTTTCTTGCCCAACAGACTTTTGGTGACCACACCCGTACCTCAAGGATTGATCCCATTGACCATCATCTCAGGATATCAGAGCGACAAGAGGGGATTGGCAACTCTCAAGGAAACCAGAACAGCCATCACATAAATGACAGCTCAACGAGAAGAAGTTCCAGAAGACTGCTGGGCCTTGACCCAGGCTAACATCCCAAACATCTCTTGAGAATGGGCCACAGATAGGGCCTAAAAGTACTCGAGTGTGTAGTAAAACTAAATGTAAATACTTAGAAGTAAACAAGTTACAAAGTGATTTTGTGGGTTTCTTTTTCAATCTTCAGAAGAAAACTGAAAGAAGTTTGTGTTTGGTTGATTATTATTATTATTATTATTGCATAAAATACCGTGACATCATTAACAACGTCTGTTATCTTTAAAACCTATATAATAATTGTAACAACAGTAGTAGCAAAACAGCAATAATTGAAGCATCAGACAACAGGTCGAAGAAAGGCGATTAAAATGCAAAAGATAAAATAGCAAGAGAAATTGGTGGAAATAGCGTGGGGGAGAAATCATTCAACAATTTTTTTACTCCCTGAATAATACACGATTCTTCATGTCTTCCCTGAAAGCCGAACGCGGCGAATAATTCAGGTATCGAACGCCCTGAAAACAAAAGTAGAAATGATTTTCCTGCAGTTTTGAAGTCCTCAGGAAAATGTTGAGATTCTCACATTTTATTGTACAAATGGCCATTTCTGTTGCCACGCCAACGACAGATTTTGGGTCACAAATAAATCAGTGATTTTTTATTATGTTAAAGAAATTATTTCTTATTAGCTTATTTGGCCCCAGTGGGAAGGTCTGAATCCAGAGGTCCATAGCATGCCTCACATACCCTTTAACATCTTATGACACTTACAGGCTTACTTCAGGTACTAGGAGTTTTCATGAAGCATTCCCTCCCTACCCGTACCCCCCCCCCCCCACCTTTTTTTAGGATTTAATATTTGCAAGTATTTGAAAAAATATGTGCAACCTTCTCGATGACAAAAATCGTAAACTTATTATATACCAAGAATTTTAATGTAAATTTATGATTATGGGAAAAACAGGCCTTATGGATTGTTGTGGCCAATTTGGAAACGTATGATATTACGTTCGTGGCGAAGGAGAATTTATCGTTGAGGCAGAAAAAAATGTCAAAATCATTTCTATCGATATATTACTATTTTAAGCCTTAAGATAAAGATGAGTCAAATAATAAGATTGGCAAGTTTTCGAGAACCTCTTTCCGAAGCGAAAAGAAACTTCGTAAAACTTAAAAAAAGATTAAATATTTATTTCCAAGTTTTTAAGTCAGAAGTTATGGGCAAAAAATA
>NC_087206.1:17644647-17647147 GCF_015104395.2 Macrobrachium nipponense
ATATATATATATATATATATATATATATATATATATATATATGTGTGTGTGTGCATATATATAATATATATATATATATATATATATATATATACTTTATATATATATATATACATATATATATATATGTGTATATATATATATATATATATATATATAGAATCTATATATATATACTATATATATATATATGTATAAGCCAAGAAGAAGATGAAACGAAGGAGTACTTGCGAGGCCTTTCGACTCAATGTCCTTTACTTAGCAGGCTGATAAGGAGTCGGAAGGCCTCTGAATACATCTTCGTTTCACATTCCTTCGTGCCTTTTGCATTTACTTATATATTCATCATGTTCCAAATTATATATATATATTATATATATATATATATATATATATATATATATATATATATATTCATATATATATATATATATATATATATATATATATATATGTGTGTGTGTGTGTGTGTGTGTGTGTTTTGGGGGGGGGGGGGTGAATAAACAACAACAACAATAAGGATATCACTGCAAAACATTCCAAATTCAGGATCAAACAAACGCGACGGCAATGCAATTCGCCTCGGCCCTGAATTCAAATTAGCTGTATGCATTAACACATATTTTTCCAAGCGTCCCAGATTTATCTCATCCCGACACCAGTTGTCTAACTTCCAAAGTTGTGACCAAATAACTGACACCTGTTTTTTTTTTTTTTTTTTTTTTTTTTTTTTTTTTTTTTTTTAGCTTCCGTTTTTCGGTAATGGACAGCGCCAATTTATGTGCAATTTTTTTCGCTTTATTTTATTGGTGCGATATTTCTCATTTGGGTTTCCCCGAAGCGACTGCGTGATCACTTTTGGTATGGACTCGTATTTTTTTTAGGATATAGATGAATTGTGAATAAATATATATATATATATTATATATATATATATATAGATATAATATATATATATATAAGTATATAGATTCATGCAAATGTTATTTAATCATCATAACCCCGCGTAATCCGTATACCTCCCTTTCCATGTATGTACTGCTTTTATCTTGGTTATAAAAATGCAGTTTTATTTTCTTCATTATCGCAGTCTTGAATATAATTTTAAGATTATCTCTAAATCGCTGTTGTATATAAGGATTCAGTAAAACATTTTTATAGCGGCAATCCTGTGCAAGCAAAATGGATGCTCCAAAACACAGAAAATGCTCATTATGAGTAATTAAAAGCTTAGGGTTTAAACATCCCGAATAAGACCAAAATATATATCCCAGTTAGCCCACGTTTGGACCGCCCACAAATAAACTCGAAAAGTTTATCTGGGAATTTGTTTCAGAATAGAAGGGAATGAATGCCATTGAATAATTCTTATTTTCATGATTAAAACCTTTATTTATTGCTTATTGCTGTCTATGAACACTGGACAACTCTATATTCGCGTATTTCGGATGATTTAATTTTATAGACAAGGCTGTCGAAACTTCCTCAGTTTCCCATTTAGGCTGAAAACATGAATAATTTCCATTAAGCTTTCTTAATACTTCAGTTTCAGATAAGGTCAAATGAACTCAAAATCTAAATCAAATTTCATAAAAATCATATACTGCCATGTTCCAATTCATTAGGTTTCTCTAAGGGCGTAAACTTGAGGTTTTTATTTCCTTACCGTCCTCGTCGCATGCGTAGTCGGTAGCTGCTTCCAAATGAATATCCAAAGAAATATGGAAAATGCAAAGGTCAGTAGGACTGACGAACTATACTCTGTTTTTTTCCATCTGTCCATCCGCCTGTGGTGTTTGCGTATGGTAACACTGCGTCCCGGGCTTTAGATAGTTACGCTATGTGTAAGTTTTAGGTAAATAAAAGGATATCTGGGCGTACATTTGCAACTGAAAGGTGTTTTAATAATTTACTGTATACGAATGACACCGTTAATATTCGAAATAGGATATTGTTATTATTGTTGAATGTAAGATGAATGTAACCATCTAAAGGCCGGGACGCAGTGTTACCATACGCAAACACCACAGGCGGATGGACAGATGGAAAAAAACATAGTATAGAGTCCTGTCCTATTCCAGACCGGATAAAAAGTGGGAAATTTCGACAAGAATGAAAATGTATATTCAACCGACAACACAGTTTGACCAATCAGTGTGGACAAATCTGTATCTTGGAACAAAATAATTGTTCAAGCTGTCTGGTGTTGTAAGGTGGCCAACTTTATTAAACAATGTACGAAAGTCTTGCGTCTTTTGCTAAAATAACGCCATAAAATATTATCAGATATTGCTATGAAAATGAGATTGAGAACAAGGAATCTTCTTCGTGTTTCTTAATCATGCCGAAATGTAGATTTGGAAAAAATTAAATATTAAATATTTATCAATGCAATCGCTCATTTCAGCGAACAATCGTAAACCAAACTAAGCATTTCTCTTTACACTACCCACCACCCCGTCCCCCGCCCACAAAAAGAAATTAATAAACAAACAGAAAT
>NC_087206.1:17657147-17659647 GCF_015104395.2 Macrobrachium nipponense
TCATACACATAAACGCGTGCGTGTATGTGTGTGCCATTGCCTTGCAAGACAGCACCGGCACCCGTGTGTGAGTCTGTGTGTGCATATACATTCCTAAATATATAACACTTCTCCGACAACGAGAGGATTTAGAAGAAGCGAGTGTCGATAGAGATAGAGCCGCCCCGTCGGGTCACCGGAACTGAATAATACGGATCTAATCCCTTAAATTCATACAGAGATGCTGCGATGCAGATTCGTTAAATCCCTCTCGATTGGAGCAACTCCAAGGAGAAAGAACAACAGTAAAGAGAGAGAGAGAGAGAGAGAGAGAGAGAGAGAGAGAGAGAGAGAGAGAGAGTCAGTCAATATTTGTTCAACATGAAACGATGATTAAGTAGTGAGCAGAGGGACTAGGATATCATTTCGAATAGATTCCCCCTTCTCTAATGTCTCTCGTAATGGCCTCAATAGGAACAGTCCCTCAAATTCCTTATTGGCGGCTTCGTTCTTAATGAATTCTATCATTATGTAGTCCTAATTAATTTTTAATGATGCGTGGAGGGCGGCTGTTGGAAATATGGATTGGAAGTGCTTTTCAGACTTCGTAATTTTGTTCTGAACACAGAAGCTACGTGCTTAATAAATTAGGACAGAACAAGCAACTTTAATGTCAATCTTATCTGTGTTTTTAATGTTTAACTAGAATTTTCCTTTTTATTTTGTCCTTTCATTTTATTCTTCAGTAGGGATATAGCTACATATTCAACAGTGTGATAGGAACGATTGAAGTTCAGAAAAATTCCTTCATGATAGACAATGTCGTATACGTGTCAATATTTAAATGTTGCTTCATTATTGCTCAAATTTTCCTATTATTTTACATCTATACATGAACCAGGTTAATCATTTAAGCACGTATAACGAAATCTCTAAACCAGATTAAGAATTGTCTAGCCTTCTTGAGAGGTGATCTATTTATCCTACAAAATGCCCTTGAAAGTAAATTAACTCATTTATTGGTTGTGGAGGTGGAATTTGATTGCGGCCTACCAACCATACCACTCATTCCCAGTCATTTGTTATTCAAATTCACGTCTCTTGAAGGACCGTGGCCACTCAAAATCCCATATCGAACCACAGTGAATCATTTGCTACGAGACCCCAAAGGACACGCCTGTGAACAGGGTGAGTCCTTATCCTTGTTATTTCTTATCCTGTGATGGAAGATTGTTTCATGAACTTTGTGTTTGCTACTCTGAAAGTCCTTTTTAAATGTTTCTTGTGCGTTAAGTACTCGATTTTGAATACGGTTTCCGATTCCCCTTGACCTTCGAAATATTCGAGGAGACGTTGATGTCCTTCGATTCTCCAACTGGAGCTTAAAATAAGTCATATACTTCGTCGTCTCTAGGTTTAAGAGTCTTGTCAAACATAGTACTCGAGAGCAAGTTAGAATATTGTTATAATAGAGAAGAACGTTTGTTCGTATTAATTTTCCGCAACAAAATATATAACGTAAGTTGCATATACAACACCTGCTTCGCGGAAGAGTAATTTGCGCTGTGCTGAGAGTCTGTAATGAGCTAGGTCATTACCGGGTATCATAGGTCTTTTAGGTAAAATGTCGTAATCTTCTTTATAAGTAGGATTATTAAGCTAGCTCATTATGAATATGCAGTTGAGCAGTTCATTTTTGTGGCGAAAGAAATTGTACGGTTTGATCTGCTGCAAACAACAGTTCTCCAAATTCCGGTTATTAGCCAAGGTCTTCGTCCCAGTCAAGGGATGTAACAGATGATTGACTGGCTTTTTTCGTCTCAGAAGTAGTATGGTGTCAAAGTCGCTAATAAACAGGGGAGTGAATCCTAAGGTAAGTATATATATATATATATATATATATATATATATATAATATATATATATATATATATTTATATATATTTATATATATATATATTATATATATATATATATATATATATATATTTATATATATATATATATATAATATATATATATATATATATATATATATATATAATGAAGAGGACAGCAAGAAAAGACTGGCGATCATTTCTTCTTTTTATTGACACCTACGTTTCGGGAATCCTTTCCCATCTTCAGGGCTATAAATAGAATTAATTTTTACAATATTAAAGAGTATGGTAAACTAATCTAATAATTATAAGAAATATAGTTTGTCATTAAGCTAAAAGAAAAATAAAAACTACAAAGTGATTTTAAGCTACAAGTAAATTAAAACACTGAATAACTTAGTAAAATAACACATCCAAAAGCAAAACGAAAAGTAAAAATTGAAAAAATAAACAAAGACACCATTCTGCCAGACTTACTGTTAAGAGGTTTGGTTGTTAACTGATGGGAAATAGCATAGTCAGAAGGTGATGTTGGAGGAATCAAAAACAAGGGAGAGAGAGAGAGATGATCAGAGAGAGAGAGAGAGAGAGAGAGAGTGAGTGGAAAATAGGCAGTTGAAGCAATATAACCAAGGTGTTAG
>NC_087206.1:17664647-17667147 GCF_015104395.2 Macrobrachium nipponense
ATATATATATATATATGATATATATATATATATATATATATATCTATATATTATAGTCTGCGCACTCATTTACAGATACATTCTTAAGACCTAGTCAGTATAATTTTTTTTATTATTGACAATATGTATTAATGCAATTCATGCAGGCATGACCAATATGAATGGCAGCTACCACCAATAGAAAATATAGGTATGTTTTTTCTTCATCATCATTAAACCATAATAACTGAACCATTAGGGAAATGAAAACGGGAAATGGTATTCGTCTTCCCTATTGATGCTATATACGTTTTGATCGCATTCAGAATATTCCCATTACCTAAGAGGGGGAGGGGGGAGGGGGAGACATGAAGAATCTTAAATACGAGAATATTTATATATTTCCAGGAAAAATGATACCTCTCTACTTAACAGTTTTAAAAAAATTTTAAACCTTCTCCAGAGCAGTTAATAATTACGTAATATTATCAAGTTTTGTGAATGAGTCTATATCCCATTTTCTAAGTAAAATAAAAATGATTGACGAGTGGGAATGTTTTTAATCTTCCTATCTGAAAGTAAAGGATTATCTCTCCAGATTAAGTGTATTGCTTTGCGTACTTTATGTTTGTGTAGTCGATGTACGTCAAGTCCTCATTTTCCTTTATCTATTCATTTGAAATGTGCACTTACCATCCTAGAAAATTGTTGTTTTATATTAATCTATACTCATTATTTCTTTATACCCCGTGCAAACTAAAGTAAAATAAAATAAAAGAGGATATTATCCACTAATATGAGAATTAGTTTATTTTTTCACAAAAAATTTCACGACGCATCGCAAAAGCCATCAATTCCCTGATTGTCACGTGCTACAGATTATTTATAGCCAAATTACTTGATAGTCATTCTCAGTTAACATTTAAAATGCAAATCCACATATAAAGGACTGAAGCAATTTAGTCTTGGTCCGAGTTGTCATGCAAATAAGGTACAGTTACCATGAGAGTAATTCATGCCTGTTTGTGGCTGGTTGATTGGGAAATGCATAAAACTGACAAATAACAGAATTGATGAAATCACAAACCATGAAGAGGTCATTTGACCACGAGGGAGGAGTACAAACAGTTAGAATGATGAAAGAATCATGATTACGAAATTTTGGACCCCGAATGAAAGGGGGGGAGGGGGTGAGCGGCGGTAGGGCCGTCAGTGCACCTCATTCGCATTACTCAAGGTTCTTTGCAGAGTCCCTTCGTCCCCTAGCTGCAACTACCCTCATTCCTTTTACTGTACCTCCGTTCATATTCTCTTTCTTCCATCTTACTGTCCACCCTCTCCTAACGTTTCATAGTGCAACTGCGAGTTTTTCCTCCTGTAACACCTTTCAAACCTTTTACTGTCAATTTCCGTTTCAGCGCTGGATGGCCTTGGTTGCCCCAGTGCTTGACATAATGCCTAAAATCTATATAGATAAAAAAAAAATCAGAATTTTGGGATTAAGGAAAATTAGTGGCATGACATGGAAAGGTTTATATTGTATTTGAACAATTATTATTGAAATTAATGTACAACCAGGGGCACACCAGCTGTTGCTAAGATTCACCTTTACTGACTAATTTCACCCTTGCAATATTGATTTATTTATCATGTTGAAAGTAGATAAGGATATTTGAACATCCCTTACCTTCTGATGACGTCTAGAGGAATCGAATATATTTCATGCACGACGACCTTGCTCATATAACCTCGGACACGAAACTTCATGGCCTTACTGTAGTAGATTCACATCAACCGTGCATTTGATATCTAGGCCAGTCCCTTACGATGCTCCTGATTGGCTGTTGATAAGCCAATAACAGGGGCAGGGAAAAAAAAATCGGGAACTCTCAGTCTCTCTCGAGAGTTCACATAGGCAGGATGTATGCTCCACCTCTCCTGAGGGATACTTTTGAAAGACGTATCCCTCAGAAGAGGTTGAACATAGATCCTACCCATGTGAACTCTCGAGAGAGACTGAGAGTTTCTAGCCCTCTGATTGGCTTATCAACAGCCAATCAGGAGCGTCGTAAGGGACTAGCCTAGATATCAAATGTACGGTTGATGTGATTCGACTATAGTAAAACACCCGGAATGTGGATCATATTCACTATCATTCAAGACAGGTATACAAGCCTATTTTTTTTTTTTTAATTCTTCAAAGATTAAACCAGAATACTCTGGGAAAAAAATGTTGACGGTTGACATCCAAACTCTAGAAGAAGTGCTTTTTATTTCTGTTGACTTCTTGCACAAAGAAATCCATTAGATCCATCTGAGAGAATCTAAAGACATAACTTTCGAAGGCCGTCAGGGAAGTGAAGGTGAAAACATGGCGGGGATGAGACACTGAAAAAATAGGAAGAAATAAGAGGAAGAGGAGGAGGAAGAGAATTCAGGGTAAGAGTATAAAAAGGAGGAAGAGGAGGGGGATAAGAAAAGGAAAGGGGGTAGGAGATAGAGGGGGTAAAAAGACTGTCGA
>NC_087206.1:17672147-17677147 GCF_015104395.2 Macrobrachium nipponense
CGCCATTCTTTCTGTTTTTGTATATAGAGGCCTGTCAATTCTTTTCTATTCATTGTTATCTTGAAAATGTGCAATATATTACGAAAGTATTTGTTCCAAGTCCCTGTTTCAATCACGTTTCTACCGGGGATTTAAGGATATTCTCAAGTACTGTTCCTTCGTGCTACATAGGATATATATATATATATAAATATATATTATATATATATATATATATATATATATATATATATATATATATATATATATATTAATATCCTATGTTAGCACGAAGGAACACATACTTGAGAATATATATATTATCTATATATATATATCTATAATATATATATATATTCCTAAGTTTCTTAAGCCTCGAAATGCGAATCATCGCTAATGCGTGAAGCTCTGGAAGGCGGTCTGGAACTGAGGAGAGTGACCAAAGCTGCGGTGCTGCAGTTCTCGAAAGGAAGAGATGAAATTTCTCGCCGAATGAAAAGTTTTTGAAGAAAAAGTTGTTCCTTCGTAAGAATGGGTCAGAAGTTAATCTTTGAAGTGATCGAGGAGGGGTACGAGAGACCGTATCGTGGATCACCCCTACCCCCACACCCCCCAATCCCGACAACCTTAAAGGCAGATTTTGGGTAGTTTTGATGACAATGCGTAATAACGACAAATTAAGTAGATGAAATAACCCACATTAGACTGTGGAATAGAGATAGGCTGACAAAATATAAGATATAGAGAGAAGTGGATGAAGAAACGTATAAATAGATGGGTAAGGTGAAAGAGACGTAAATAAGATAAATATTAACTTAGAAAATAAAAGAGAGTGAGATTTGGTAAAGGAGTGAAATAGAAAACCTTACGATTGTAAGATTAGTTTAAGATTAGAATTTAAGCAATACTTTGACGTTACCTTAAGGAATGAAATTTTTAAGAGCCAGTACTTGTAACAGGGAGAGAAGAAAATGTGCTCCAATGACCATTTGAAATAAGTATTTATTTATGGCACCGGTTTGATTTCTATAGATAGAAAGCAAGAGTTAATAAGGGCTCTGTTTTCCGCTTTACCCTGCAGTATTCCTTTATTAAAAGGAAGATTTGCTATTACCTGATAAGAAAGAATCCGTTAAGGCGCTTTTATTCTGGGCATTTTTTACTTGTTATTTATCAAGATCGGGGTTGTTTAAGGTGACTTGGTTTATAACTATACTTTGGAAAATACGCATACCAGTCAGTACTTGGTTGAAATTCGTTGAAATTCATAGATTCCTTTAACATATGAAGATAAAAGGCCAAATAAAACAGTATTTAGATGTTGCAACCAACTATTTCGAGCACTTACTGCTGTGCTCCTGATCACTGGTAAAATATGGACATAGGATGTCTTACAAGAGTATATATACATAGCATATGTGGGTGGCAGTAAGTCTATTGGTGACCCCGGAAGGATGGAAATTAAACTATTTAATCTGTGTCTGCTGAAATGTAATGCATGAAAGAAAGTCCACCAAAAATTTTATTGTCTCTTAAAATACCGTGAATATTATGTCCAAGTCGCCAGTGTTGAATCCTAATCTTTTATAAGTATCTCTTAAATTCTTTTAACGGTAATCAATTTCTAATTAATGCCAGATTGATTACTGCCGTAAACGACCATTGGCAGCTAATAATTACGTCATTACTTTTTTTAAAAGAATGATATCTATTCTTAATGGTGTCCCATTTATGCGCATTATAAAGAAAAGATAAACTCATTTACAACCCATGACCTAAATATGGCTAGTAAATGCAGAAGATATTTCTAGATAATGTTTTGTTTTATCATCTTGCAAAGGAAGATAGAGACAAAAGGTGTTCGTTATTTTGATCTATAAGATATTAATGTTCAAATAGAACCTTCAAAGAAAAAATGTGAACCAAATTTAGCAATATGATAGTGATGCTGGCAGAAAAAAACTATGCCTTTAACTAGTTTTATTCGCTACTTTACCATTATTATCATGCATTTTCCAAATGCCCTTAAAATTCATCGTTATCATTGTCTTATTATCATCTACCAATTGAAAGGAATCCCTAGTTTATTCCTAGTCAGTAGACCACTCTGATCTATTGATAAGCTATCTCTTCTTTCTGTATTTCCCATGACCTTTTGTTATTTCTTTCTAAAGAATACCTATATTTACCATATTCTTTGGAGCTTGAATTTCAGGTCAGTGGCCCCTGCGGACCTGTTCCATATGAATAGGGTTCATCTTCTACATAATAATAATAATAATAATAATAATGACAAATCAAAGCCACAGTAGTGTTAAAATATATTATTGTACAATATATATTTTAACACTACTGTGGCTTTTGATTGTCATATTATAGCCTCGTTACGGAGGTTCCTTAGTTCAATAATAAATAATAATAATAATAATAATAATAATAATAAGAATAATAATAATAATAATAATAATAATAATAATTAACTACCTAGAGGAGACAAACACCATGCCCCCACCAACAGTAAAGGTTGCAGAAGGAAGTGTAGGGCACAAAAGACCAGCTCCTGATAGATAATGGTAATGAAGAACAGTAGGAGAAGGAAAACCAACCTAAGCAATGGCATGAATAGACTATAGAAAGCCTTCGACATGATACCACACACATGGCTAATAGAATGCCTGAAAATATATGGGCAGAGTAAAACACCATCAGCTTCCTCAAAAATACAATGCGCAACTGGAATACAATACTTACAAGCTCTGGAATAAGACTAGCAGGGGTTAATATCAGGAGAGGGATCTTCCAGGGAGACTCACTGTCCCCACTACTCTTGTAGTAGCCATGATTCCCATGACCAAAAGTACTACAGAAGATGGATGCCGGGTACAAAAGATGGCAACAGAATTAACCATCTAATGTTCATGGACGACATCAAGCTGTATGGTAAGAACATCAAGAATATAGATACCCTAATCCAGACTGTAAGGATTGTATCTGGGGACATCAGGATGGAGTTTGGAATAGAAAAAAAAAGCGCCTTAGTCAACATACAAAAGGGCAAAGTAACAAGAACTGAAGGGATAAAGCTACCAGATGGGAGCAACATCAAACACATAGATGAGACAGGATACAAATACCTGGGAATAATGGAAGGTAAGGAGGAGATACAAAACACCAAGAGATGAAGGACACGATCAGGAAAGAATATATACAATGACTCAAGGCGATACTCAAGTCAAACTCAACGCCGGAAATATGATAAAAGCCATAAACACATGGGGCAGTGCCAGTAATCAGATACAGCGCAGGAATAGTGGAATGGAGAAAGGCAGAACTCCGCAGCATAGACCAGAAAACCAGGAAACATATGACAATACACAAAGCACTACCCAAGAGCAAATACGGACAGACTATACATAACACAAAGGAAAGGAAGGAGGGAGAGGACTACTAAGTATAGATGGACTGCGTCAACATCGAGAACAGAGCACTGGGGCAATATCTGAAAACCAGTGAAGACGAGTGGCTGAAGAGTGCATCAATGGGAAGAAGGACTAATAAAAGTAGACAAAGATCCAGAATTATACAGAGACAGGAGAATGACAAACAGAACAGAGGACTGGCACAACAAACCAATGCATGGACAATACATGAGACAGACTAAAGAACTAGCCAGCGATGACATATGGCATGGCTACAGAGGGGAGAGACTAAAGAAGGAAACTGAAGGAATGATAACAGCGGCACAAGATCAGGCCCTAAGAAAACCAGATATGTTCAAAGAACGATAGACGGACAATAACATCTCTCCCATATGTAGGAAGTGCAATACGAAAAATGAAACCATAAACCACATAGCAAGCGAATGTCCGGCACTTGCACAGAATCAGTACAAAAAGAGGCATGATTCAGTGGCAAAAAGCCCCCACTGGAGCCTGTGCAAGAAACACCAGCTACCTTGCAGTAATAAGTGGTACGAGCACCAACCTGAAGGAGTGATAGAAAACGATCAGGCAAAGATCCTCTGGGACTGTGTATCAGAACAGTAGGGTGATGCGTGCAAATAGACCAGACGTGACGTAATTGACAAAATCAAGAAAGAAAGTATCACTCACTGATGTCGCAATACCATGGGACACCAAAGTTGAAGAGAAGAGAGGGAAAAAATGGATAAGTATCAAGATCTGAAAATAGAAAAATAAGAAGATTAGGGAAAAAAAATATGGGTATGCCAGTGGAAATTGTACCCATAATCATAGGAACACTAGGCACGATCCCAAGATCCCTGGAAAGAAATCTGGAAAAACTAGAGGCTGAAGTAGCTCCAGACTCATGCAGAAGAGTGCGATCCTAGAAACGGCGCACATAGTAAGAAAAGTGATGGACTCCTAAGGAGGCAGGATGCAACCCGGAACCCCACACTATAAATACCACCCAGTCAAATTGGAGGACTGTGATAGAGCAAAAAAAAATAAAAAAAAAAATAAAAAATAAAAAAATAAATAATAAAAAAAATAAATAATAAAAATAATAATAATAATAATAATGTCCGGCACTTGCACAGAACCAGTACAAAAAGAGGCATGATTCAATGGCAAAAACCCTCCACTGGAGCTTATGCAAGATGCACAGCTACCTTGCAGTGGTACGAGCACCAAACTGAAGGAGTGATAGAAAACGATCAGGCAAAGATCCTCTGGGACTATGGTAACAGAACAGATAGGGTGATACATGCAAATAGACCAGACAAATTGACAGATTCAAGAAGAAAGTATCTCTCATTGATGTCGCAATACCATGGGACGCCAGAGTTGAAGAGAAAAAAATGGAAAAAAGGGATAAGTATCAAGACCTGAGAATAGAAATAAGAAGGATATGGGATATGCCAGTGGAAATTGTACTCATAATCATAGGAACACTAGGCACGATGTCAAGATCTCTGAAAAGGAATCTGGAAAAACTAGAGGCTGAAGTAGCTCCAGGACTCATGCAGAAGAGTGATCCTAGAAACGGCGCACATAGTA
>NC_087206.1:17684647-17692147 GCF_015104395.2 Macrobrachium nipponense
AATGCTATTTAAGCTCAACCCTTATTACGACAAATCTCGTAGGAAAAGAAAAAAATAAAAAAAGATAACAACAATAACAATAAGTGAACTTTCCCATCACAGAGCCCACATAATATATATAATATACATAATCCGACGTCTCCCTCATGAATGCAATATGTATCGTTACGGAATTTGTCATCGCAACAATTTCATCGATCAGAAACGACCGGGAATAATCCCCTTACGTAGATACATCTCCGTGAAATGCCAAAATCAGCATCTCTCAGAATAGTGCAAAACTCTGAGTAATGAACACTGAAGGAAAAGAGTCAGCAACCGGACTCATCACGGCATTATCAGCAAAAATCCACTGTAGTATAGATTTGTCAAGTCAGACTTGCAACTTCAGAAAACCCATGATTCTCCAAAAATTATATACTGACACCATATAAGCACAAATTATCACCTATTCGGGATATAAACTACGGTAACCTGCAATTCCACAATTATATGCCGTCAAAAATAACCCACTGGTGAATAAAAAAATTCAATCATCTCCATAGGGGACCTCATAAAATTGCACTCGCCGTAATGCCACTTGCCTCTTAAGAGCCACCACACCCAAAAGAACCCCAGTACCCCCTCTCTTTTGGCTCGTAAAACCCCAGGAAAAAAAATCATAACCACAAAAAAAAGTGAGTCACCACCAAAAATTAGTGCCATCCCATATATATATATATATATATATATATATATATATATATATATATATATATATATATATATATATATATATATCACCATGTTAATAATAATCCCACCTAGGCAATATAAATAATTCCCTCCATTTCATTAATAACCCCATGTGGAACAAAACAAGTCTCCAAAAAAATATTATATCTCCGAGCAGGGTCGTCAAACAAATGAAACTTTGTCCCCGAAAAATGCACTCAAAACATCTAGCTGATACACTCGAAAATATTGCCACATATCTCCTCTCACAAAGGTTTCTATTTGCAACAAAAACGACTGCAAAAATAATTGAACTAAACATAGCTCTCACCACCATAGGCCTAAACTGTGGACTATTTCCAGCAAAATAAAATATCACATTGCCCAAAATATTATATCTCCAATTCTCCAGTAAAATAACTGAATGTTACAGTCAAAAACTATAAACTCTCTATTTACCATAACTGCTGAGAAAGGGCAAAAACTCGGCAAATAAAATTGCCCAGGAAATACTAGAAAAAATCACCAATGTGCCATAACTCATTACAACAAAACTCCAAATCCAAAGTGTCTAAGCAAAGACTTCCCCATATTCACTACGGCACAGGCCACTAGAAACTAAATCAAGTTTCCTATCTTTGGCAAAGTTGCAACAAACACAATTGTGCAAGAAGCCAACAATTTCTGGAACACAAATATCCAGAAAAAAAATGTAGTGCCATTATGTACACATGCAAAAAATGCAAAAATTCTCCCTTAAATCTCTCTGCAGCATCAAACAGCTGAAATTATAAACATTCCCGAACAATGACTCCAAATCACGAACTGAGATATTAAAAATTCACACAAACTGCTCTGAGAGAAAAATAAATTCAAACTCGCCCATGATAAAAACTTACTTCAGCGATGGCTAACGTCTAAAAAAAAGGGAAAAGAAAAATCAATGGCACTGTTAACTGTTCCCGTGACACCTGTAACATCTGTGACTCACGTAGACTTCAAGCAATTGTCTGCTGAACCCATAAAAAAAAAGAAAAACAAAAAATGTGTCGTTAGTACCTCTCATATTCACAAAACATCACCATTAGTATCATTACAAGCAACCATGTTAGTATAGAAAAATAACAACAATATCAGAACTCTCCAGTATCAGTAGTATCACCAAATATTAGTACTCGCCCATTCACCAGAATTGCTATCATCAAATTCACCAAAATTCACCAGAAACTGTTATCACCACCCATAGAATCCTCATAAATATCTCCAGTAATGATAATAATCCTCCATAATAATTCCACTTAAATATCCCCCTGTGATAATAATTCTCCATAGTAATTTTCCCGTAAATATCTCCATAAAATATCTCCAGTAAGGGCTTTAATATTTCCATTCCCCAGTATTCATCACCATTGCCACACCCCCATAACTCCAATATCACCACCATTCATCACTCCCCGGTATCATCACCATTTAGCAACACCAGGCACCCATTTATCACCAATGGCATCACCATTTGACATCACCAGTCATCACCACTTTAAAATAATCTCCATATCCTAAACTAATCTACATTAAAAAGTAATCTCTGTATCCCCATATATATATATATATAATATATATATATATATATATATATATATATATATATATATATATATGTGTGTGTGTGTGTGTGTGTGTGTGTGTGTGTGTGTGTGTGTGTGTGTCTACATTTGGCCAGTATACCTTTTTCGCTGTACTTAGCATTTATTCTATTCCCTTTACATACAAATTTAATTAGCTTCCTTTTTGATCATACTTTTATTAATTCTTAGAGAAAATGTGATATTATAATTAATATTGCTTCATTTGTAATTAATATGGAAAGATTCCACTTGCAATTTTTTTTACCTTTTATGCCCTTTTGTTATTATCATCATTATCATTGTCATTATCAATGCTACAATTACTTTTTATTGTTACTTCTTTAGTGAGCGTCTTAACAAGGATTCCTGTGCTATTAGTTTTATTCTAATCAGTAATTTTACCAGCAAACATAGTCTTTTTTTTCTATTTTCTTCATGTGAAAATTTACCATACCTCTTTTCATAACACACAAACACACAAACACACACAAACATATATATATATATATATATATATATATATATATATATAGTATATATATATATATATATATAATATATATATAAGATAATATTACAAAATGTCGACTAGAAACTGTGCGTAATACTGAGAAATAAAGAATAAAAGTAATTCCAGAGATAAAACCGTTAAAATGCTGTGAAAGTAAATGCGGTACAGAGAGAACACATCGTCAGCCCATAAGCCGGGCTTAATAGCCCCTGCATTTCTTGTTTTATGGCATTGTTGGACTAAGTATGTTTAAATATTTAGAGAGAGAGAGAGAGAGAGAGAGAGAGAGAGAGAGAGAGAGAGAGAGAGAGAGAGAGGAGAGAGAGAGAGAGAGGGAGAATATCAAAGTCCAGTAGTTTTGATTTTGATCAATATTTGTTCGCAAGGTTAAACGCAACCTGTAGCTAACTGTAGATAATAATGAATGATTTTAAGTCATTATGCTAAATTTACATCTAGAGAGAGAGAGAGAGAGAGAGAGAGAGAGAGAGAGAGAGAGAGAGAGAGACCTGGGCGGTACCAATGCCCAGTCAAGTAGTTTTCATGTTGATCAATATTTTTTGTTAAGATTAAAAAAAAAACATGCAGCTGACCTAGAAAATATTAAATTGCTTTAAGCCGCTTTCCTATATTTAGATCCACAGAGAGAGAGAGAGAGAGACGAGAGAGAGAGAGAGGAGAGAGAGAGAGAGAGAGAGAGAAACAATCACCACCGGGGGAAACAGCTAAAAGTCCCAGTGAATACCCCTGTCGTCAATGTACAGGAATATCACGACTCTAAATATAGGAGAGAATAAATATCATTGTCACTGGGTACAGCCAAGCAGACATAAAGACAGACCGACTCACGGCAAACAGTCGCAACAATAAAAAGAACTAACTGAGCTATGTTTATGCATGTTGACTTTATCATTTACACTTTCCTTTGACAAGATTTATGATCTCCTATTTCATCTGAATCGATTAACCTTCGGCCATTCTTTACGTATTTACCTTGTGGGTCACTTGACCACTTCAGTGGAGCACTTAACAAAAGGAAAAGTTCAGGACATCGCTGCCACAATAACCCTGAAACATTAACATTGATCTTCCCGACGTTGCTTCGACCGACAGCCCAAGTAATTTATGAAGGCATGTTTATTTGAATTCGGAAAATAGATCGTGAATTGTCATTTGTAGGTGAAGAAAGGGATATCTTTGCCTGTTTTGTGAGTCTCGCACTAAATATACTTCCATGCATTTGTCGATTTGGCTGTCTGCGAATATTGGATCGAATTTGATATCCCCTATCGGACAGCATGGTAATACGCTACAGTAAAATGAGTCTCTCTCTCTCTCTCTCTCTCTCTCTCTCTCTCTCTCAGTAAATCTGCATATTTGTCCCTTATTGTATTTGACTCCATTATGCAGCGAAATAAGTAAACAGGTTTTAGGACAAGATGTCGAAAGTGCATCCCTCTCTTAACTAGATGGACGCTGGAACCCAACGTCCAGAATCCAGTGCGTTTTACATTCACGTAATCTCCTCCCGCCCCCCTCTTCTACCACCCTTAGTCCCTCTTGGATCCTTGTTAGTCTTGTCAATCTCCAAATCGCATAATTGAATTTTAACTCTAAAGTCGAGCCATCAATCGCGCTGACGAGACAAAGGGATCGCCAGTTTTCGTTTGTGTTTTCACATCTCTCTTTCCTGACTACCTCTTTGACCCTGACCCTCTACCCCCACCCCCTTGGTCCTTCTTCCAGCGTCCTTCCCTGGTCAAGAACACTCCTTTCTTTTTAACGCATTCACTTCAATGAATACTTTTTTTCATTGGTATTCCACCTGGCTTATAGTTTTAGAAATCTTTTTTATTTACCATTTTTATCCTTTTCATTCTTTCTTCTTACGTTTCCCATAAGTTATCCCCCTTCTCCCTTGCTTTTTCACCCTCCTCAATATTCCTGAAAACAAAAAAGCCCCTCCCCTTTTCCCAGAATAACCTTCTTGGAACAACTCCTCCACCTCCTCCTCCTCCTCCTCCTCCTCTGCTGCCTCCCGAAACTGAATCATCCGTCCATGGGATCTTGAGTTTCTCTCTTATCCTGACACTCACGTCTCCCCTCGTAGTGCCACGAACTTACAATTGAAAAAGCTCCTCTCTTCCCTCAGAAAATAACGGAAATTGTTTCGGGGAGGGTGTTGTCTTGGCCCTGCATATTAGGCAAGAGCTCAGGATATTGGATGGATTTGCCCCATATATTTCAAAGTACCTCCGTTTTACCACCGACCATTTCCTCGACTTATTGACGCTTCGATCGATGAAACGGGAAGTTATTCTTTTCGTTTTTTTTTTTTTTTTTTTTTTTGTGTGTGTGTGTGCGCTGGACATCTTCTTTCTTTTGGTAGGGTGAGAAGTTAATCGCTTATAGCTCCAATATGTCGTTTTTATTTTATTTTTTTATTTTTTACATCACGAAAAGTAGATAATATTATCTACTACTGCCATATCTCGTAAAAATTACACATAACCTGAAGGTCTTGTTTCATATAACAAGAAGATTAGTAAATGGCTGATGATTACTTAATCAGATTCTATACCAATCATTTCATCAGAGCTTTATATAACTGTTACTCTTTTCTTCTCCCAAGTGACCAAGATAGTTCTGCACAGTGGCACTCAAGGTCACAGCCTGGCACTTAGATAACGCAACCTTTTCCTTTTTTGATCAATGGGTAATATGGATGATGGACAGGCCTAACTGGAACGCTGGAACATCAATGAGACTGAATAGCTGGCCAACGAGTAGCAGTGCTCTACTTCTTTTAACTCTCTGGAAGGGGATATTCTATATATATATATATATATATATATATATATATATATATATATATATATATATATATATATATATATATTCTTAAATCCACGGTAGAAAGGAAAGTGGAATTAAGGATATTCTCAAGTACGTGTTCCTTCTTGCTACATTTGATATATAATACATATATATAATATATATCTATATATATATATATATATATATATATATATATATATATACATATATATATATATATACGTAATAATAATAATAATAATAATAATAATAATAATAATAATAATAATAATAATAATAATAATAATAAAATTAATTGAACTAGAACAATAAAGAGAAATCTCGAAGCAAGTTACTTAAGAATTAAGAATGTAATTTACCTCAACAGAGTTTAATTAAACACTGGTACAATTTGTGTATTCATTATTTATTTTTGATTGTTTTATTCCAATTTTCCTCTTATTTTTTAGCAGCTACACAGCGATTTTTGCTGGAGAATTCACATCACTGTAACACCGAGGAACAGGTTTTCGAGTATGCAAAATGCTGAATTTCGAAGTACTGATGGTCAAAGAGTGTGAGTGGCTGCTTTCATACATACACATGCATGCATACATACATACGTGATCAAGATTCAATTACAGGAGATTTTTGATGCTGTAACTGGCCATCGAATACGGAATTTTATCTTTTTTTATCTCCTTTTTCAGTCCATTTTGAATAATCTGCGTCTCTTGAAACTTATGGAATTCTGTGAAATCCATTTGCGAGTATAAGAGCGCCTCTGGAAGTAGAACAGTTTATTGAAAAATAATTGATTTTCTAATAAAACTCGTATTTAGAGCATTCATAACATATAAAGCAAATCTAAAATATTATTTGAAATGCAAGGCCAAAAAGAATAACGAACTGTCTTGTTGAAACTTCACTGAGACCATAGCCTTGTTATTTTGACGACATTTTCATTGCTTGCAATATTACTGCTGTGTGATTTTCCATTCATTATGAAACATGCTAAATTTAGTACAGAAGACAAAGAAATGTGCCGTCAGATATATTGCAAGAACTGAAAGTTTCATATGCATTAGGGGCCGAAGAAACTGTGGGTCTTTTTTTGCATTGCATACAAACTCAGATATGAAATTACTGAATATTTTATACATAGCAACTGTTCTTTATGCAAAATGATTTGATCTTGGGTAGGTATAATTTTGATTAGTTATCTAAATTTAACGTATCAATACGAATAGAATAATAAAGATAGGCAGCAAAAAACAAAAAACAGAAAAAATGCTTTAGTATTTTACGGGCCCTTATAAAACTTATGAAGAGTAAGATCTAGAAAATTGAAAATAAACGAATAAAAAACAGAAAAAGGACTAATAATGTTTTAATTCCTCTCATTACCAACATTAGGAATTGTTCACTGTTAGAGTCATTAGGTCCAATTCGGTGCATCAGTATATATTTTCATATTGCTGGCATGATGTTGAATTTTGACCAACCAAGTTACCACTCCAAAATTTGCCGAAAGTTATATTGCAAAGGCTCGCAGAACACTAACACACGCGTGGCAAGAAATTCTCTGCATAATGTACAGTTCATGAAGCGCATCTACCTCGAATAATTATGAATAGAACAATATAATAAGAATGTGCTATTATCCATAAATTTATTAGCATCAATAACGAGAAGTTACAAGAAAAAAAAAAGGATGCTAAATAAGAAACACACACGAGCAGAAAAATCTGACCGAACGGTCGTCAAACTCTGGAAAAACATGGGAGTGGGATTAAACCTAAGCGACTCGGGATTTACTTACTATCCAAATCC
>NC_087206.1:17694647-17697147 GCF_015104395.2 Macrobrachium nipponense
GTAAGGTATATATCTCACAGTTATAGGGATCTTCCCTTATTCGATCCAAAAGACTTTCGGCGATTGCGTGTGAGTGTGTGTGTGTGTGTGTGTTTTTTTTTTTATGTAAAATCCACAACATTTAGATTAGCTACAATTTTGAATAAGCAGATTAAAGGTTTTGAACTTCACAGATGTAGTAGAGCACCTGAACCACATAATTCGTGGGCCAAATCCAGTGAGATAACAAACAACCATTAAATGTAATTGCTTTTAATTTCATTCATTTAAAAACAGCAAAAAAAAATTTCATTATTGTCTCGGTAAGTCATCCTTTTTCCGATTATCCTGGATGTTCTCCATTTTTCTGTTTTTTTTTTTTTTTTTTTTTTTTCTTTCTCACAAGTATTGAGTCAAAACTTAATGAAATGAACTTCAGTTACCTCATCGCATTATACGAACACCTGAAAAAACATGTATTTGACTCAAGAAACATGATGAGACAGAATATTTACTTCATTTAAAAACGTAGATATATACGGACTAACTTCTATTCACAAGCTGTTACTTGAAGCAAGCAATATCTGCCGAGAATACCTACTTTAACCTCTTTAATCCCCAAAAAAAAAGAAATATTGAAACCAAATTATATTTTTCAAGGATTACTTTCATAACATTTTGACACGGTAAACGACTAACTCAGTCCTCGGCATTTTGAACTGATTTATGCACGTGTCAACCCTTGTACCGTGTGAAGAAAAAATACAACTTATTTTATACATTATTTGCTCGAATTTTGACAATCATTTCATGACTATTTAGAACCCTGTCAACGAAAATGAACTGTAGTCAAAGCTTTGCTAAGTAACGATGACATACAGCCCAAAATTGAATAGATATCTCCAATGCAAGAAATATTAATTCGTGGAGATAACAGGACAATAAAGTTTAAATATATTTTAGTGTTGCGAGGCAGTTCTTTTTTTAAATTAATTACTGTGAATCGTAAAATTTCCTTTCATGTGCCCAACTCGAAAAGAATGCAGAATTAAAGACGCAAACTGCATTTCATATGAAGTCAAAAAGTGACCTTTTATTGAAGTTATTAACGTGTCTTTTTATCTGACTCTGAATGGAAATTACAAAGATCTTCATGCCAAATCATATAAATACAGGTTATACATTCTCTCTCTCCTCTCTCTCTCTCTCTCTCTCTCTCTCTCTCTCTCATCATCATCATCATCATCATCATATCATCATCATCATAGACTAAAGTAATTGCGTTTACAGTCTCTGGAAGGACGTTAAAAACTTCTACTCCATTACTTGCCTATCAAAGGACACAGGATCTCGCCAGAGATGTAATCACGTTATAATCCCATGAAGCTTAATCATTCAACGGCGATTTTTCAGCCAGTTACCTGGTTATGGGCTCACATCGTATCGGGAAAGGTTTTTTTTTCTTTCTTTCTTTCTTTTTTTCGAATTCCTGGTTGGTGGTTCGACTTTGTAGTAGTTCTATTCTTCGAGGTTTAGATTCTTAATGGACATCCTACCAGGAGAGCTTTTTTTTATTTTTTTTTACCTTTGAGCTATTGATTGCCTGCTTGGCAACATATCATTAAAGATTATTTTTTGCGGAGGTTAGTGTTTTCTTGCTTGATAATGCGCAAGAAAAGCCTTTTCCTTTTTTTTGGTTATTGGTTGCTTCATGTCATCCTCCATATGAGCATTTTAACTTGAAGCCTTTTCCTTTTGGTTATTGGTTGTTTCAGTCATCCTACCTATCATGAGCATTTTACTTTTTGAAGCCCTAGTATTGGTTCAGTATCAACTACAAGAAGTTATCCCAGCTATTGGTTGTCAGATCAGAATCTATCAGATGTTTTTTTTTTTTATTATTATTCGCCTGACAATTTAACAGGAAAGATGCTTCTTCAAACTGCTGGTTGCCTACTCGAAAATCAACCAGTAGAGGTTTCTTTTCTTCGAGCTTTCTGGTTGCTTGCTCTACAGCCTACAAGATTGGTTTCTCTTCAAGCTACTGGTTGTTTACACTGGATATCCTGCTAGGAAAGTTTTTTAAAGCTACTGGCTTGCTTGTACAGCTTAGTATCTGAAGAAAGCTTTCCTTTGAACTTCTAGTACCGTTGAACAACATCCTGATAGAAAGTATTTTTCCTTCGATGTGGTTGCTTACAATATATTATACCAGGAATGATTACTTCTTTTGAACTTCTAGTTGCTTGTTTGACATAAAGTCAGTTTATTCTTTTTCATAGCTCTTGGTAGTAGGTTGCCTCACATCATATCAGGATACCTATTACCCTCTAGTATGGGTTGCTGGCTCGACGTCCTATAAGAAAGAACTTTATTTTTTCCTTGAGCTATTGGTTCCTTACCTGCCATCCTACAAGGATTTTTTTTTATATCTCTTCTCCAAGCTCATGCTTACATGCTGGATATCCTGCCGGGGAGGTCATATTCAACGCTGAGATTTCCCGAGTTGATGTCAACACAA
>NC_087206.1:17699647-17702854 GCF_015104395.2 Macrobrachium nipponense
TTATTACAAATGTAACGTAACTTTTAGTTTAAATTTTTGAAAAAGTAATAAGTAGGGATTAAGCATCAAGACAAAAGTAACGCTAATGCTTTGCCAGTCATATTATGCACATAATAAATTCAATGATAATATATAAACCTTTCTGATTTTCTTCAATAATCTGACATTTCCAGCGGAATTTATCTGGAATAAAAAGCGGATGCAATTTTAACTCAAGTGCAGAAAAAGAACTGTATCCAGTTAAAATTTAAATAAGTAAGACATTAAAAAAAATTGATACAAAAGGGCAAAATTTTAAACAAATTAGATGCATATGATGACGGCACAACGAGAGAAGAAATCTTGAAGAGCGCACCTAAAAAGGATGGAATGAAATCCCTGAGGACCCCCGTCGTCAAAAATGATCGCGAGGACACCGTAGCGTCCTGCAGTGTCACTGAGGACCCGAATTTACATATTCTTTGATGCCCAACAGTCTCCTCCCTCCTACCCTCGCTGCCGTACCCACAACCCCCTCCCTTTGCCCCCTTCCAGCCCTCCGCCACACTGCGTTATACTCACGCTTTGATTCTCCTTTGAGTCCTTGCATTGGTCAAAGGACGTTTTTGCTAAAAGAGTTGCAGGAGACGAATAAAAAAAATACAAAAAAAATAAAAAATGAAGAATAAAAAAGGACGTCAGGATAAAAATGTTGGGGGAGGAGAGAGACGAAGTAAAAAAAAGAAAGGATAGAAAATCGACGTGATAACAGTATTACCAAAAATATTGGAGGAAAATATTACCGACTTTTATTTTGGTTAGGTCTTTGAAAACAAAAAATGGATCATGATTAGTAAAGTTTGTATATACTTTTATCTATTCTGTTAATGAAAAATAACGAAAAATAATGCAGTTGAATCGAAATATTTTTGTTTATTCTTTGTTCCTAAGAAAAGTTCTCAGCTTTTCTGGCTCTGAAATAATTTAAAACACTTTTATCACATGTAAAATCAAGAGAAAAGGTTGGTGGGAATTTTTTAAGATGCGTTTGTCAATATCATATAGTAAATATACAACAAAGGAAAAATAAGATAAACAGAAAAATTGGGGAGGCTAAGATCTGACAGAAAGTCAATGTTCAATCAAAAGGAGACTTTAAACAAGTTACAATTTTCCATTTTTTTCACCTTTCTTTCCGTGAATGGAAATAAGAAAACAAAACTGTGGACCAAGAATATGCTTACAAACCGAACATAGTTTCTTCTTTCTATTTCGCTTTTTATTTGTTTTTTAAACATCTGTGCGTCTTGGCAAATAAACGTTCGGGGGTATTCTCAAAGCAAAACATTTTCCTCAAGCGTAGCAATAAACGTTCCTCAGGCAGAAACTTCTGCTAAGAATAGATATTCGACGGGTCGTATTGGGCGTTTGGGAAGTTCGTTGAATTATGGCCATCTTCAAGTCTTTTCAAGGAGAAAAAAAAAAAACTCTGAGGATAAAGAATCTGAAGAAACACACAAACGCAAATTGTTCATCATGGGAAAAGTGTGTGTGATACGAATCATGTTATGCACAATGGAGCTCGTCAATTCTAATGAAACCCAGCAAACAAATTCCCAATCGGGGACACCCATTAGCAGATCAGTTAAACCAAATGAACCGTTATATTCGCGAAGCAAGAAAGTTGATGAGAGGCGAGTCAGGAAGTCGACGTGTTACTGATTCATCTTTTATTCTATAATGAACTGGTGATTCTACGGGAACTTTGCTCAGTGGTGTTCTTCCTCAATAAATTCATGAAGGAATGAAACAATGACTTGTGTCTCCTTTATCATTTACAGCCCAAGTTTAAAAGAAAACATTGTTCGAAAATTGGTAAATGACATTACTTTAGCAATTCCAACTCATGAGAGAGACACTTTCACGAATTGACGCAAGACCAGAAGAAATAATTCTCCTAAAAAGCTCAGAAAAGTAAACTAGAAAGAGACAAATTTCCCTCACACTTCCTGTTAGCTTCCAAAGCGAAGTTAATTACAGCAAGATAAATAAAAAAAATAAAGTTGTCTGCTTGCCAGCGAGACAGAAAGGGAGCCAAGGAGCGCAGGGAAACGCCGAAGATTTTATCTGGAGTCCTTCACTTCTCGGAAATATCAAAATAGACTTCATGGAAGCTAATGAGAGATAACGAAACCAACTTCTCTCGTTATCAGCTTGACATTTAAGCTTGCACTATCTACAGACGGCAGAGAATTCTTTCCTGCACTGGCTATCAGTTGATATAAGAGGCTTTCCTTCTGTTATGCCGTTAACAGGAGGATGGAAGTGGGAGAAAACATTGCGTGAACAAGAGAATGGATATACAGAGGCTCTTAAGTTCTAGATAAGGCATCAATATATTTATCAACTTGAGACAGCAAAACTTTTAACTAAAAGTTATATTCGTCGTTTATATGTTCATAAGGTAGACATGCATTTACAACATTTTCGTTGCAGTGTTGTACCCATATAATGGTAATTTCTTCCAGTCATTCTTCCTTACGCCGCCCATATCAGTGATAATATTTCACTAGAAAAAAGTAGGTCAAAAGAGGGCAATGGCAGAAAAAAGAAAACAATCAGGATTAATAAAAAAACGAAAGATATTTTATTCTTTTTGTTTTTTTGACAAGCTCCGCTCCATGTTAGCTTAATTTTTTCTTGTTTTCCACGGAAGTGGAAAATTTTATTTACTCATATAGATTTTGTTGTTTTTTGGTAGTGTTTAAATAAAATATATATATATATATATATATATATTATATACATATATATATATATACTATATATATATAATGTAAGTATGTGTGTGTGTGCGTGCGTGTATGTTGTATCTATGTATGCTTTTATATTACCGCATGCAAATTATGCCATGGATATATCATATCACTTTGATGTTTTAGACTAAATATAATTTTGAAAAATATCCAAAAAGAAAAAATAAAAATAAAAATTAAAAAGTCAGATAATGTTTCAACGTCAGTTATGAGCCATCAGAGAGCAGACAATTAATAACCGCCATGGAAGCGGTAATCCTCAAACAGTTCAATCGTCCGAATTATATTTCAAACTGAAACTCGCCTTTGATTTCGCCTATGGAAAAATGGTGGTCATTACTTTAAATGATTGAAAACGAAATGATATTCGGTTCAAATTTATCACCCACTCATAGGTACCTCTAGAAAAAAA
>NC_087206.1:17713354-17733354 GCF_015104395.2 Macrobrachium nipponense
ATATCATGATTTACAAATTATCAGTTTTTAGAGACACCCTTTCTCTCTCTCTCTCTCTCTCTCTCTCTCTCTCTCTCTCTCTCTCTCTCTCTTTGTTTATCTTTATTTTTTTCTGGATGTCTGCACGACGCCCCCGCTTCCCCCTAACGCTCATACGATTCCCAGAACACAGACAGTCTCGGATTCTGGAAGAGCCAAGTGGCATCCAAATAAGAATGAACACAATCAAACGAGAATTGAATAAAAGCCCGGATGCAGCCTTCAACAAATTGAATCGGGATATGGAGAGAGGAACGAGAGAGGAGAGGAGGAGAGGAAGGAGATGGAGAGACTTTTAGCGATTGGGAAAGGAACTTTTGGCTTGGGAAAGGAAACTTGGCGAGGGATTTGCCTTGGATTTTATTTAATTTGCCCGCCCCCCCCCCTACCCCCCCCCCCCCCCGTTCCCCTTTACCGACTGGCGAACCACCGCCCCGGTCCTTACACCAATGTTACCCGCCCCCCCCCCCCCCTCCGGCCGGCCAAAAATAGAAAACAAATATCTTTGCTTGGTTACTTCAGTTTTCTCTGCCGAATGTTTCACGTAGGAATGAATGGTTTCTTGAAGTTTAGTCGACCATCTTTTTTATACGTTGAGCTTAAGAATTCAGGGAATTTAGCTATAGTATCATCCTGTTCGAAATGGAATTTTCCCCGTTACACTGATGCATGCAATTTAAAACAGTCCTTGTTTAATTGAAGACAGTTATCGGTGCGTTTTTTTCTTTCAATATAAATACCTAATCTTTACAAGATGAGCTGAACTTTTACGAATTAAGGTTCATATCTCGCAGTTATAGGGATCTTCCCTTATTCGATCCAAAAGACTTTCGGCGATTGTCTGTGTGTGTGTTTATGTAAAATCCACAACATTTAGATTAGCTACAATTTTGGATAAGCAGATTAAAGGTTATGAACTTCACAGATGTAGTAGAGCACCTGAACCACATAATTCGTGGGCCAAATCCAGTGAGATAACAAACAAACAACCATTAAATGTAATTGCTTTTAATTTCATTCATTTAGAAACAGCAACATTTTTTCATTGTTGTCTCGGTAAAGACATCCTTTTTCCGATCATCCTAGATGTTCTCCATTTTTTTTTTTTTCTTTTTCACAAGTATTGAGTCAAAACTTAATGAAATTCAATTACCTCATCCCATTATACGAAGACCTGAAAAAACATGTATTTGACTCAAGAAACATGATGAGACAGAATATTTACTTCATTTAAAAACGTAGATATATACGGACTAACTTCTATTCACAAGCTATTACTTGAAGCAAGCAATATCTGCTGAGAACACCTACTTTAATCATGAAATATTGCTAAAATATATTTTTTCAAGGATTACTTCCATAACAGTTTACACGGTAAACGACTAACTCAGTCTCGGCATTTTGAACTGATTTATGCATGTGTCAACCCTTGTAACTGTGAAGAAAAATACAACTTATTTATACATTATTTGCTCGAATTTTGACAATCATTTCATGACTATTTAGATCCCTGTCAACGAAGACGAACTGTAGTCAAAGCTTTGCTAAGTAACGATGACTTACAGCCCATAATTGAATAGATATCTCCAATGCAAGAAATATTAATTCGTGGAGATAACAGGACAATAAAGTTTAAATATATATCTTAGTGTTGCGAGGCAGTTCTTTTTCTAAATTAATTACTGTGAATCGTAAAATTTCCTTTCATGTGCCCAACTCGAAAAGAATGCAGAATTAAAGACGCAAACTGCATTTCATATGAAGTCAAAAAGTGACCTTTTATTGAAGTTATTAACGTGTCTTTTTATCTGACTCTGAATGGAAATTACAAAAGCTCTTCATGCCAAATCATATTAAATACAGGTTATACATTCTCTCTCTCTCTCTCTCTCTCTCTCTCTCTCTCTCTCATCATCATCATCATCATCATCATCATAGACTAAAGTAATTGCGTTTACAGTCTCTGGAAGGACGTTAAAAACTTCTACTCCATTACTTGCCTATCAAAGGACACAGGATCTCGCCAGAGATGTAATCACGTTATAATCCCATGAAGCTTAATCATTCAACGGCGATTTTTCAGCCAGTACCTGGTTATGGGCTCGGCATCGTATCGGGAAAGGTTTTTTTTCTCTTTCTTTCTTTTTTCGAATTCCTGGTTGGTGGTTCGACTTTGTAGTAGTTCTATTCTTCGAGGTTTAGATTCTTAATGGACATCCTACCAGGAGAGCTTTTTTTTACCTTTGAGCTATTGATTGCCTGCTTGACAACATATCATTAAAGATTATTTTTGCGGAGGTTAGTGTTTTCTTGCTTGATAATGCGCAAGAAAAGCCTTTTCTTTTGGTTATTGGTTGCTTTCATGTCATCCTCCATATGAGCATTTTACTTGAAGCTCCTGGTTATTGGTTCAGTATCCTACTACAAGAGCTTATTTTTCCCAGCTATTGGTTGTCAACTCAGAATCTATCAGGAGAGTTTTTTTTTTTATTATTATTCGCCTGACAATTTAACAGGAAAGATGCGTCTTCAAACTGCTGGTTGCCTACTCGAAAATCAACCAGTAGAGGTTTCTTTTCTTCGAGCTTTTCTGGTTGCTTGCTCTACAGCCTACAAGATTGGTGTCTTCAAGCTACTGGTTGTTTACACTGGATATCCTGCCAGGAAAGTTTTTTAAAGCTACTGGCTTGCTTGTACAGCTTAGTATCTGAAGAAAGCTTTCCTTTGAACTTCTAGTACCTTGAACAACATCCTGATAGGAAAGATTTTTCCTTCGATGTACTGGTTGCTTACAATATATTATACCAGGAATGATTATTTCTTTTGAACTTCTAGTTGCTTGTTTGACATAAAGTCAGTTTATTCTTTTTCATAGCTCTTGGTAGTAGGTTGCCTCACATCATATCAGGATACCTATTACCCTCTAGTATGGGTTGCTGGCTCGACGTCTTATAAGAAAGAACTTTATTTTTTCCTTGAGCTATTGGTTCCTTATCTGCCATCCTACAAGGATTTTCTTTTTATATCTCTTCTCCAAGCTCGTGCTTACATGCTGGATATCCTGCCGGGGAGGTCATATTCAACGCTGAGATTTCCCGAGTTGATGTCAACACAATAATAATTCTCCATTTGATATTGTGCCCAATAACTGTTTGTTTTTAAGATGTCAGATGCACTCGTACAGAAAGAGAACTGACCATGTTATTGTTCCTTCCAAATTAGTCAGAATATTAAATACATTGCCATTCTGTTTAATCTATTGTACTTCCCTGGGTAATTGCATTTGCTTTTTCGTTCGCATTGCAGCAGCTGTGGGGTTAATAAACTGATTTTTTTATTATTAATTTCTTTTATTAGTACGAGATTTGGGTTTTTTTTTGTAAGATGAGGCATTATTTGAGTTTCTTATATATATATATATATATATATATATATATATATATATATATATATATATATATATATATATAATATTAGGAATTTCTATCTTAGTCTACCAGAAATTCTCAAGATAAAGAAGATTTTTAATCTGTTTGAAAGATTGAAGAAGTCCTGCATGGGAAAAACAGACTGATATCCAGAGCAGACACTCGGTTTCCACCTGCTTAGTCTTAGTGGATTAAATTATTATTGATTATCCAATCTAATTAAAAAAGGGTTCGATTACATATTAAAGGTAGCCTTCATGAGCCTGTCACCTATATTGCTTCACTGCATTTATATTTCTTTGTACAGTAACCTAAAATATCCTTTGAAAATCGTGTTCATTGTCATAATTATTATTGCTGTTGCCGGTGTATTCTCGGTGTTCTTTGTCATACCTGTTGTCAGAATTACCTGCTGAAAGCAACGAGATAAGGTGAGAGAATAATCAAAACGTATGCAGGTTCATCCGAGTTATTAATAAGTGAAGGATGAAAAAGATTTATAATTAAGTCGGATGTAAGACCATGTTAAACAAACTACATGCTCATGGCTTTCCACTCGCTGTAGATTCGTTCCAAACCTTGATTGTGCCGGTTTTTTTTATTAATGTTGATGTTGCTAAATCTGCTTCTTTTGTCATTTCTCGTGGTACACCAGTATTCCATGTTTTACTCCTTGCCCTTTTCTTCTTTTCTGTACTTCTAATAATCTCCATATCAGTGACCCTACCTGCCACAATCAGATTTTTTTTTTCCTTTTTTGTTTGCCACCTTCCTCTGGAGCCTGTTTTCAGTCCAGTAAAACAGCCACTCCATCAGTGTAGACCCAACACTGCATTATACCGGTCGCGGACTAACCAGGGCAGTAATTCTGATAATGGGGATCAGTTCATTACCCTAATATTTTCTGGGAAAATGGTCTGTCACACGGAAAGAAGTAATTTTGATACGAGATTTTCTTCCACATGATGCAAGCTAAATTTGAACTGCTTTGCTTCCCTGAGACACATCCGTATAGTAAATGGTGATAATTTTTTCTTCTCATCTCACACCAACTTCTTCATGTATCAACAATGAGAATTATATGACAAAAACTGACCGTAGTCTCTGACATGAACGCATTAGTATACTGAAAAAATGCAGTGTGTACAGATTAAGTTATTTAAAGTTTGAATGTTTAAGAAGAGCAGTGCAAATCAACTGACAAAGGAAAAATAATATCAACAGAAATCTAATATCGTTAAAATAAAAAAATATTCTGGAACAGTTCACACTGGCTCGAGGCAGTTCGATATCACGAAAATTTCATGTTTGGATGCTGTGATGGACATCACCTCAGGTTATTCAGGGTGGCACTGTTATATTCATTCCTTATCTCTGTAAATATTTCCCATTTTCTTTTCTTTCGCCTCTCTCCAAGTATCTGAGTGATAGCTCTTTTTTTTATTCGTAAACAATACGGATTTTTCATGATGCCCGACGAGCTGTTTTTCTTCGAATACATAATGAAATCCTGAACCTCAGATTCAAAAGTTTCTTTTGAATTCTGAATTGATGCAGAATAGATTAATATATTGCATTTAAAGTTCTCCCTTTATTATGCAATTTCTTGGTAAGACTTTGCAGCATCTTACACGAGCAAATGTTACCTGGGAGGAATATTCGATTCTGTATTCATTGCTATTTGAAGGTTTCTCTCTCTCTCTCTCTCTCTCTCACTCATCTCTCTCTCTCTCCTCTCATCTCCTCTCTCTCTCTCTCTCTCTCCTCTAAGCGTGTTACCTATTTCTCTATTCAACCTATCCTCTTTTTACTCAACATTTTCATTTCAAAATTTTCATCTCTCAAAAAGTAATCATTATACTTGCCAAGATGACTTGAATTTAACGCTCCAAAAATTAAAAATATATCGAAAATTATGTTCGTATTGCAGTTCCTAAGAAACTCATGAGATTTTATTACAGTGTACATGCTTTTTATTCATACATCTTTTATTTTCTTACAGAAAGTTTATTAGATTCTAAGAACATGTTGAAATACAAGTTCTTCACTGGTCTGTACCAAAGATGCTATTGAAACGCGAATTTGTTTTATTCAATGTGATGAAAGTAAATGGAGAAATTTTGTCATGTATATAGTTGATGTATTTCTGTTTATACATTATATATTACGTAAATATAGTAATGTTATTACAAATGTAACGTAACTTTTAGTTTAAATTTTTGAAAAAGTAATAAGTAGGTATTAAGCATTAAGACAAACGTAACGCTAATGCTTTGCCAGTCATATTATGCACATAATAAATTCAATGATAATATATAAACCTTTCGGATTTTCTTCAATAATCTGACATTTCCAGCGGAATTTATCTGGAATAAAAAGCGGATGCAATTTTAACTCAAGTGCAGAAAAAGAACTATATCCAGTTAAAATTTAAATAAGTAAGACATTAGAAAAAATTGATACAAAAGGGCAAAATTTTAAACAAATTAGATGCATATGATGACGGCACAACGAGAGAAGAAATCTTGAAGAGCGCACCTAAAAAGGATGGAATGAAATCCCTGAGGACCCCTGTCGTCAAAAATGATCGCGAGGACACCGTAGCGTCCTGCAGTGTCACTGAGGACCCGAATTTACATATTCTTTGATGCCCAACAGTCTCCTCCCTCCTACCCTCGCTGCCGGACCCACAACCCCCTCCCTTTGCCCCCCTCCCAGCCCTCCGCCACACTGCGTTATACTCACGCTTTGATTCTCCTTTGAGTCCTTGCATTGGTCAAAGGACGTTTTTGCTAAAAGAGTTGCAGGAGACGAATAAAAAAAAATAATAAAAAAATAAATAAAAAATGAAGAATAAAAAAGGACGTCAGGATAAAAATGTTGGGGGAGGAGAGAGACGAAGTAAAAAAAAAGAAAGGATAGAAAATCGACGTGATAACAGTATTACCAAAAATATTGGAGGAAAATATTACCGACTTTTATCTTGGTTAGGCTTTGAAAACAAAAAATGGATCATGATTAGTAAAGTTTGTATATACTTTTATCTATTCTGTTAATGAAAAATAACGAAAAATAATGCAGTTGAATCGAAATATTTTTGTTTATTCTTTGTTTCTAAGAAAAGTTCTCAGCTTTTCTGGCTCTGAAATAATTTAAAATACTTTTATCACATTTAAAATCAAGAGAAAAGGTTGGTGGGAATTTTTTTAAGATGCGTTTGTCAATATCATATAGTAAATATATGACAAAGGAAAAATAAGATACACAGAAAAAATGGGGAGGCTAAGATCTTACAGAAAGTCAATGTTCAATCAAAAGGAGACTTTAAACAAGTTACAATTTTCCATTTTTTCACCTTTCTTTCCGTGAATGGAAATAAGAAAACTTGTGAACCAAGAATATGCTTACAAACCGAACATAGTTTCTTCTTTCTATTTCGCTTTTTATTTGTTTTTTAAACATCTGTGCGTCTTGGCAAATAAACGTTCGGGGGTATTCTCAAAGCAAAACATTTTCCTCAAGCGTAGCAATAAACGTTCCTCAGGCCGAAACTTCTGCTAAGAATAGATATTCGACGGGTCGTATTGGGCGTTTGGGAAGTTCGTTGAATTATGGCCATCTTCAAGTCTTTTCAAGGAGAAAAAAAAAAGCTCTGAGGATAAAGAATCTGAAGAAACACACAAACGCAAATTGTTCATCATGGGAAAAGTGGGTGTGATACGAATCATGTTATGCACAATGGAGCTCGTCAATTCTAATGAAACCCAGCAAACAAATTCCCAATCGGGGACACCCATTAGCAGATGAGTTAAACCAAATGGACCGTTATATTCGCGAAGCAAGAAAGTTGATGAGAGGCGAGTCAGGAAGTCGACGTGTTACTGATTCATCTTTTATTCTATAATGAACTGGTGATTCTACGGGAACTTTGCTCAGTGGTGTTCTTCCTCAATAAATTCATGAAGGAATGAAACAATGACTTGTGTCTCCTTTATCATTTACAGCCCAAGTTTAAAAGAAAACATTGTTCGAAAATTGGTAAATGACATTACTTTAGCAATTCCAACTCATGAGAGAGACACTTTCACGAATTGACGCAAGACCAGAAGAAATAATTCTCCTAAAAAGCTCAGAAAAGTAAACTAGAAAGAGACAAATTTCCCTCACACTTCCTGTTAGCTTCCAAAGCGAAGTTAATTACAGCAAGATAAATAAAAAAAATAAAGTTGTCTGCTTGCCAGCGACAGAAAGGGGAGCCAAGGAGCGCAGGGAAACGCCGAAGATTTTATCTGGAGTCCTTCACTTCTCGGAAATATCAAAATAGACTTCATGGAAGCTAATGAGAGATAACGAAACCAACTTCTCTCGTTATCAGCTTGACATTTAAGCTTGCACTATCTACAGACGGCAGAGAATTCTTTCCTGCACTGGCTATCAGTTGATATATGAGGCTTTCCTTCTGTTATGCCGTTAACAGGAGGAATGGAAGTGGGAGAAACATTGCGTGAACAGAGAATGGATATACAAGGCTCTTAAGTTCTAGATAAGGCATAAATATATTTATCAACTTGAGACAGCAAAACTTTTAACTAAAAGTTATATTCGTCGTTTATATGTTCATAAGGTAGACATGCATTTACAACATTTTCGTTGCAGTGTTGTACCCATATAATGGTAATTTCTTCCAGTCATTCTTCCTTACGCCGCCATATCAGTGATAATATTTCACTAGAAAAAAGTAGTCAAAAGAGGGCATGGCAAAAAAAAGAAAACAATCAGGATTAATAAAAAAACGAAGATATTTTATTCTTTTTGTTTTGACAAGCTCCGCTCCATGTTAGCTTAATTTTTTCTTGTTTTTCCACGGAAGTGGAAAATTTTTATTTCTCATATAGATTTGTTGTTTTTGGTAGTTTTAAATATATATATATATATATATATATATATATATATATATATATATATATATATATATATATAATGGTAAGTATGTGTGTGTGTGCGTGCGTGTATGTTTGTATCTATGTATGCTTTTATATTACCGCATGCAAATATGCCCATGGATATATCATATCACTTTGATGTTTTAGACTAAATATAATTTTGAAAAATATCCGAAAAATAAAAAATAAAAATTAAAAAGTCAGATAATTTCAACGTCAGTTATGAGCCATCAGAGAGCAGACAATTAATAACCGCCATGGAAGCGGTAATCCTCAAACAGTTCAATCGTCCGAATTATATTTCAAACTGAAACTCGCCTTTGATTTCGCCTATGGAAAAATGGTGGTCATTACTTTAAATGATTGAAAACGAAATGATATTCGGTTCAAATTTATCACCCACTCATAGGTACCTCTAGAAAAAAATAATAAGTATCTGGTTATGATTTTGAGTTTTCATTAGATTGTAAATAGAATAGAGGAAGGGTGTTGAAAATATTGTGTTTGTAACAGAGTTTTTGATGATTTGACTGTTGGTGCTTGTGTGTTTTTGAAGTCCCTGTTTTAATTGCCTCCGTTCACACTAAGCACCGTAAATAACTTCTAAAACAATGCATTTAATACTAGTTTCTTATTATAAGGTGCGGTATTCTTATCATTTTCAGCAATACTTCCGATATGCGCGCAGTGTAATCATCATTATCATCAGCAGCCCTTTATTATAGACAGTGTTTATTGATCAGACTTATTCATCATAATTTTCATCAGCATCATTATCATTATCATCATCATCATCATCTCATCAACATTATCATCACCACAGCAGCAATTTCCAAGTTCAAAGAAATAATTAACGAGCGAAAAAGTAACTAGTCGGATGTGTCCTAGTGCCCTATTTTTTAGACCCTTTCAATTCCCTATCCCCTTCCCAAACTCCACCTCCTCCCCATCCCGTCCCTTCCCCCATCGTTCCTTCTCCTCCCCGCCCCTCCTCCTTCCCCTTCCCTCCACTCCTCTCCCCTCCCCTCCCCTCCCCTTCCCCTTCCCCATCCCTCCCCCTCCCCCTCCCCTCTCCCTTCCCTACCCCTCCTCCTCAAGGTCTCGCCTCCCACCGCCTTTTATTGGCATACTTGACTGCTTCGAAGTAACTTTTTCCCTAAAAAGTCGCTCGGCGTAAATTTTGAGAAGGTCACAGCCAAGTCGCGACTTCCACTCGAATGTTTTGCTCTGATTCGCACAAGAAGAAGAAGAAGAAGAAGAAGAAGAAGACAGGGAGGAAGTTTTTTGCGGAGAAAGACTTCTTGGCTTTTAACTTTTAACTTTTAGCTTCGGCTGAATTCGCCTCACTTGGTTTTGTCTTTTGGAGTGGGATTATTAAATCACTTTATATATATATATATATATATATATATTATATATATATATATATATATATATATATATATATATATATATATATACACACCTGCAATAAGATTTCAATGATGATATCTTAGATATTTAATTCTTTTTAGGCGTTATATTTCACTACCGTAATTAGCCAGTCAAGAGTGGTTCTCAGATATTGTTATTGTGCTAATAAACACTTGACATTTGACATTATGATTCCTTGGTTATAAAAATTACCTTCATTTATTCCCTAAAATATTTTTTATTTATTTGCAAAAATGATATCGCAAAAATTATTTACATGACATTTACGCAAACTAGTTTTAACATAAAGTTACTACAACATGATTTTTTGATGAACATTTATTATTATCATAATTTAATGTTTTTGGGTAATGTTTTTAAATTGCTTTAGCAATATTATGAAAACGTTTATGAGATGATTTTTATGAAAGTTTACCTTCTTATAAATATTTTTCGCTAATTCAAGAAATAATCATATTTCGAAAAAAAGTAATGAATATTTGCTTTATTCTTATTCACGTGTTAAGTACATATCTTTAAAGGGTCGGTATTATATTTACTTAATTTTTTTTTTTTCATTATGATCGCTCATAATGTTAACTTTGCATTAAAAACTTTATCGTCCGGTAAATTTAATCAATCTTGAACGTAAAATTGATCAGTTTCCTCTATATCTCTCAGCAAAATCAGGATGTTCGTTTGTAAGCACCGACCATTCGCCTAAATGAAAAGATCAACCTTCTTTCATTACTTCAGTTATTCACCTCTCATGATTTTATTTATTACAAGCTTCAAATGGCATTCCAAGGTTTTATATTGAAATTTTCTACATTTACTTTGCGTTTGATTATTTATAGTTCAGATATGACGTTTCAGTTCAGTTATTCGAGGAGATCTCAGTCTCCAATTTTGCCGTTGCTATGACTAACAAGATTTCCTTATTTCACTTCAGGTAAAGCTATCTGATTACCGAATGACCTCTACTCCAGAGCCTTTGATATTTATTTAACTCTTAAAATTCTACCTCTTCCTCGAAATCTCGGGTCATTCAACTGTTAGCATTTTCTTTACAGTTTTTCGAAATTCTCTCTCTCTCTCTCTCTCTCTCTCTCTCTCTCTCTCTCTCTCTCTCTCTCTCTCTCTCTCTCTCTCCAGAGGAAACAGGCAGAGCCACCGACTCCAAGAAGCATTAACCTCCGGACGGGATTCGGAAGAAGCCGGTTACTCCGGAGAATAATTCCCTGGAGAATAATGTATTGGTACGGGATGGAAACGGGATGGGAAAGGGATGACTCACCCTTGGGATGATGGAATGGGCGGAAGAGATCAGTCGACTCTCAAATGGAAATGGGGCCGCACTCAAGATAGAGGGAGGGAGGAGGTCTTGTTTGCGAGGACGAATTCATTTTGGGTCATATTTTCCTAATGAACGCTTTTAGGTCCTCTTGAGGTAACGTTGCTTTTTGTTCAGTTGAGAGTTATGGGTTTTTATATCGTTTTGTTTTTACGCTACTAAAGTCCTGTTAGTACTTTGGTAAGTAAATATAAGTACGGTTACTTTCTTAATTATCGTTTCTTGATTGGTCTTCTAACATTTCACTGACCAACACATCGTTCGATTATTTTATAAGATTATTTAAGTATAAATAATGCTCTTTTTTTATTTTCTCAGAAGATGCACACAAACACACACTCATACACACACATACACACACACACACACACACACACATCTATATATATATATATATATATATATAGATATATATATAAAGATATGATATGTATGTATGTAGTATGTGTGTATGTCTGTGTATTTATAGGTATAAGTATGGCGCGTTTATGTATATTGTAAATTCAAACATATAATAACTCTTTTTTATTCTCTCAGAAATGATGCACAAACAAACACACACCACACACACACACACACACACACACACACACACACATATATATATATATAATATATATATAATATATATATTATATATATATATATAATATATATGTATGTATGTATGTAGTGTGTATGTTTGTGTATTTATAGGTATAAGTATGCGCGTTTATGTATTTGGTAAATTCAAACAATATAATAACTCTTGATCTCTTTGCATGTATTTCATGTCTGTATGGAAAAATTTTATATATATATATATATATATATATATATATATATATATATATATATATGTGTGTGTGTGTGTGTGTGTGTGTGTGTGTGTGTGTGTGTATACATATATATAACTAATATATATGATATTCCTAATTTGTCTCTTACAGTCTCTTTTTATTCATTATGTAATTTAAAATACAGAATGATTAATACTCATCAACAGTTCTGTAGCTTCCCTAATAAGCAATTTGAAAATATTTCATAAGCTTTTACTGACTATTATGCATTTTGTTTAGTTCGAGAACATGGTATACTATCAGAGAGCAAAACCCTTAATATCTGTTTTTTTTTTTTTTTTTTCTTAGGTTGGTAAGTTATACTTCATCTCTTCACTGTTTTTCGTAGCATTGAATTATCAGTACAGCGAATTAGACAAATTTTCTACATATATTATTGGCCATTTTTAATCTTCACGTTGTGCCGGCATATATTATACAATGAATTATATAACGTTGCGAATTATAACGCTTGTCTTATTTTCAAAGCCCTTTAATTCATAATATTTGCGTTTATAATACTTCCCTTCGTTAATATCAGGTTATTCTGGGCCACTAAAGTTTAATATAGGCCTTTTGCACATCCTTGTTAACCTAAAAGACTGAAGCGAATATTTCAATTGGACGTTTTCTTATAGAGGAGCGAAAAATCACTATAATTCTCTCTCTCTCTCTCTCTCTCTCTCTCCTCTCTCTCTCTCTATATATATATATATATATATATATATATTATAATATATATATATATATATATATATATATATATATATATTTATATGTATAATGTATAATATGTATTTATATGTTTTTTATAAATATGTGTGTGTGCGTGTGTGCATGCGCGTATGCATACAGAAAATTACTTGGCAAAACAATGTGTTTTTCACTTTGACGAGTACTAAACATGTCACACACTTTCAAGTCAGAGAATAGATAATCCTGCAGATAAATCTTGCTGGCGAAATAAAAAAAATAAAATAAAAATCACGTCATTATTGCAACTCGACACAGATATCACTCACCAACTACATCCCTCCACCCACCCCCGCCCCACCCCAACTTCCAACCCCTACACCCCCAGACCCAACAGAGAGAGAAGGAGGAAAAAAAGAAAGGAAGATCAATAGACGATTTCCATTCCACTCGATAAAAAGGCATCGTCGAACAAACCCTCTTCCCTGTAATCTTCGTCTCCTTTTTTGAAGGTCGGGAGCCATTTGCATGGCAATTAGCCTCTCCTGAAATCGGCTTCTGTAGACATAATCCAGGACTAAGTGGATTTACATTTCAGAAGCATCCTTGTTCTCGGTCTCTGCCGAACCCGCTCATCATCACATTCCTCCCTCATTATTGCTATTTCACTGCGCTGTGATCCCTTCTCTTTTTTGTTTTAGTTATCAAATCATGAGTAGAAGTTATCTTGTGATTTTTTTAATCTTGTGATTTTTTTTTATCTATCGTCAAACAATTCAGTAAGCGCTTATAAATAATCATTATAACATTCTTTTTTCATTATATCGGAATAACGATCTATTATGGTTCATGTCAGATTAAGTAATATTTAGTAAAAAAATTCTATAATTAATAAAACACAACCTATCCTATCTAAAGAGAGAAGTAGAAGTGAGAGAAAGAACTCAATTAACGTTCTCCCAAACAAACTTCTTTGAAAACTAAGTTTTACGGCTGAAGAATATTAAATACTGTCTTCCATTTTTATACTTCCACTTTCCTATTTTTATTTTAAAAAATTGACCTCCTTCCAATCTAATAAATAGAGAGAGAAGTAATAACAGCATGAAATATCCTTTTATCATCATTCAGATACATGTATTCCGTAAGATTCATTTAGCACATTTGAAGTAATCTGTTGTGTTTTGTCTTCATCTTTATGGTTACTTGAATTAGATTGAACCAAGGATTTCAGTAATAAAATGAGCTGCGTTATTGCAGGATATCATTGAATTCTATGTTCCGTAGATCTACATTGTAAACAACTGCCAAAAAAACCAATAAAGAACATAATTTTTTTTATTTATTTGTTTGTAATTATTTTTAACCATGATGTAATCGTTCCGAAACCCACTAAAAACTTCGGCTACCGCATTTGCTTCAAAATTTCTTTCAATGAATCGGTTGATAACATATTATCACTAGCATCAACACTGCTTACAATTTAATGACATATTACAAGTTGTGTCGATGTCGAAGAGAGGTCTCGTCTTAAAAAAAAAATAAAATAAATAAAAAATAAAATAAATAAAAAAAAACCACCACCGCCGTGGGTAATGGATAAAGTCTACGGTATGTAGAACCCCAATTTCGTTTCGGCTAAGCAGCACCGTTTATAACAAGTGGTTCAGATGGTTACATTTAACATGATCTGTTTACAGACTACAGACAGTTTAAATAAACATTTGAAGCGACCATGATCTATCATGCATTTACTACTGCTAAGCCAATTAGGAGTACATCAGAAGTAGCGTTTAAGATATTAACCTAAGACTTAATCTGTGCCGATAAGTGGGTTATGGACCCGAAATTTTATACATATTTTTTTTGTAAGTTATATATATATACATACATATATATATATATATATTAATATATATGTGTGTGTGTGTGTGTGTGTGTGTGTGTGTGTATATATATGTATATATATATATATGTAATTATATATATATATACATATACATATACATATATATATATATATATACATATATATATATATATATATATATATATATATATATATATATATCGCTGAGAAATCAATAACGCTGAAACTACTTTCCATAGAGCTATGTAACCAAATACAAAATCGTTAATCTCCCCCGTTCATACAACGTACTATAAGACTCGACTGACAATCACTCCATCCGGTAATTAAGGAAGAAGGGGTTTCTTGAGAGAAGAAACAGATGGCACATGAGAAAAGAGCCCAGACGTAATGGTAGAGTAAATATAGCCAGAAGGAATAAAATCATAAAATGCAGCTGGGAATTAATGACGTATACGAGCACATCATTGACAAAAGAAGGGATTATTAGAATATAAGTCCAACTATACACTGTTTACGTCAGAACTTGCAACCACGTGTCTTTCCTAAAGTCTGAAACCCATTATTGAACTCATTTTCAAATAGTCCTAAGACTCCGCTGCAGACTTTTACTTTCAATAATTTTACATTTACAGTCGATTATGTATATGATTATCGTTAAAAAAATATATTCTGTTAATCAAGTTAGATGATTGTATATAAGTATGCTAAGCATGTAAACAGTTCAGATTTATTGTCTAATGTAATAAACAATTGTAATGCAAAGCAGTTTGCGAAAACTAAAGATGCAAGTGCTGGATAGGATTAAGTTCACTAATAAATGATTTCTTGACAGCTATTTCAGAATTTATTAACCTGACAGTGAAAACACGGGAGTCATATTTTGGCCAGTTCATGACACAGCTGAACTACAGGTTTAACCAATGAATTAATATTGCAATAGATTTGTTGCGCTGTTGATCATGTCCATCGTGATCAACATACATTATGATACTACATGGAGCCTGGAATAAGGACCACCTCCGACCCATACGTCAATAGCATTAACAAATTTACTAACCTCTCACCCACCTCCAACTCCATCAAGCATCCCCCCCAGCCCCCAACCCCACCCTTCCCCCCACCGATATATTTGGTGTTTCCAGAAGTGATGATAAGTACAAGAAAAATAAAATGAAATATCAAATTTACCAACCCCTCACCCATCTCCAACTACATCAAGCATCACCCCGACCCCCTGGCCGCTCCCCGAACCCCCTATCCCGCCTCCACCGATGTATTAGGTGTTTCTAGAAGTGATGATAAGTACAAAAAAATTAAAATAAAATGGTGAAAATACATAAAAATTGTTGAAAAGATCATGGAAGACATCATGCGTAATAAAAAAACTTTACACAAAGGAATATAAATTAAAGAAATTTCAGTAAAATTAGAAGAAAATGTTCAAAGGAATGGAACTCGAATTTCGACGGGGAATAAGGGAGAGAGAGATAAAATGACTAATTAAAAAGGCAATGAGTAAAAAACAAGAAAATTAGATTAGATAAGAAAGGAGGAACTATAAACGCTGCGGGATAGCGGTTCGTTAAAAGAAAAATGATGAAAAGAAAGCGAAATTAATGATATAATGTTAATGCGACAGAGATGATAAAAATGGAGATAAAGGTGAATGTTTATAATCAGTGGTACATTATGAAATTGAAATATTTCAGAATATTTTCTTATTATGTTCTAGTAAAGTAAATTTTATAGGTTACTTTGATTTCCATTCATACAAACAGTAGATAAAAGTAAGTAGCAATGTGAATGCAATAAAGCTACTGAATATTAGTAAACAGTTTCAATGGCCGTTCTGAATCTTCAAAAAAAACGTAATTTTTTTTATAGGAACGCGAGTGAGGTGTTTCATTCACTTTACTTGTCTTTTGTTTTAAATCCCAAATACAATCATATTATCTAGGTATTAAAAAAAGCCATAGTTTGACGATGTAACTAAAGCAAAACATAAAGATATATCATTGTACCTGTTAAAATATATAAAAAATGCCAGCGAGGAAAATTGTAATTAAAAAATAATTGATGTAAGAAGGATGAAAACAAAATCATTCATTTCCATTAGAGATCACTAACTTGCAGACGTTAGGCAAATGAATCCACGCTTTAGCCGAGAGAGAGACCAGGAATTCCTCCCCTCCTCCTCCTGGCAGCATGAATGTTTCCTCAGTGCTTCCTCATTCCTCCTCGAGACGCGGGAAAGTCAAATCACAAGCGTCTGGTTCAGGGAGAAGAGAAGAATTATTGCCTAGAAGTTCGGAGAAATCCGAAGCGGTCCTCGGAAGGGGGAATGGTGACTCCGGAGACCTCTGAAGCAATTTCCCCCTTATCCCCTCTTCCTTGGTTTCATCTTTTTTTTTTTTTGCATCACTCTGTCCTCTCTCCCTCATTCTCTCTCTCTTTTCTTGACATTTTTATCTTCTTCCTTAATCATTCCTGATTTCCTTTTATTTTTCTTCGTCTCATCTTATTCACACACACAAGTATCACTTGTCCTCAGTCTTACCCTCAATTTCCTCCCCTCTCTCTTCCATCTCCTTCCCCTCCCTCCCCTTCCTTCCTTCCTTCCCCTCTACCAGCCCTTCCTTCATCCGCCTCCCTCACTCTTCTCCTCCCCCTCCCTCTCCGCCTCACCCGGCCCTAGCACCAATAATGCGTCGTTTCCCCTTTAAATTCTAAAAGCGAATTTGATCTCTCTGTCAACCAGATCAGTGAGCGTAAGATATTCATTGATAATTGAATCGTGCGTTTCATCATTCGGGCTCTATGTTAAACAGGGAGTGTAGAGGGTAGAGCAATGTGAAATATATAAATATACCATGTAAATGCAATACGTGCGGAAAGAGCGTTGTGCAGTGAAAAACCTCTTGTACACACAAATAATATATATATTAAATATATATATATTCCTATATATTATATAATTCTATAGATAATAATTTATTTATATGTAAAAGAACGTTGAGTCGAAAGATCTTGGAGAGCTACTCCACTGTTTCACTTTCCTTCGTGGCTTCTACCTTTATTTATATATTCATCACGTTCCAAACTTTCGTGATTCAGTTATTATATATATATATATATATATATATATATATATATATATATATATATATATATATATATATATATATATAGTATCTATATCTATATATATATATATATATATATATAGATATATATATATATATATATATATATATATATATATATATATGTATATATATATATATATATATATATATATATATATATATATATATATATATATATATATATATATATATATAGTTATACACTATATCATTCTTAATGGTGGGCCATGACAATATATTTCCCCCTCATCGTATATTCTTATGTTCTTGCGTAGTTACTCCCCCATCCCCACACCCCCGTTTTTAATATCTATGCGTGCCGCCACCGTTGTTTATTATAATTAATTAATTGGGCAATACTTACTACTCAAACAAATATTCTTTACTCTCTGTTGAATTTTCATTCAGAAGTTCGTGTAAAAAACATCATGAATATAATTTTCTCTCGTGAGTTGCCTGTGTATATATAATTGTATTTTCTTCTTACATATATATTCATTATTAGCTGTGATTTTGTTACATTGGTAATGGTCTTAGTTTTGCTGCCGAAGACATTTCCTGATGGTTGAATGGACATTAGGTCCAGATGAACGAGATTATAATAATAATTTAGATATAGAGTCAAAGATACATGAGATCTACATGAACTATATAAAGTACGGTACAGGATATATATATATATATATATATATATATATATATATATATATATATATATATATATATATATGAGAAAGTAATAATAGTCCACACTTAGTAAAAAATGTGTATTATACATAAAAGACGGAGCTTTCGTCTACTTGATCAGTAGACCTCATCAGCCGCACTGATTTTTTCCTTTTCAAAATATATACAAAAAAGTTACGAAGGACAGGCAGGACTCTGGAACCGTTCCCAAGGGGGATAACAACCAAAACAAACTATCTCAATTCCTCATCAAGGTTATTCCCTCGTTCATATGTCTGGCCAAAAGACGAGCAGATCGTCGTGGGTTGAACTACCTCCTCTGTGTGTTCGGCTGTTCCCTCGTCCAAATCTTCTGCATCGGCACTTGCAATGGGGGGCTCTTTCCTTCCATGCCCGGGCAGGAGAAAGAGAGACAACCTGGGCAGTAGGAGTGGTGCAAACAACGTCTGTACTAATATTTACAGTTTTAAGAGGATACATTTTTAATTATTTGGTTCTTAAAACTGTGAATATTAGTACAGACGTTGTTTGCAGGCCACTACTCCTACTGCCAAGGTTGTCTCTCTTTTCTCCTGCCCGGGCATTGAAGGAGAGCCCCCCATTGCAGGTGCCGATGCAGAAGATTTTGGACGAGGGAACAGCCGAACACAGAGGAGGTAGTTCAACCACGACGATCAAGTAGACGAAAGCTCCCGTCTTTTTATGTATTTTTTAATACACATTTTTAACATAAGTGTGGACTATTATTACTTCAGATATTCCAGTTTACGTTATGGGGATTTTTTTAGATATATATATATATATATATATATATATATAATATATATATATATATATATATATATATACATATGTGTACATACATACACACATATATATAATATATATATATATATATTATATATATATATTATATATATAGAAGGAGAGATTTGTGAGAGAGACAAAAGAAATTTGCTGCATATCTAAAGTAGAGTCCTTATCCCCTAGCCTCATTTGTCTTTTACCATATTCATTAATCTAATGATCGTATTTCAAATGCATAAAAGCGTACAGGAATGTACAGGAAATCCTGTATATTCTTTCTCCTTCATGAAGCGCAGAAAATAATCTAATTCAAAATTAATGTATTTACTTAAACATTAAAGTAAACATCATCCCTTGTATACATAAAGCAGCCTATAAAACCTTAGCAGACATCTCTCTCTCTCTCTCTCTCTCTCTCTCTCTCTCTCTCTCTCTCTCTCTCTCTCTGCCTGTCTGTCTGAGCCATTCGTTATCATTTTTTAAAAGTTCCCCCCCCCCCCCCCCCCCCCCCCCAAACCCCCCCTGATATATGACTACATCCCTTTTCATTCCTGACAAGCAACAGCACTTTGTAAGGATAAAGCAATTTCAAAAATGTCTCAGACTTTCAAGCACAATGAAATGGCACAGATAGTGCTATGCAGCGAGTCAGACCCATGAGCCGTGGGGAAAAAAATTGGGAAATCTAGTTTTTTTGTTTTCTTATTTTTTTTACTGTCCCTATTTCAGGGCAATAACTGTGAAAGCAAAATGTTGCAGATAAGCAGGGACCAGACTTGTGCTTTTTTTTTTTTTATCT
>NC_087206.1:17738354-17740854 GCF_015104395.2 Macrobrachium nipponense
CTCTCTCTCTCTCTCTATATATATATATATATATATATATATATATATATATATATATATATATATATATATATATATATATATATATATATAAACTTTCCGTTGGATAGAACGAGGAGATAAAAAAAATTACTAGTGTCTGGGGTGATAGCAAACTCGTGTCTTGGAGAGCCAAGTTCAGTTAGAATTCCGAAAGTGGAAACGATGCCCCTAATATTCTATAAGGGGTATGAAAATTCTGGGAATTACGGGATACAAAAATTCTGAATTTGATTAGATAACCAATCACTCTGGAACAGAGTGAGATGTCAAAACTCTTAGGGGTCTGGAAAGTATGACTAAAATGCCAAGAAATCTGGTTGGTCCAAAAAGTCCACTCAGACTCCTGGAAAAGGATGTAAATAGACTCGGACCTCTAGGATAATTGCTGCGTGAGATTTTCAGGGTTAAAGCAAATGTTTCTTTAAGTCCAGGAAGATAATAAGCTGTATCAGAGTTAGGTGCGAAAGAACAACCTGGACCAGAATTCAGATTATTATTATTATTATTATTATTATTATTATTATTATTATATTATTATTGTTGTTGTTGTTGTTGTTGTTGTTGTTGTTCTTGTTCTTGTTCTTGTTTTTGCTGTAAGAGAGAGCAAGCATTCTCAGAATTCTGGAAGAATTAATGTGAGCCAGATCTGAAAAACAACAAATCACTCAAAGTTCTGAAGAAGAAGAAAAAATATATATATATACATATATATATATATATATATATATATATATATATATAATATATATATATATCTGTATATATATAATTATATATATGTGTATATATATAGATAGATAGATAAATAGATAGATCAGTTCAGTTCAATTCATCTTTATTTCATATCTCAGATACATATTTAGATACAAAGTCAGAAGGAAACGCATAAAAAGCCATAAAAGGTAATACCAACTATGAAATAATACAAAACATAGCTATAAATAAATTAAGTACTCACTTGATAAAATTCCTTCATCTGCTTCTCATTATTTTGAACTAAACAAACTCTGGCTAAAATAGCATCTTTATCCTCATATAACAACGATTCTATATCATAAAATGTTTTTCAAATTTCGTAGACTTCTTTTAAGAAAACTGAGGATATGTGGAAAAAAGCATAAAATCTTTTGAATAAAATCATAAGGGTTGCTTAACGGCCGTAAGACTGACAATATCATAGACTGGTTTATTACATGGTGGAAAGTTAAAATCTGTGCCTCTTGACAAGCATAATGGTTTCTCTCGTGATAAGAGAGGTTTAAGATATGTTTACTGCTTATGGTAGCTAATCCAAAACATTTGTACAAGTTCTTATAGTAAGAACCACCAAACCACATTTCACACCCATACATCTGCAGACGATATTGTTTAAACAGAAACATCTTCACCTCTTTATCTGCACAATAAAATTTCATTAACATCATGTTGAATTTAGCATAAAATTTACTTCTTGTCCGAATTATGTCGTCATCATAATTCAAATTGTCTGTTATAACATACACCAAGTACTTAAACGATTTTACATACTCGGTATCATCAACACCTATTTCAAAATGGCTCAAAATTTTCACTTTCTTTCAAGTTAATATTAAAAACCGAGCACTTTTCCTTTACTGGATTAAAATTCAATTCTATATAAAAAGCTTCTCAATAGCGGCATTTATCAATTTTTTTACACCAATTGATGAGGGGTTCAGCAACACAACATCATCACTATAGCAATGATATTTGAACTTAAGATACCCAATCGGCAACCAATCTTCATTTCATGAAAATTACTTAGGTACGTATCAATATATATTCGAAAAGAGAGACTAGATAAAATTCCTCCCTGGGATACTCTGTTTTTTTATTTCCCACTCGTTTGAGACACTAGACCTATATTTCACATTAACCACTTGACTACTGTACCAAAAATGAACTAAAATTACTAAACAGCCGGAACCCCATAATCGAGTAATTTTCTAAGAAGAATATCATGATTAACTGAATCAAATGCTTTACAAATATCAAAAGAACAAGTTAGAGAGATAAGAAATTAGATCTGAGGAGTATACTAACAGTGGAAAATACACCGTAAGAGCAAGTTACTTTATTACAGTCACTGTGAACTAAGTCTTTCATTCAACCTCGACAAAATATTTCCTCGAATTCACTGTCATTTCCGGCAGATAATAGATCTCCTACAAGTTCCCGCGTGTTGACAAAAGCAAAGTGATGGAGAGTTCCATTTACACTCATTTTTAATTCCGTCTACATTTTAGAAGTCACCTGGCCATTAAATGAATTCTACCTTGGGAATTAACGAACAACTATTTTTAGTTCCCTCCTTTTTTTTTTAAGTTGCCGTTATCACAAGTCCTACTTAAAAATGCGCAAATTTTCAGACGCACTACCAACTTCATTTTATGCCTCTGTTTTGTTTGCGCATTTTGTTTGGCCTCAAGCCCACGCCGAT
>NC_087206.1:17758354-17780854 GCF_015104395.2 Macrobrachium nipponense
GTCAGTTCTCTAATAAACCTTGGGAGCAATTAATGGCATGACGTCAGAGGACCTTAAATCAGTCAAGTGACCTGGGGAGTATTAGATCAATCTAACCAAGTGCAGATGCAGATCAAGTTGCAATGTGAAACAAATGGAAAATGGAATCATGTAACAAAAATAAATGATTCTAGTCTTCATCTTACCTATAGTAACTAAAGCGGAGAATTTTAATACGCCGGCTTCTAAGGGAATATTAATTTCATTTGGAATTAATTCAGTGTTGATAAAAATAATACAAAAGGACTCTCTACTTGCCGGTTTTTCTGTCCCCGAATGTAATAACATAAAGATACTTAGAAGAGAAGTCGAATACTCATCTCTCTCTCTCTCTCTCTCTCTCTCTCCGAAAGTCATATTTCCATTGTGATAACAGTAAGAAGTGAAATCTACGGAAATCATCTCTCTCTCTCTCTCTCTCTCTCTCTCTCTCTCTCTCTCTCTCTCTCCTCTAACTCACCCCTTTGAGAAGGTATATGTCAGCGGATGGGAAGCTACCTTCAGTTTTAACGTGCTTAACTTCTACCTTATACGTACCCTTCGTGGTTATGACTTCCTCTACGGATGCTCGATGGAGAGGTTGGTGGTTTAATAAACTTAATTAATGTCAGGGCCCCTCCGATAACTAGTAATGGGGAAAAACATCCCCACCCTCGGTCACCCCTCCCCCAACTGTATACAACCCTTACGACGAAGGCTCCCAGGTCGAAGATGAGAGAGACCAATGAAATTTCTTACAAGGGATGGAGTGGACCAAATTCAGTGTAAACAGAAATAAATTTTTTCATAAGTTTTGGAGACGGAAAACTAGTGGAAATCAAGTTGCAGTGTACTCTTACCCTCAAAGCGCTTATCTCAACCAGTCCAGCAATAATAGAGAACAGAAAAGGGAATCATAAATGGAGACACCTAACTTCTTTACATGCAGAAAATTCTAGAAATAGGGGAAAACCTAATAAAGAGGAAGATGTCAGTCATAGACTCATCCACCTTCAGGACTGTTAATTACGACTGTGTAGGTTTGGTATGCATTAGGTTACGGACGGTACGAGAGCCCAAATGGATAGAATTAGCTCCCGGTTTTACGTAATTTGGATTAGTATAGAACTTGCTATACTGTAAACATCGAAAAGAGACGTTGAATCCTGTCATTGTCTCAGTTTCAGCATGCGTATTCAGGTTTCTATTTCACAGGTAATGCATAATCTTGACTTAAACTTGAAATATTACTACATGCATGTAGTAATATTATCCTCGAGACATTTTTATTTGAATTTTTGTTTTACACTTAGGAATGATGGTTTGAAACCACTAGATTCGAATATAGCAAATGAAGGCTGGTCTTATAAAAGAAGCGATCTGTGGGATAACATTTCAAACGGCGATTAATATGTCCATAAATAGAATGTGGGAGAGTTGATGTAAAGATTAAAAACGCAAATGCAAAATTATGAGTGAAGTAAGTTGCAAGAATATTTCAATACTTAAAGAAGAATTAAATAGAAGAATAACAAGTATCCGGCGCTGCTGCTTAAGTATGTTTATGTCAGGATGTTTTAACAAACTTGACCTTTACATTTCAAACCAGCATTTCCATCTTCTCTCTCTTTTTAGAGCATATACTCTTGGTGGTTTGAAGTCAGAAAATGAGCCTTCCCCGACTATGAACGTCTTAGTCTGCAAGAAAACACAAATTTCCTGTTTCAGGTAATGTAAGTTACACCGAAAAATAACTTTTACGGAACATCCTTGAGGGTACAAGTGAGTAAAAAAAGGCAAAATATTCTATGGGATATTAGTGATAATGATTCGAGGAGTTGAAGGTCATTTATGAGCCCTTTGCTCACGTAAACTATGAAGGGTGACTCAGACACAAGCCGCGACTAGACAGTTTCAGGTTGTTTAAATACAAATTGAAATTCACCTATTTAAAAAGCTGAACATGTTGCGTGTATGCACGCGTCAGTATAATTTTATACAGTTGTACATGTTCATGTATCCCTCTGTTGACCTTCATATATATATATATATATATATATATATATATATATATATATATATATATATATATATTATATATGTATATATATGATAATTATCACATCACCGTGATTCATATAGATCATTCGAGCTACAAATGTCCTTTAATATCTAATTCGCTCTACCTCGGAATTGATATATTTTCATATATGTACCGAAGGGCAATTTTTTGTTGATAATAATTTCGTCCCCTCATGGGATCGAACCACCGTCCAGTGGACGGGAACGAAATCAGGACGGCCAGTGACGTTATCAAGTCGTTCCCATCCACTGGACGGTGGTTCGATCCCATGAGGGGACGAAATTATTATCAACTAAAAATTCCCTTTCGGTACATATATGAAAATATATCAATTCCGAGGGTATGAGCGAATTAGATATTAAAGGACGTTTGTAGCTCGAATGATATATATATATATATATATATATATATATATATATATATATATATATATATATATATATATATATATATATATGCGTGGATGGGTGGGTAGGTAGGTGGTAATTAGATAATTAGATAAACATATTTATTAACCTCTCTTCAGAGTTAGTGCCTCATGAGAAAAGCAAAACAACACTCCCTGTATATGTCAATGTCTAAATGAAGGAACAATAAAATGAAATATTACTTTGTGGGAAGATTAAACCACGAGAATACCTGTCTCTTTTGATATTCGCATGTTGGGCATTTTCTCAGTACCAAAGCAATTAACTTTGCAGCAGCTCAAGCAAAAATACACCGTATTGCTTTCTGCATCTAATAGGGCAAAATATCATTTTAATAGACGCCTTTAACGGCGAAGAGAGAATTGCCTTTACATAATTTGTGTGTGCGTCCCGTCACGCAAGAGGCAAAGAGTCCATTCCCTCCGCGCTTGCAGCGATTGTCATGAAGAACCGGAAAGAAGAAATCTACTCAATTGAAGTCAAGTCGTAAAGCAATTCAGCGGGTCCGGTCTATTTTAGTCAGGCCATAAAACCTAATGAGATAGGCGAATATTGATGAGGTGGAATTACGAGCATATCCTTTAACTTTTTTGGTGATTTGACTTTACTATGATATCTCTTCATTCAAGGTTTTCGTGTAATAGCTGTTTTTTTTTCTTTTTTTTTATAACTCAGTAGATACGAATGGCATGAGATTATCGTTTCCGCCAAACTCGGAAAGAAATAAAATTGCAATTTGTAATTACTTTACTTGGACTTTAAAGAAAACGAAAAGGAAATTATAGTTACTCAACTGAACTCTAGGTAGAGCGCTAAATGTTGAATGTTTTATTCGGTAAGGCCGGAAATGAACCTTTATTGAAACATAAAAGTTGAAGTGACTTGACCAATCAAAATTTGCTACTATACGTGCCACATTTATCAAGTTTTATCTCAATTTCGATTTCGACAAGTTTATGCTGCTTTAGCAATTTCTTTGAATCAGCAACTTTGGCTGGAAAAGTGGGAAAATGTCTCATACTTCATGAAAAAAAAACTATCAATGAATTCTTTTTCATTCTATTCGGTATAGGTTTGAACTGAAGCTAAAATATTCAGTGTATAATTGATGGTCGGTTGTTTCTAAAGACAATGATAAAAAAAAGAAAGGAAAGGTGCCAAGTACATACGCAGGTAAAACCAGCAACCAAAACATCTTTTAAAACGATGACATATTCTAATCCAAGCAATCGAGGGGAAAATATCCTAATGGACGTTTTTGTGAGGAAGTCGGGGGGATTTTTCATAAGCTGCTCAAGGATTGTGGGTGAAGGGGAAAGACAGTGCTATAGCATTTACTTGGGTACCGCTGAGGAATAAGTTGAAAGGGCAGCTTGGGTTCTACTAAGGAAATGGTTATAAACTTGGGTACTGCCGATGAATTATTTGCAACATGAGTACTGCAGTGGAATTGTTTGCATCTTACGTACTGCTTAGGAATTATTTACAGTTTGGATGCTGCTGAGGAATTAGTTGAAAGAGCAGCTTGGGTTCTACTGAGTAACAGGTTGAAAAAAAATCTTGGTTGTACTGTGTACTGCTTAGGAATTACTTGCAACTTGGATACTGCCGATGAATTATTTCCAACATGGGTACTGCTGTGGAATTATTTACATCTTTGGTACTGCTGAGGAATTGTTTACAATTTGGGTACTTCTGAAGAATTAGTTGAAAGAGCAGCTTAGGTATTACTAAGGAATTGGTAAAGTAAGAATCTTAGGTGTACTGCTGAGGAATTATTTTCAACTTGGACACTGCCGATGAATTATTCGTAACCTGGGTACTGCTATGGAATTATTTGCAATTTGGGTACTGCTGAGGAATTGTTGAAAGAGCAGCTTGGGTGTACCAAGGAATTGGTTGAAAAAGAATCTTAGGTATACTGCTTGTGAATTATCTGCAACATGCATACTGCCGATGACTTATTTGCAGCTTGGGTACTTCTGTGGAATTATTTGCATCTGCGCTACTACCCATGAATTATTTGCAATTCGGGTACTGCTGAGGAAGTAGTTGAAAGAGCAGCTTGGGCATCATTAAGGAATTGTTAAAAAAGAATCTTAGGTGTACTGCTGAGGAATTATTTGCAACTTGAATACTACCGATGAATTTTTTGCAACTTGAGTACTGTTGTGGAATTATTTGCAACTTGGGTACTGCCGAGGAAGTATTTGCAATTTCGGTACTGCGGAAGAATTATTTGCAACTTGGGTACTACTGAGAAATTAGTTTAAGGAACAACTTGAGTACTATTGAAGAATTAGTAAAAAAAAATTGCAGGAGAAATATCTGTCATACAATTGAGTAATTAGCTGTGGTTGCTGAGGTAATAATGATGCGAGAAACTAAGGATTATTAGTTGTATTATTGATGATCGGTTAGCCAAGTAATGTAGAGGAAACTAGTAGGGTACTGAAGTTTTGTAGCCTAAATAATTACGAAAGAATTAGTTACGAATTAATTAGCAAATATAACTGCGAAGTGTTATCGTAGTCATTGCTGATAAATTAGCTAAGGAAACTGCCAGATAGAAAATGGGGTGACTGTAGAAAATTGAGGTCTCAACAGAGATCCTTGAGGAATGAGATGAAGTATCGCCAATTTAATTTGGACTTGACTGATGACTTATTGTACTACTGAACAGTCATCGAAAAATTTTAAAGAATTTACTTTTTGCATTATTATTTATTCAAATAAAGATGTTTACTGTAAAAAATAATTTAAGCTTTTTATTGTTACAAGGCACTTTCAACAGTGTGAATAATGGCATTTATAGCAATAAATATAAAGGCATATTTTGAAGACATTATAACAGAATGCTTATCGGGCCTACAATGCAACACATAATTTAAAATGAATGACGGAAAGAATATATAAACTACCATTAAAAAAAAAAGTTTAGTAACACGTAAACAAGTGACATATCGCTGAAATTACATTAGCATAATGAACTTTTGATACATTTACACGCATGACGTTTTCATTATCATAAACGATATTTATATACTCCTGTATATATCAATATATATATTAATATACATTCTATAAATATCGTCTATAAACATGAAAAGTCATGCATGTGAAAGTACCAAAGCTTCAGTATGCTAATTTGATTTCAGGGATATGTCACCTGTTTAGGTATTAATGACCTGTTTTGTGTTAATGGCAGTTTCTCTATTCATTCCGTCATTCATTTTAATTGATATATTGCGCACACTTAACGACGTTAGATGAGGCATGGTTAGGCTTGAAAAATATTCTGTACTCTTGTAATGTCTTCAAAACTACCCTTTTAATTATTGTTATAAGTCTCATTATTCGTACTTTTTTTGCATCTTTAAACCGACTGGTAGCATTAAAAACTATAATCATTTGTTTTTAGATTAAAAATCTTTAGATTAAACGGTAACATTGAAAAATGTGAATTCGTCCAAATTTTTTTTTCATAAGTATATATATATATATATATATATATATATATATATATATATATATATATATATATATATATATATATATATATATGTCAGCAATAAGTCACAAACAGCACGTGACAAATATGTACGTAAATAGCCACATGAAAGGTGAAAAAGTAAAGACCAGGTACTTAGCGCTTTCGTGTATTGCATACACTTCTTCGGGGTACAAAGTAGAATAGATAAGTAAAAACATAAACAAGAAAATTTCACAGAACAAAGATCAAAGCCATTAACAAGCAAATTATCATTACAAATTGTCACTACCAAACAAGTAGGAATACCTTAAAAGTGCTCAAGAATTGAAACTGAACTTTTAAAGTATTCCTACTTGTTTGGTAGTGACAATTTGTAATGATAATGTGCTTGTTAATGGCTTTGATCTTTGTTCTGTGAAATTTTCTTGTTTATGTTTATATTTATTTATTCTACTTTGTACCCCGAAGAGGTGTATGCAATACACGAAAGCGCTTGGTACCCGGTCTTTACTTTTTGTCCTTTCATGTGGCTATTTACGTATATATATATATATATATATATATATATTATATATATTATATATATATATATATATATATATATATATATATATATATATATATATTACTAGTTATGATATTCCCCTTCCCAGTAATAGGGTCTGGTTCGATTCCCAGGTAAGGCTGAGATCTTTTCCTTCCAATTCCATAGTCCTTTACTTGACCTACAAAGAGAATTAGGTGGCACTTAGTCGACTCTGATGGGTAATCTGCTGGCGTGGAGAATGGCATTGGGATATCAGTCATATTCCATAATTTTGCAGAAAAACTAAAGGATTCCACTTTTTGGATATACCCATTTATGAGGGAAAGGCTTATGAAACTGTATACTACATACATACACACACACAACCACACACATACACACACACACACACACACATATATATTTATATATATATATATATATATATCTATAATTATATATATTATATATATATATACACCTGATATATATAAAGAGATAGAGAGAGAGAGAGAGAGAGAGAGATGAGAGAGGAGAGAGAAAATTTTTGTGTATAACAAAAGACATACGAATAATTATAGGAAAACTGTGCAAAGGAAAAACTGAGACATAAAAAAAACTGGCCATAACATATCAAATCAAAATGCCAGAAAAATGGAGATATCCAATGAAATAAAACAGAAATAGAAATCATTGTTAACGTTGCGTTAATTTCCTCTGATTTCGACTCAAATGCGAAGTTGAGAAGAAATACAGAGACAAGACGCCCAAACAGATAGACAGACAGACAGACGAAGCCCTCATCCATCTCCATCGCCAATGAAAACTACTGAGTCGAAAAATGAGACGGGAAAACGATCTTGCGATTCCATCAGAAGCCACCTCTCTAAGACCTTCCGATAATACTTTAATTCCCTTGCCAATTTATAAAGGAGCCTCTCGGTCGCGTTTGAAACAGCTAAATGAAGGTGGATCCTTTAATATCTCTACGCCGTTTTTCAGGAGAGTATGGAGTCGACGATCTCATAAAAGACGAGTTTCAGTCTCCAATACCTTGTTGCTACGAGCAGGGAAGGCGTATGTTCTCGTACCCTCGTAGCTGTGGGAGAAATATGTGCAAAATAGCTTGCCATATTAAATGCCCATTGCAATAACTGTTTATCTTACAGTCGGAGGCGATTTTTCGTTATCTAATATTTCATATGGGAACTGAAATGACTGGAGGGGAGAATCACCAGGTCGAAGAAAACGGAGGAGAATAACAGGCAAATACGTCTCAGAAATATGAGGCAAAATTATACGTCAGCGGCGCTCATATATTGAGAGTGATTTAAGAATTCGATTCTTCGATAAACTCAAAGACCTTTTGTGCACACGTGGACTTCTTCCAAGAGACACGAGGAATACAACAACTGCGCAGCCATAGCGTGATCCGGAGCAGTGATATCTGAGGTCAGGAACCTTTTATGGTCGAGATATTTATAAACGCTGAAAAAATATTTGACGCGCCTATTTATCAAGCGTGCGTCCCCTCTAAACAAAAGAGCGTCAGGTTATGGGCGGCTTCTTACACCATGAAGCGGCATTCACTTTAATTGAAAAAACAAATGTATTTTGAAGGGATGCAGCTGCAAGACACAGGCTACCATTTTCTTTCTTCCACAATGTAGGAATATTGACCAACAACAACAACCAGCCCCCTGCCCCCTCCCCTCCCCCTCTTCCCAGAATTGATTGAACGGCACCGCTACAGAGAAGGAGAGCGATAGAGAGACAATCAACTCCTTCAGTAAAGTTAGAGAAGGTCTTGCGCCTCTGTAAGAACTTCATTGAATTTCCTCTGGAATGAAAGTTCCTTCTGTTTACTTTTTGGGAATTAGATAGTTTAAGTTTGTTCGTTTTTATTCCTTTTTCGTCTTTTTTCGAGGTTAGCCTCTACCGAACGCTGAATTCTACCAGTCACCCGCCGATATTCGTCGTTCTTGGGAGAGAAAAATAATGGCAAACTGGGGTAGTTTTTATAAGAGTACACAAACACAGTAAAGACTCCTGTAACTGAAACATGGCGTTCAATACCGTAGAGTTTTATGGTTCTTCGGGTTAAAGACGCCATTGGTATAGTTCTAGGGCGTGTCCCGCTTAGGCTGTACTGAGCATGTTGATGCCGATTAGCAAGCATTATGCTGGCACGGGCTCTTGCTCCTCGGCAACCTTTAGCTCATAATATAGCTCGGCTGAGAATAGAAATTTGAAACGCATATTTGTGCCATCTGTAATGGTGATGTCCGTTCATGAATGTGAAATAATAAACAAAACAATAGACATGTCTTACGACGAGGAAGACGCTATTTCCACGAAATATAAGTCGGGTATTGAGTCCTAATGCACTCCATACTAATCCACTATGTTAGGTTCCACTGACCAGCTTGTTAGTCTAAGCGAAATTTGGCGTAATTTGAATTTTATGGAACAGCCTACGAGTAAGTTATAAATTTTTCTTTGGGATAACCTTACTTTTAACTCAATTTATCCATTATGAAATGGAATTGTTTTAACAATATTTTATACAGCCTGAAACGCCGTAAAGATCGTTGAAACTCTGCAACATATGTGATAGTAAGCCCTACAATAGAGACCAAGGCAAGCTTAGCCTGGCTTTGTAATCGTCGAACTAGTTTTGTCAAGAACGCACATAAATTTGTGTACTTCAGCTTATCATGAGTTTAGTTGTAAACTATCAGTTTAGGATCCATTAATATTTCGGGGTAGGTGGTAGGGTTATCACCAAATTATAATCAAACTTCGTATTCAGGTGTCATGTTTGTTTACCAGACTCCATTTTTGTCTTCTTCACAACTAAAACTGCTTGTGCAAAGAGAAAAGTCTTACATTTATCTCAGATCATTTGGCTGTCATGTAAAACGCGTCGATTGGCTGCTCATGTAACAGATGATTTAACCAGGGAATAGTCATTAATATCTGCTCTTGGAAACCGTAAGGTCAACATAATCCCTATATTCTTCTTGATTAGATCGGATATTACGTTAATGCATGGAGACATTACCTTATTATCGTACCCTTGTCGAAAAAAAAGTCTGAGAAGAGGGCGTCCAACCCTTAATCACATATTAATTACTCACCAATTACAATCTAATTATACTTCAGTTGCGGTCTTTCATTAGTCTCTTCGACTCAAGTTCCGTAATTAAAGCTGCCTTCGGATCGCCTGAAAAAGACACGAAGAAGAAGAAGAAGAAGAAGAAGAAGAAGAAGAAGAAGAAGAGGAGGAGGAGGAGAGGAGGAGGAGGAGGAGGAGGAAAGAGAGGAAGAAGAGATCAAGCTGGCTCTGATTCCTGGATCTGGAAAACGAAAAGTAAATATTGGAAGAGAACTTTCCTATCCCATGCGAATTTCAATTAAGTTCTTCTTACATCAAGGCACAAGACCGTCTCCAACTTTACAAAAGGATTTTGATTCGCTTTTGCGCCTCTTGTGAGAGTCTGTTGTCGTCTTTACTTTAAGCCAATTGTTATATATATACCCACATATATATATAGTTGCATACAAAACACACACGCGTGTTTATATATATATATATATATATATATATATATATATATATATATATATATATATATATATATATATATATATATATATACATATATATATATATATATATATATATATATATATATATATATATATATATATATATATATATATATATATATATTCAATGTAGCACGAAGGAACACGTGTTTGAGAATATTCTTAAATCCACGGTAGAAAGGTAAGTGAAACTGGGTACTTAGAGCAAGTACTTTCGTAGTTTATTCTACATTTTCAAGTTCACATTTGAAAATATAGAATAAATTACGAAAGTACTTGTTCCAAGTCCCTAGTTTCACTTACCTGTCTACCGTGGATTTAAGGATATATTTAGAAAGGGACGTGCCCAGCGTAAATAAGAAATGTGCAACAGAATCAACTTCATAAGTGAATAAAACAAACAAGACAGTTAAACTGTGGAATGAAACTCGTGTGAGTCTGTTTGCCAAAAAAGTATTCCCATACAGTTACAGCTTATGAAGTTGAATTACTCTACTACTTAATGAGGAAAGTCATTCCATCTTTTAGTCATAGCTGGGTCAAAATTTATCTACTGTTACTTGGTGAATTGCACCGATCGCGATCAAACAATATCAATACTCATTCTGAAAAGAAAATAACACTGGCAATCCCATACAGATAGGGTGATGACAGACAGCGATATATTTTCGTGAATGCTCACTCCTATTCGTATTCATTTAAAAATCATCTAACGCAAATAACCGTAGACTATGTAAACAGAGAACATAGGAATCATTCCCTTTTTCACACAAACACGAAGCCTGATAATAACTGCGTCAAACATTTTCCTTCACTTATAAATATCTTGACCAACAAAGGTTCCTGACCTCAGATATCAGGTATCATTACTTCCGGTCACGCCATGGCTGCAATGGTTGGGTTCCTCCTATCTCTTCTGAGGAAGTCCAGGTATAAACAAAGGTAGACTCAAAGGCCCTGTGGTTTATCGAAGAATCGTATTTCGTAAATTAGTCTGAAAATGTGAGCGCTGCGGTGTATAATTTTACCTCATTTTTATACAAGTTATTTGTCTGATATTTTCCTGTTTTGTTGTTCTACTCAGTGCTGTGGTTCTTTGTTTTGACTTGTATATTAGATAACATGTGTACCAAAAATTATCGTTGACCACAGAATAGATACTTATTGGAAAGAGTTACTGCTATCGACTGATATCCGATAAATGATTCTCGACTTTGTTCACCAGGCACTGGCACCTAGATGTCAGAGTGAGATTGGTGTATTATGAAAAAAGGGACCGAACAAACAAAAATTTTAGTTCTGTCAATGTGCCGTGCCCAGATGAAAGATTTCCACGTGGCTGGAATTGACGGAATACTAAAATGAGCAATGCGAATTAAATCCATCTTTCATTGATGTGCTAGAATCAGATCATAACATAGGCGTTTATGCTCTCTCTCTCACTCTCTCTCCCTCTCTGTGGTTTTGTACACACTTGCCAACACGCACGCTCAATCAGTGGTATATATATATATATATATATATATATATATATACTATATTATATATATATATATTATATATATATATATATATATATATAAGTATGTATATAGATATAGGTATAGATATAGATATAGATATGATATAGATATAGATATAGATATATGTATGTATGTATGATGTATGTATGTATGTATGTAGATATATATATATATATATACTATATATATATATATATATATATATATATATATATGTATGTATATATATATATATATATATATATATATATATATATATATATATATATATATATATATATATATATATATATTTCCTCTCGACAAAATTTTTCATCTTTTTTGTTCCTTACCTTGAAATACATAAGTATAGACTGAAAATTTCATGGCACCAATAAAAAAAATCGTGAATAAAGCTTCTCTTTTTAGCAGTATGGCATCAGAACTAAGCCTGGGCGTTTTTCTATCTCTCTTTTGATTCTATTTTCTCTCGAAATCTTTTGATTCTTATATATTTTCCTTGATTAAAATATACATTTTATTTTTATTTCCACTTAGCTTTCTTTTCCATCCTTGTCCTGTGTACTCCATTTCCTATTTTTTTCATTTCTGCCTCCTATCAAGTTTTGTTTAAGTACTAGTGTTTCTCTTTTATTTTTATTTTTATATCGCTGTGTTATTCAGTAGTCGCAATATGATATTGATCGTTTCACTAAATAGTTTCATCTGATTATCACCGTATAACCACAAAAAAACGCTATTTTAAAAATAGTCTATCGAGTGTTTCCTGCCGAAGAAATTAAATTCCATTAACCTTTTTTTTTGCTTCTATAATCATTATTCTGAGTAAACCAATGCAGTAAAATAAACAAGATGCTTATCATACATGAGTAATGGAAAGGCAAAACATTTTACAACGTTACTTGAATTGCAACTGAAGCCAGCAAGACAGTTTCCATGGAAACTATGAGTTACCAGTTGGCCAAGAATTCTTGATTGGGGAAAGTCTACTAAAACCCAGTGTAGGTCTTCACTAAATTTATTTTCATGAAATACAATTTCTTAGTAGACTTATTTGATAAGATAATATGTTCTCCAATAGATTATTGGAAGATATGAAATTTCAAAGAAAAACTTAATAATAAGGAGACGTTACTATCTCACTGTCAAAAACACACACTACAACATGAGAATAGACAAACTAGTAACTCCCCTTGGAACAAAATGCATAGTTAACAACACAGGCTAAGATTTTTCTGATGTTCTTCCTCCAGAAAGTTATTCTGATATTTATTTAATAAAATACTTTGCCAAGTAGTGTATATATATTTTAACTGTTTTAATATCTATTTGCAAGTGAAGAATGGCAACAAATGAAAGCGGTTTTCATATCAGTAATGAACATGAATGCCCACCAGTCAGCGTAGAGACTGAAGGCGACATTAACAGCCAATGGAAATGCTCAAAGACAGTACGTGAGAGTGTTCCACTGAATTATGTTATGCCGTTTAGAATGGGTCTCGTAAATTTTGGAATTTTGTGCTTTAATTTGTATAACGTCAATTATTTTATCAATATTCTAGTGTATCAGTTACTTGAAAATATTAAGCATTATCAATGTGAGACCAAGAAAGCCTGATGATTTGAAGGCTCTCTGCTAGACATTATTAATATAAACACTGAATGTACGTGAGAAATGTTATTTAAAGATATTTCATTTCATCTTGAGATCGATAATGGGTTTTTAAAAGTTTATTTACTCATTCATTTTCCAGCTCCTTTCTCACATAACTTTAAAACAGTGATTTTGTTAGAATCTTTTTATTTATTATTACTTGTCCTCTAATAAATTGTCATCTTTGACTCCTATCCATGCAATTTTGAGATCTTAAAAAGAACGTATATGTTTCACCTCGGCATGTAACTTGTAAAGATACTTCATTTGATTATGTATAATTAATTACAGTCAAAACAGATATCAAACAAAGACGGGAATGTCAAACGTTATTCAAATGTCGAGCTTATTTATGAATGAAAGAAAACGGTCTGTTACCATGGAGACGGCTTTTATTTACCAATCAGCCAAGGATAATCAAATGGAAATCTTTATTTACTTCTAATGAAATTTCTTGTCATTAACCTTAAATTATTCACAGAACCCCAATCTATACGAAAAAATAGACAACCAAATACGTTAAGGGAAAGTAAAGATTATACTTTCAGGGAAGCCTGTTATTTTTTAGAAATATTTTCGTTGTTAACTGGAAATGATTCATAATACATTAAAAGGACTAAGTGGTCACTCATCCCGAAAAAGAAACCTTAATATTTTCTTCCAGACAAGTATCCATTGCTTTCCTTTCTTCTGCCAAGAAAATGAATAGTTTATTGAAGCAACTGAGGACATGAAATTGAAATATGTATTAAGTTCTTAATTAAAAGTTACCATTGATATCCACCAATCAGCGTAGAGGTTAATGATGACTGCGACAGCCAGTGAGAGCACTGAAAGTTTCCAGCGTAAAATGCAGTGCATAACAGGGTTCCTCTGACTTATGATATGCTGTTTGAAGTACCTTCAGAATTTTGGACGAAATTTTTGGGTTTTGGTTTTTCTGCATTGAGTAACTATTTATTAATTCATATTTAAGTTTATTAGTTAGATTACTTTTAATTGGTATGTCAGACGAAAAATGCCTGGTGTTTTGAAAGCTCAGTGCTTTCTTTATGTCAAGACATTTTTTACAGCTGATTAATATGCAGTTCCTTCATCACATATAAGAAATTTGCCAGAGAAATTTAATATAATTTAAATATGCTTTGTTTTCTTCCGAGATAGATACGATAACAAGATTCTTGTCTGTTGGGATTTGAAAGGCATTTTTCGTCCTCATTATTTTTGTGCTTCCTTCTCACGTAACTTTAAGCCAACACTTTCGTTACAACCTGCTTATTACCCACGGTTTCCTTAATTGTCATATTTCTCTCCTTTTCATGGGATTTCATGAATAATTATAGTAATCTTACACTTTGATTCATAATACGTGTACTTATATATGTATATCACCACAACATTTAACATGAAGAGATAGTTTATTTGATTGTGAATGAATAACGTCAAAACAGCTATCATATAAGACGCATAGGTATAAAACGTTATGTATTTAGAGGTCATAGGACCTTTTTGGTCAAAATAGAAACTATGTGAGACAAACTAGGACCTTTTGGTCAAAATAGGAACTATGTGAGACAAACTAGGACCTTTTGGTTAAAATAGGAACTATGTGAGATAAACTAGGACCCTTTTAGTCAAAATAGGAACTTTGTGAGACAAACTAGGACCATTTTGGTAAGACTAGGACCTTTTTGGTCAAAATAGGAACTTTGCGATGCAAACTAGGAGCATTTTGGTAAGACTAGGACCTTTTTGGTCAGAATAGGGACTTTGTGAGACAAACTAGGACCATTTTGGTAAGACTAAGACCTTTTTGGTCAAAATAGGAACTTTGTGAGGCAAACTAGGACCATTTTGGTAAGCCTATGACCTTTTTGGTCAAAATAGGAGCTGTGAGACAAACTAGGACGTTTTTGATAGACTAGGACCTTTTTGGTCAAAATAGGAACTTTGTGAGGCAAACTAGGACCTTTTAGGTAAGACTAGGACCTTTTTGGTCAAAATAGGAACTTTGTGAGACAAACTAGAACCATTTCGGTAAGACTAGGACCTTTTTGGTCAAAATAGGAACTTTGTGAGGCAAACTAGGACCATTTCGGTAAAACTAGGACCTTTTTGGTCAAAATAGGAACTTTGTGAGGCAAACTAGGACCATTTCGGTAAGACTAGAACCTTTTTGGTCAAAATAGGAACTGTGAGACAAACTAGGATCTTTCTGGTAATACTAGGATCTTTTTGGTCAAAATACGACCTTTTTGATAAGACTATGGTCTTTTTTAGGTCAAAATAGGATTTTTTTATTACTTTTCAATAATAAAACTAGATTTCACCGATCAGCGTAGTGGTTGATGACGACATCATCAGCCAATGAAAGCACTGAAATCTCCCGCCGAAAAAGCTGTTTGAAATGGCTTTCGGAAATCCTACTATTTTGGACGAAATTTTTTAGCTTTATGATTTTTGTGTTTTCATTTCCCCAAATTATTAATAAAACATATCTGGTTGTTTCCTAGTGTATTCTAAATCATATTATCATATTTAGGCTTTATTAGCGTCTTAAATATTAAACATATGTATTTGGGATCAAGAAAGCCTGGCGTTTTGAAGGCTCAATCTTTTTCTGTTTCTCTCTCAGGTTTTGTGTCAACTGATTTTTGAAAATGGGCGCTGCAGGTTTTTATTTACTCATTAATATTCTGGTTCAATTCTCACATGATTATGAGTTACTCATTTTGTTAAAAAGTTTTGATCATCCCTTATTCTGTGTATCACATCAGAGACATACATGACTGTAAACGTTTATTTACATGTATCACCATTTATGAATGAAGAAACAGATTCGTTGCTATGGAAACGGTTTTGTTTACTAATTAGTGAAATCAGTCTTCAATTCTATCTATTTTCGTTCCTCGTTAGAATGTTTTTGCACTTTTCAGCGTTACTCAGAGTTCACCTGAGTATCATAATAGCATAACTGAAGAGTTTTAACAACTTTTTTAGCAAATGTATCACATCAAGACAGGCACCATAGAAACGAACTGTTTGCTAGTCAACCAAGTTTCTTTGAGTTAGGTATTCAAATGAAAGTCTATTGAAACTTTGAATTTTTTATTGAGAGAGCAACATAAGGAAACACACTGTATAAGGACAGAGTTTGTTATGTGTGATTTGAGGATAAGAACATTAAATTTCAGAAAATTGTTACCCAACGAGTGAGTGGCAATCACGCATCCCAAGAAGTCTAAACAAAGTTCATGTCACACTTCATGTAGACAACAATATGATTACTAGAACTCAGACAAAAAGACCTCTAACAACCGTATTCTCCTATAAGCACATTAACAACTTGTGAAATATGTTTTTAAAATGTATATGTTAGTCACATATGGTAAAGAAATTGCGGCGCCGTTTGTGAGTGTAGTGAACGGCGGACCCACTAATCAGTGCAGAGGTTGGCGACATCATTGAAAACCAATGAAAGGACTGAAAATTTCCAGCTAAATTGCTTAGTACCTAGGTGTGTTCCATTTGGTTTATTTATCGCTCTTTGTAAACTTCTCAAAATCTCAATTTTTTTAACCTTCAAAGGAGCTCTAATGGGATTTTTTTTTTTTACCGGCGGAATAGCTAGAGAACGAAAAACTCTCCAGTTTTCACTAGTTTTATGTTTTTTATCTGTATGAAAAAAGAAAATAATTCCACAATTTTATTTGTTTCGTAAGAAACCGAATTTTCGCAATCATCGTTAATTCGATCCAGATATGACAACGGCTTTATAGTTACTGTTTATGATGACTTTTCCTGATAAACTGTCCGAACGTAGGTAACGGAAACTCTTGTTTTCCTTAAGATATATGGCGATTTTCTTTCTTTATAATTGAGCGATTTCCTTAGCTTACTGGGGATTATAGAAAGTCATAGTGAAAAGACAACCGGCCGTAACTCCAATATCCAGTTTATTTGTAATTTACTCTTTCCGTGTTACATAAATAGACGGGAATTCTCTCTGCCTCTCTGCCTGTCTGTCTGTCTGTCTCTCAGACCCTATGCCAATAGACGGTAATTGTAAAAGGGAACCTGGAACCCTAAATAAATTCCAATCTGGACGAACCTAACCCAAAAATTGATACATTTTCCCAATAAGAGCTTTTATGATCTGCCTTTTTCCCTCTTTCCTTTTATCCCTTTTTTTTCCATCCTCATGGTTCCAAGGATCCTTCTCTCCGGCCTGCCAATTTTCCCACAAATTTCAAATCAATCAGTTTTCAGCCACCTGAGCAACCGAGGAGAATTTTTCTTTATTTTTTATTTTTTTTTCGTTTTTTGGCAAGCAATTGATTGCACCCATTATGGCCTGGCCATACCACTGCTGCAGCTCCACATTTGGGATAATGACGTTCTTTAATTGGATGAAAATTGTAAATGTATGAGTTACATTTATTTGCGGATGTGTTTTTTGCAGGAAGGTCTCTCTGCTATAGTAGGCCTGTGAACAGAAAGAGTTCTATGTAGGCTACGTGTATGTATGTATGTATGTATGTATATGAGCGAATTCCACAGGAAAATGATAGGCAGAAATCCAAGCGCTTTCATCTTTATTAAGACATTCGTTCCTTGACGATGTCTTACTAAAGACGAAAGCGCTTGGATTTTCCTCTAAAAATGGATGCCGAAAGTGCTATTATATATGAATGTGCGAGTGACCGTTTGTATAATTGCAGCGATTTATATTGAAATTCATTTGCCGAATAATAACCTCTATTGATTTCCGTATGCTGCGACACTTTCGAAGATTGATTCCTCTCTGAATTTGTACCCTTCATTCAGGAGAGACAAAGGCTCCCTATGTGCTCTGGAAAGATAATATTTTATTATTACAATTATTAGCCTAAAAAATAAAGAAAATAAAGAATAACAGATGGTGAAAAGATTTAGTATTAGTCACTTATAAATTATTACAAGTATACTACATCTGTAATAAATAGTTATGGTAACATTTATTATCACCGGTAAATTAGTCAAACTGCGATTCATGGTACTTCCTCACTTCCTTTGCGTTCACTTACTGACTCCTGTTTTCCAAATAAGAAGAGAAGTTTTGTGATTTTTTTTCTCCATAGCTTTTCGATATTCATTTCCCATCAGTCTGAAAAAATAAAGAGTAAAATAAATCACGATTGAGGATATAGTAACCACGTGATAATCACTAAAGTAATTCTAGATTAGCTTTCTTATAAGAATTAACAAATGAGAGTTTCGAATATATAAGTCTGCACTTTTGAGAGAGAGAGAGAGAGAGAGAGAGAGAGAGAGAGAGAGAGAGAGAGAGAGAGAGAGAGAGAGCGTGTGTGTCTGGAGCTCGTTAACTGTTCATGAAGCGTAACCATAGACAAGGCAATTATGAACAGAGCTAAATCGCTAAATGCTAGTTAGTTCTTTTCGTGCTCAAAGTATTTCTCCTGCTTATGTAATTGCTAATTTTTTCAATTCATTTTCAGCAGGACGAATATTGGGCATTGCAGAGGTTCAATGGCCGTCAAGATTTATCTTGATACAAGTAAGACTGACAAACAATGGTCATATTTCCAAGACTAATTAAATTACCTCCTAAATTCCACTATCCAGTAAATTCTGAAGCATTCTAAGAAACTCAGCGTAAGTTAAAATATGTCAGCCAAACGAGAGGAGAGAGAGAGAGAGAGAGAGAGAGAGAGGAGGATGTGTTCATACTTTCATTTGCTAACACTGCCAAGTAGATCAGATATATCTTGATACACTAACATATTATCCCAAGAAGTAGAGCTGTACACTGAGGTGATCTGATGAGACGTGCATAAGTCTTCAATACTTCTTTTAAATCGAGAGAGAGAGAGAGAGAGAGAGAGAGAGAGAGAGGAGAGAGAGAACAGCTTATTGATTTACAAAACTAATTTTACTATAGGTTAATAATATTTACAGCATAAATACATTTTTATGAAATCTAGCCTATGAAACAATACATAACCCTTCCGGGAACAAGACCAGAATAGTGCAAAGCTGCAGAAGCCCAGCATCATTTGTATAAGAAAGAAAAACAATTTGGAAATAAGTCTATAAATAAAGTAATAAATAAATTGGTGCCATTACTAGAAAATAGCACTTAACAATCTCCATAAAGTGTTTTTTTTTGAAAATCACTTTTACTTTTGAGCCTTTATGGAAAACAATTTCTCATTTGAGGATTAAAGAAAATTACTTTCGTTTCAACTTTGTAATAGAAATATTTTTGAGACCAGTTTTAAAAGTCAAATGCTGTTTTAGCGCTTTTAAATTCGAATAAAGGCAATGCGTTGAGTATGGATACATTAATAAAAATGGATAGAATAACTCAAATAAAGATACATGATTAAATCTAATTAATATACACTATTAAAGATAAGTTTTATAAATTCCAATACACAAATGAAATTTTTAAAAATGCCTAAGAAATGAGAAATAACTGTATAGCGAAGTTAGTAAGTTTAATAATAGGAAAAATGTAAGAACAAATGTATTATGTTCGAAATAGGGCCGTGGTTCCCATCTGTGTGCTTTAAGTCAATCAAAACTCGCTTTACAAGTCGTGGAAACTTGACTTCGATCAACGACACTGGAGTATTTCAGGCGCGCCACATTTGATTTCGCGTGAAGTTTGATTCTGATTAATTCTCAAAATTGCGTCCGTATTCTTTATGAGATGAAGCATAAGGTTAAAAAAAATCCGAAGCGTTTTCATCGATTTATAGACCAGTCTAATACAACCTTTATATTTGTTTACTATTACATTTGTTTGTTTGCATGGTATTTTTACGTTGCATGGAACCAGTGGTTATTCAGCAACGGGACCAACGGCTTTACGTGACTTCCGAACCACGCCGAGTGTGAACTTCTATCACCAGAAATACACATCTCTCACACCTCAATGGAATGCCCGTGAATCGAACTCGCGGCCACCGAGATGGCAGGCCAAGACCATGCCGATCACGCCACTAAGGCGCTATTACATTTGAATTTCGTTTCAAGGTCCTAGTTTTCTGTTGTGTTTTTCGTGATGGTAGTGTTTTTTCTTGTAAAGCATTGCGCATTGCTTCGTGCTTCTTCTATTAATCTATTACTCAGTTATATGGTGTATAAATAGATATATATATATATATATATATATATATATATTATATATATATATATATATATATATATATATATATATATATTGAGTATTTACGTGTATCTGAAGACAGGTGGAATGAACATTCTTAAACTAACCATCAGTTATTTCCCAACGCTTAAAATGGTCCTGTAACCTGACTGCTACAGAAAATACCAGTGGCTTTCTGTGGCTATATTTATTCCACTCATTTATTTTTCAGCTCGATCCCCTAACATAGTGCTTGTATGGGCACAATTTTGAAGGTGTTTACTGGATTTACGGGTTTTTAAACAAGCAATTCAATGCCCAATACTGTGTCAACATCCCAGATTTCTGATGAATACATCAACCACTAACACGGTAATCTCATACATGTATATCACTGCATACTGAAATTCATCATCCAACGAAACGTATGCGTATGTATAAAATTTGGGACTGGATCTAAGGATAAAAGGGCGTTAATAGCAGGATCCTCTGTGCTAAAGATAGAAGAAAAAACTCCCTTCTCACCCAAATCTTCTTTCCTCAGGAACTGGCAGAAGGTCAAGTCATTCATAATTGGGGGCTGCGGCCATTCTGGAGCTAAACCATCTTGGAGGTCTGTTAATGTCTCCATTCGTTAGGATCTGAATACAATTCTTACCGAGGGAAAAACACAGCAATCTACAAGGAAGTAATTGTTGGAGGTCAGTGTATGGTGGCGGGGGAAGATGAACCGTGATATGAGGGAGGACTGTGGGTGAGGGAGGGAGGGAGGGGGGATGGGTTTGTTGGAGGTGAAGTTGATGGAGGAGGAGGGGTGGGCCATGAATTGCGTGACGTAAGTCGGCTACCTTCGTTGTAATCAGGCCTTATGGAGGTGATTTACAGGTTCTCCTGCGCATGAAATATTGCAGCTCGTCCGGGGAGAAAATGTTTTCCCTCTAGCGACTCTCAAATGCCTTTTATTTTCTCAAAGTAAAGTTGTGGATTTCATATTCTGATGAGTGATTTTTTTCTACTTAGAATAAATAAGTGTTTTCCAAGTAGGCAGGATTTCCTTTCTCTTGTATGAAGACAAATTCTAAAAAGTCTCGTTTCGAAATACTTTTTAGAAAATTTATTCATATATGTTTTTTTCACAAGACTAATGCTCAGTTTATTTTCAACCCGAAATGGCTCTTGAGCAATTGTTAACTGAATGACTGAATTACATAAGGTCGAGGCCTTGTTAGCCAAAATGAGCTCAAAAACTTTACTGATAATTTAAGATTTATGCTAATTACCGTAATCATCTCGCTGACGTGTAATTTCCCATTGATTAATTCATCAAAGGTTCCTGGTAAATTAGATTATGACAAGTAGCCCCCATTATCTTTACCTCCCATGCGTCATTCGTAATGAGAAACACACATTATGTAATGTAATGTAATTTGCTGTAATGTAATTTGCATAATGCGAACGAAGACAGACATGGCACGTATACTGTGACTTTAATTCATTCTCTGGAAAAGAATAAAGAAATGACGAGTGGACTACGGTATTATTTTTCAATTACTAATTCGTGAATGAATACTAATTCGTACTCGTGAACCCCAGCATGAAAAATATGCAGAATAAGCGACCCAGTTGCTTTGGAATAATTGTTTGACTGAAGGAAGAATAACGTAATGCAGTTGAGAGTCAAAGACCTCTCGCTAATGCAGCTGATCACATCAGCTATGTTCGTGGCAGTTCAATGTGGTCTTTTCAGTTGCTGCGGATGTCAGCTCATTAAACGCGTGTGCTCGTATACATACAGATATTCTTACATGCATAAATACGTTATACACACACACACATATATATATATATATATATATATATATATATATATATATATATATACTTATGTATGTATGTATGTATGTATGAATATATATATACATATATATTATATATATATATTATATATATATATATACATGTGTGTGTGTATGTGTGTAATATATATATGTATATATATATATATATATA
>NC_087206.1:17785854-17788354 GCF_015104395.2 Macrobrachium nipponense
GTAATACATTTTTCGCTTGGACAAGTTCTTTTTACTTACATTAGTTAAAATGTATTTGCAAAAAAATTGTGACTGCTTGTTTTTGCAGAATAGAATGAAACCTGAATTTTCTTAATTTTCTGCCTAATTTTTGTTTCAAACCTTTTCATTTACTTATCTAGCTTTAATTTTCATACTAATGGTATTTCCCAGTGTTATTCTAATTTTATTTCGATTATATTCAATCAAGCAACATATTTTGGTTTATGTCCTGTAGACGTGTTCATTTGTGACTCTAAATTTTTGTTTAAATAAAAAAAAAATATTTTGGAAAGGATGCCTATGGCCTGAGGTATGTTAAAAAATTAATACTTGAGATAGGACTCTACAAGATGGCCTTGTTAGTTCTCCATTTCGTTATAAAGTACAACTGTTTACTTAAAGCTCATTACATATCCAAGTTTAACTTATAAATATCAGTTAACATTTCTTTAAAAGTTATCATTATTATTTAACTGTACTCTAGTATATCACCGGAAGAAACTGATAAGCAAAGAATATTTCTTAGACACCTCTAATACTTAAGTAAAAATATGAGATATTTTTCCCGTAATATCTAAAACATTTTCCTAAACGGAATTTACAATTTCAGTCCCAAAGTATATCGAGCATATAAGAGATTTTATCATTCTGGCCCTCTTCAATTCAGGTTTAAATCTCACGGCTGTCGTGAATAAAACTGCTCATTACTTTCATTTATGAAATCAGAAAAAAATAAGGAATTCTATAGAATTAAGACGAGCGTGAATGGACTGAGATTAACGAGTGCTTAATTGGGGCTTTTTCTTTACTTAACGAAGGATGTAATCCATAGTCATTCAGAAATTATACCTGACTTTTAATATAGTTTTTGGGGAATGACAGGCAGACAGACAGACAAACAAAGAGACAGACAGACAGGAAGTTCTGAAGACAGACAGACAAAGATTGTCAGGCTGACATGAAAGTTAGGCAGACAGACAAACAGACATAGACCGACAGGCAGACAGGAAGTTAAACAGACAGACATACAGAGTTAGACAGAGGACAGAATTAGACAGAAGGACAGACAGACAGGAAGTTGGGCAGACAGACAGACAAAGATAGACAGGCTGTCATGAAGTTAGGCAGACAGACAAACAGAGATAGACAGACAGGCAGACAAAAAGTTAAACAGACAGCCAGCGATAGACAGGTAGACGCAGACAGAGACAGTTATCCAGACAGACAGACGGAAACAGATAGGAAGACAGACAGGCAGAAAAAATATTTATATACAACAGTTTTAACAAATTTCAACGAAATAATATTTGTATCGGTTTTAAGCGACTTATTTTATTTTATACATATTATATATATATATATATATATATATATATTATATATATATATATATATATATATATATATATATATATATTATATATATAGATTTTTTTTTTTGCAACGCAAGGTCAGTAGGATGGCAAGTAAAGCCGAACCAAGCTTTGGCTAATAAATTACTTTCCATGTTTTGATTTCTTTTCGTTATTTAACAGATTCGCTTTACTATTTATGTAATGAAACACTATTATTTGATTTTGAAGATAATTTATATTTCGTTCAATGAAAGCATCATCTGCCTTGCACTTTGCCACGTATACGTTAACCTATTATCAAAATTCAAGCAGCACAAAATGAAGCCAAGCCAAGCTAAACAAAGCCGAACAAAGCAAAACAAAGCAACGGTGAAAGGTGGGGGGAGAGAAACTTTGTCCGAACGACAGATGGCTGAACAACCAAGTTCCAGTTGTGATGCAGATGATGGATCGTGTTCCCTAAAGGCCTCTCTGTTGCCCCTAACCGAAATATATCTCACTGACGCTCTGGAATGGAAATAGAGGGAATTGCACTTACTAGGAATGGGGGGAATCCAGTGGTGTATCTCCTGGTCTCGTGAGTCTATTTGCGACTTATTTACGAATACATTTTTGATGAAATTTCCTCATTTTTTCATTAACGTCTACGTATATTTGTTGTCTGAAGTAATGACGAGTGTGAATTCATATTGCTGAAATATATTCCTTAGAAATTTATCTAACCCAAAAGATGCGGAAGCCCACGGTCCTATGCTGTATTACCAATCTTTTCAGCTGAATAGAATTTATTTTGTGGTTATGGAACCATGCATGTTTTCATGCAGACGGAATATTCCTGTTGAATATTGCCATACGAGTAATTGGTGGCCTTACATCCGGGACATATTCTGAACACGATTCTTTGATGGTAACAGAACGGTTAAAGCTACAATTCACATAGCATTTCATACGTGCAGTAAAGCTGTGAGGTTGCAACCCCATATCCCTTTCTTTCACTTAACACAAAGGAAGTTCAATGCATTAAACCCACGTCGGGAACTTTTATCAAACCAACTACTCAAGCCAGCTGTCCCAGCTATAAAGCCACCCGTGTAGTCATATTTGGAATTGCGAATATCTAAGGA
>NC_087206.1:17790854-17798354 GCF_015104395.2 Macrobrachium nipponense
CTCTCTCTCTCTCTCTCTTCAAATTTTTTTTTGCCTTCATAAAAAAAAAAGATTGAATTCACGCATTTTATCTCAGATTTGTATTTCTGTCCATAGACTAAAACTGATGGAGAACGCAGTTCTTATTCATGTTTTTTTTTATTCAATTGATTTGATTTGATTTTATATTTTTTCGTCGTTCTAAGAAACTACTGTGGTATCATACTTTCTCCTCTCCTCTCTCCTCGCTCTCATTCTCTCTCTCTCTCTCTCTCTCTCTCTCTCTCTCTCTCCTTGCAATTATTTATAACCGTTCATACTTTAACAGTCAAACTAGCGAGTCATTTCTTACATACTTTATCATATTGCGGACAACCCGTTGCCCGACAACGGTATTTCATGCGAATTAACGGTTACCGATCCGTTTACCGATCCGTTTTCCGGCCTCGTTAAGCATCGGAACGGATGGCATTCCGATATGCCATTCACAAATGAACGTATCTCTCTCTCTCTCTCTCTCTCTCTGGGCTTACGGCTGAGAAGGTTATTTACGGCCGTTCGAACAGAATGGTTTACGAAGGAGAGAGAGAGAGAGAGATAGAAGGGGGGGGGGGGGGGGGGGGGGGGGGGGGGGGGGGAATGAATTTACCTAAGCGTTCTTGCGAAAATGGGTTTTTTGGGTTTTGGTTGCTGGTCTATTAAGAGTGAGTCATTGAAAATCGCTCTCTGCTTATTTCATCGTTCGGGCAGAATGAGTAGCAATTATGCTCGGCGGATGTGATTCGTTTCTCCTTTGCAGGTCCCGTAATTGAAGCGTTTCATCTTGGACGATAACTCCCGCCATGCCAATACCATTCTAGCTGGGCTGTCTGCAACACTCGATTTCGAAAGGATTTATCTATTTATCTATGTATTTATGTATTTATGTATCTATGTCTCTATGATCTATCTATCTATCTATCTATCTATCTATATCGGCAGATAATATATTTTCACCTCTCAATAATGATCACACCTTTAAAATCATTAGTAACAGTTAATGGTAGTCAAAATTCTCTCTCTCTCTCTCTCTCTCTCTCTCTCTCTCTTCTCTCTCTGCTTAAAACCACCAGAGTGAGAAAATTGCTTGTTATTTATTGGGTAGTAACAGATGAATTACAGCTGTTTAATATGACGTTTGTGTTGCGTGCTTGTTCACATTTTCTAACAGTTTTCGTGACTAATATACTTGATAAACGCAAATATATGTCTTCTTAAAAAGGTAACTCATCTCCTCGTAAATGTAACTGAATAGCCATGAACTATAGTAGATTCGCGTCAACGGTGCATCTGATGTCTAGGCCAGTCCCTTACGACGCTCCTGATTGGCTGTTGATAAGTCAAACACAACACAGGGCTGGATGGAAGCTCTCAGTCTCTCTCGAGAGTTCACATAGGCAGCATATGTGTTCCGAGCTCTCCTGAGGGATACGTTGGAAAGGAGAGATGGAACATACATCATGCCTACGTGAACTCTCTCGAGCGACTGAGAGTTTCCAGCCCTGTGATTGGCTTATCAACAGCCAATCAGGAGCGTCGTAAGGGACTGGCCTAGACATCAGATGCACGGGTGATGTGAATCTACTATAGCACAAAATTTATTTTCTCCTTTGCCCTTATACAGAATACTTCAGGAATGTTTAACGTGGTCCCTTACACAGAAATCGGCTGATACAAAACATTTTCATTATTTTATCTGAAGCTTAAATTCTTATGAATATGTAATCGAACCGCCCAAGCAAATTCATTATAAAACGTAATAACAAAATTTTGCGAACAATCATTTACCTTTTAAAATAAATAATCAACGAGCTATTTCTACTTTGAAAAATAAAAGAAATTAATGTGCTATATTTGTACTTTGATAAAAAAATCAATAAGTACTTTCACATTGAAGAATAATAAAAAATCAATATTCTATTAAAAACTCAGTAAATTATTTTTTCTTTGAAAATAAAATACAGTTATTTTTACGTTAAAAAGTAAAAAAAAAATCACTGACCTATTTTTTTGCTTTGAAATAAAATAAAAAATCAGTGATCTACTTTTAGCTCGAAATGTAGAAAAAAATTTCTTTAAATTAATTAATGTTTTTTACTATGAAAAAATAAAAAATAACTAACATTTTTACTTTGAATAACTTTAAATAAACAAAAATAAAAAAAATCAGTGATTTTCTTTTACTTAGAAAATGTTGAAAAATTAATATCTGTTTTTGTATTTTAAATAATTAAAACTATGCAAAGACTAACTTCTGCGTTAAACATACAAAAAAATCACTAAATTATTTTGATTTAAAAAATAGAAAAAAATGCACTTATAAAAATAGACATAATAAATGAGCTAGTTTTACTTCGGAAAATTTTTCAAAAATTTACCGAGCCATTTTTACTTTGTAAAAGAAAAAAAACATGAGCTATTTTTATATTTAAAAAAACAAACAAACAAACAAACAGGCAAACAAACAGGCGAAACAATACCTCTCCCCATCAGTGTCCAACTATTTTTCAGCCTTCATCCCTCTCAAGGACTTCTTGTGACAGGGAAAAACTAGTAATTGTACAAACTGCAATTTCCTTGATGGGCCGGACTATCTTGATAAATGCAGAGGAAAACGTTACTAATTACCTGGCTCACGGTAGTTATTACCTCTAACGTTCCGAAGGTAAAAGGGGCTCAGGTGGCAACCTTAATTTTTTTCAGTATACACCAACACGCACACCATATTATACATATATATCTATATTTATATATATGTATATAATATATAATATCTACTATTAATATCTTATATATATATATACACAAACACGACAAACACAACACACCCACCACCACATATATATATATATATATATATATTATATTATAATATAATATATATAATAGTATAATATTATATATATAATACTATGTATGTTGTATACAAGTGTGGCCCATTGTGTGGAGTGATGGGCTAATGATATAAACTATACATACGCTCATACCAAAAGTCATCCGACACATACTGGTTAGAATTTTAATTATACGTTAATGAACATTTGCACATTTGCATATAAGCTTTCACACCTAGTGATGCAAGGCAAAATATTATCATTTTCTCAAAAATTAGGGGGGAGAGAGGGGGCGAAATTGGTTACGTATTGCAGATACATATATCAAGAGAGAGACGAGGAGGAGAGAGAGGGGGAGACGGGGGATGGGATGAAGAGAGAGAGAGAGAGAGAGATAAGAACCGAAGCACATTATCCCCACAAATAAAATCGACCCTTCAAATATGATCGGGTAATTATCAGACAGTAATTAACTGGGGCGCATCTTCCATCAAAAGTTTGAAGATCCCTTAATATCATAAGCACCAAACGAGGCAATCAAGAATATGTAATGAATTAGTTAGCATCGTTAATCACCGAATAATTCGTTTAATGATGAATTTTTGATGAGGTGAATTCGCTTAGTGAAAACTGTAGTCATGGCGCCTCTGTTAAGATGATGAAAAGTCTGTCATGTTTGTTTTCTCCTCACCAGCCAAGTTTGAAATGCTTGCCTTTGCATCAATTAATGCATACTCGCGCACGTATCTTATATATATATTAATAATATATATATATATATCTTATATTATATATATATAATATTCTATATATATATGTATATATATATTATATTGCTTTAAAAATCCACAGGGGGGGTAAGAAAATGCGCGGCGTCGGTGAGTTCGTTAAGTAAGTGAATACCAACTGGGAAAATGATAAGCAGAAATCCAAGCGCTTTCCGTCGTTTTATTAAGACGATGCCTTGATAAAGGATGAAAGCGCTTGGATTTCTGCCTATCAATTTTCTTTCGGTATTCGAGTTATTACAACACACCCACCACACACCCACATCACACATACACACACACTATATTATATATATATTATATATATATATAAACTATTATATTAATATATAATATATATATTTATTTTAGTGGTGTGTGGTGGTGTTGTGTGTGTGTAATATATCTGTATGTGTGTGTGTCCGCGCGTGCGTGAGGGAGCACATTCATAAAGAATGAATTAATCATGATATTTAAGACAATAAAGCCGACCACTTGAGCACTTTCAGCCATTCAGCGTTTAATTAAAGAGCGGTTGGAGAGAATGATTAAGAGATCCAGACAATCGTTGAGATGAAGTCAAGGCTCTCAAGGTGAAACTCTGAGAAAGCGCCACATTTATACAAAGAAGTAGGGAAGTAAGCAGGACAGTAAAAGTAAAATGGAAGAAAGGAGCTGGGAGTGGATGTAAAGTAAAATGCTAGTGAGTGGGTGCAGTTAGGGGCTGAAGGAACGCTGCAAACGCCCCTTAGTAACGCATACCTTGCACCGCGTGACGCCAGTAACCATATACATAAACAAATGAAAGAGCTGTGCTATGCTAGTTTAAGTTAACCTTGGTAAGCCTAAACCTAACTTATGCTAACCTTGGCCAGCAAAGGCTAGGCTAATATAGCGTATACAATGTAAAGCAGTAGCAAAAGTGTTTCCTATAACGAACTTAGCAACCCCAAAGGCTGAACAAGTTCTGTGCGTTTACAACACAAGTCAAATATATTGTCGTGTTTTTTTCTGGAGTGGAATGTTTTAGCTGATTATACTAGCTAAGTGTAAGATATTCCTGCTAGTTGTCAATTAATTCAATTTATTCTGTACTAGCAATGGAACTCATAATTTTGGTGCGTGTCAATGTAGTCTCGTTTGGAATCTAATAATAATTGAAATAAAATGGGACCTGCACGTGACTAAATATTATCTATTTGATAAATTAAATAAGTTAAAAGATCCTCATGGGTAATGAGGGTGCAAACTTGCTTGGAAAATATGCAACATCTACGAGCAATAGTGAATTATAAAGCATTACTTAAACTAAGTATAGTCAATAACAGCTGCTCTTACGCGATAAAAAAAAGAGCTATATCATAGGGATTCTAAAAGCGTCTTTAAGGATGAAAAGCAAAGGCATCACTTGAAAAAAAAACTCGCATTAGGTCAATTATTTTGCCTCTAAAATGAACTCTATAAATAGAACTAGATGAAATCAAAAGGATTCTAACAAAGTCTCTAAGGACAAAAACCTAAAGCAGCATTTGAAAAAAAAAACACACATTAGGTCAATTATTTTGCCTCTAAAACGAACTCTATAAATAGAACTAAATGAAAGAATAGCAAAATAAAAGATGATTTCACGGAAGGCGTTAAGTGTGATGGTACACATTAATAATAATGGAATTTAGAGGGACCCTAAATACGTCTGTGAGGTAGAAATTTTTAAAATTAATGTTGGCAAGGAGTCAGCTGCGAAAGTAATTATATGGCAAGAGACATGTACTGATTGGTTCATGCAATTAGTGGAAGGTAAACGTTTGTGTGGCTCTTGTATAACGTTACAAAACAGATTTTAAGCTGAAAAAAATAAGTTTGCTTACTATTACAGAGTAAGTGAAATTCTCTCTCTCTCTCTCTCTCTCTCTCTCTCTCTCTCTCTCTCTCTCTCTCTCTCTCTCTAAAATTCCAATTTCAAGTGTGTAAGTTTCTGTCGGTTAGAATTAGTAAAACTGATTCAGCCACTCCTACAGTTTTCACGATAAGACAAATAGAGGTATACATTGATTTGAAATGATAGTCTTTTAAAAATGCGTTTCTTTTGTTTAAATGAAGTCTTAATTGTAGCCAAAAGAGAGTATGAAAGTACTATTATTGGCCACAATTCAAACAAAAGACCTTAGCAGTAATCTAAGCCAACGGCATGTAATAGCTTAAGAAAACCAAAGGCTGTAGTGACCATCAAAACTAAAGACCACTAGTGACCACCAAAAACGAAATTCCTTTATTGGCAATCAAAATTAAAGACCTGTAATGACCACCAAAACCAAGGAACATTATTGGCCCCAAAAGTACAGGTAGGTTTGACGCACCATTTTCTATGTTTATGCTATTCATTTCCTTTTATTTTTTCCCTTTCACACTTGAGGTCATCTAAAAGATACCTAATTATTCTTTCACAGCAATAGTTCAATTTTCTCTTCAATATCCAAACTTCGCTCCCATTTCTGCTGACGCTCGGCGTTGCTCGTTTTGTTTTCCATTTCTCTATTTCAAAATGTATCCAAAGAGAAACCTTGGCTTTGCAAAGAAAGAATCAGCCACCTTATGTTTTCCTGACTCTTTTGCGTCGGTCATGCAAATACATAATACGTATAAAAACGCAATGTGCTATATTCATATATGTAAATGCATGTAAGTGACGAGGGAACGAGACCTCGAGAGAGAATAAATAGGACATTTTTTATGATGTTTTGGATTTGCGCTGGTGTCGTGTAAATTGGCGAAGATGCGTCTAAATTCCGTCGGCTGGCTTTGGGCTTCATTGTGGAATGGAATATAGAGTTTAGGCCAAAGGTCAAGCTCTGGGTCCTATGAGGTCATTCAGCTCTGGAGCGGAAACTGAGAGTAGAAAGGTTTGAAAGTGTAATAGGAAACTTGGCAGTTGCAATATGAAATAATTGATAGTTGGAAGAGGGTGAATCGCAAGATGGAAGAAAGATAATATGAATGGAGGTACAGTAACAGGAATGAGAGGGGTTGCAGCTAGGGGCAAAGGGACGCTGCAAAGAACCATTAGTAATGCCTACAGTGCACCCCGTGAGGTGCACTGACGGTACTACGCTCCTACGGGGCTGGCTTCGTTGTTACCCAGTGCTGCTCGTACCCTACTCCTGAGGTCTGTTCCAAGTTTATGTAACCTTTTTTTTTTTTAATTCAGGGGTTTCGTCCATAAGCCCAGTGTACTTTTCGGCGAAAGGAGCACCTTCAAAAACATTAAAGAACGGAGAAGCAGGTGTCTTTGGGAAGTGAATTATTATGATCAGTGATACTGAGCAAAACATCGCTCTTCCGACTGCAAAATTAATGAAGTCTCCTCCTTATCCGCCGTTTAATTGATTCACAGACATAAATCTCGGGCGCTGATCAATGATGTTGACAGCCTCGCCTTTCATGGCTAGTAAAGGCTATTGACAGCTATTCGTTTGGTCAATGAATCGGCTGAAAAAGGTTTTTAAGGAAGGGAGCATATCACATTTATCACTGAATAAGATAATCAAGTCAGATTTTGTCCCCATCAATCTTTTCACAATGGCGGCGTTCGTGGCTTTTCGAATTGTGATCCCTTTGCATTATAGAGCACTGTCTCTTTCAATTGTTGATTCGTTATTGCAAAAGAAGTGGAATTCAAATATAAATAACCTTTTCCACATTGCTTTCTTCTTGCAGAAAATCGTAAAGAAAAAACAACGATCCTTGAAATCTTTTTCCCTCCTCCTGTGGTCTTTCATGAACTTTTATTCCTGCCCGTTTTGAAAACAAAATTAGATCTGACGAGGAGTGAAATTAAAATGCATTAATGGCAATAGATGACGGCAATAATAACTTTCCTTGCA
>NC_087206.1:17805854-17872132 GCF_015104395.2 Macrobrachium nipponense
TCCTGGACCTCTGTAAATTTATGTAAATACAGTGCTTTTGAAACTAGAGTCCAGCTTTTATGTAAATTCCTCCCTCTTCAGTAAAACCGGCCTTATGCCTGAGAAGTTTAGTTTTTCAACCTTTTTTTCTTTGTTCAAACCCCTCGTCCTCTAGTCAAGACCTAAATCTTCAATGTAAGTGTATTTTCTGGGAGGAGATGAGGTGGAATTTTGAATAATATATACATATATAATTTCCCATTAGAGTTGTGAATATCATAAGAACACAGCTGAATCACACATATATCAAGTAATATCGATTTTCCTTGTTATTGAAACTTCAGTTACCTCACCCTTTTTACTCAGTCTATCCAGTATATCCTGTATATCGTCTCATCTTTCCTCCTAACGCTTTCGAATTAAACAACATCCTTACCAGACTATTGTACTCCATTCTTACCATACAACAAAGGAGACTCAGAACATCCTCATTCGTCTTTTCACACATCCTAATCCTTTTCGGCATGTTTCTATTTTCATTACTCTATCAATGCTTTTTCTCTTATGCAGATTACGCAGATTGTAATTTTCAACAGTTTCCATCTTTACTTTCGTTTGCATTAAGAATCGTTTTCTCATTTTCGTGAAGGAGAGGTTTCTCAATAATTCCTTTATACTGTAGGTAAGGTTAGGTTGGGTTAGGTTATGTTAGGTGTGGCTACTATTCAGTTGTTGTTTTCATACTTACCACGTTTAACTTCAAAATATTCCGTGCATGCATTCTACTTCCTTCCTTGCTTTAGTTAATCTTTTATAAACCTTTTATTTCATTGTGCTATCGTTCATATCATTCTCTCACAAGTAACAATAAGCATCAACCAGGCCCATTCTTACAGTATCCAATTTATATTCAGTTCTCAATTTTCCAGGCTTCCATTTTCATTCATCCCATTCTCTTGTCATAACTCACTTGTATGCTTCTCCTTTTACAGAAAATTGTAAGCATTTTTCGTCAATCTCAGTGACTTATTTCATTTTTAACAATCAACACCGGATCACCTGCAAACACCATTTCACGGACAAAATCTTACACCTAACCAGATACACTTCCATGTGAATATTTCAATGCACACTTCACTTTCATCGAAAATTTTCATTCTATGCTGTACTTGAAAAAAAAAAATAAAACCCTCCACATGATTACCTCTTGATCCACGAACCATCCTCATTAAAATACAAACTATACTTTCTTATGAACCTTTCTTTTATCTGACTCACTTTCTCAATCAGTATTCTACCACAGACGTTACCTCGACATACTGAGTAATCTTATACCTTTCTTCTTTTAGTAACCTCTATCACCTATGTACTTATACAAATAAACAATTGTAACGTATGAAAGTGGGTATGAATACTGTGAATTTTCACCATTTTTTCAAGACTATAACGATTAGGCTTTACAAGCCACTAAAGCGTTCATTAAAAGTACCTAATCTTCGTCCTCTCTTGTGTGCGTGTGAGCCTTGTATTAAATGGTGTCATACAGATAATTCATCTGAATATATCGATTACCAAACATTTAATTTAAACAATACTGGATAAAGTGCCCCACAACTTGCTATAACTGTTTTTATACCGAGAAATTCGTTGTAACGAACGATTAGCTAACAAACATTAAATAAACACACGGGCTTCGCTTGTGAATGAATCTATAATCGTAATCTTTATCATGGACATTATTCATTAAAAGCTAGTCACATTTGTCACCATTCAGTCAGTATGTCGTCATACTCAGCGTCTCACTCCGTAAAACTTTTCCATTCATTTCTTCTTTCTTTACTTCCAGATCTTGGTACGAAAAAAAACAAAAAGGAATACTACAAAGAATAAAACGGATATTCAGCTCGTCATACACACAGACACACACACAGATGGGCAAAATAATAATAATAATAATAATAATAATAATAATAATAATAATAATAAAATAATCAGTCATTCATTATTCTCTTAAATTCTCCATTTTATTTTCATATCGCAGGAACGCAAGGTTGTGGGAGCTAGGAACACGACATTTTAGCAAGAACTCAGGCACAATTATCTTTCTATTTGACGTCAGCACGTCGGGATAGACAAAATTTGAATCATGCAGATGTAAAAAAAAAAAAAAAAAAAAAAAAGGGGGCAATATGCAACTTTTATAAGGTTTGTACAAGTTACTATCGGTGGTGTGAGGAAGGCAAATAAAAATTAAATAAAAAATTTTGGGGACAGAGAGGTATCAGAAAGTGACAGAATTACAAGTGAGATGTTTCATTATGGTAATAAAAGCTTGAATGAAAAGCAAATTTAGGTTGAAATGGGCCAAATGAAAAGGTAAAGGTAATAGGTGATAGAAGTGAATCTTTATGGAAGCAAGATGTACTAGGTAATCTTACGGGAATGAAAGGAGGATTTTTGACTGGAATGAGAAGAGGAGCAGAAGAATCTTAATTTCTTTAATATTTCTGCACTTTAAAGTTGTGTCGGGTTTTTCGTATGGGGGCAACATTGAAGACTAGTAAAAAATTTTGTAATGTGTCTTTGAATGAAATGTTACCGACGAGAACTTAGGATATGTTAGTTTATCAAGATATAGTTGATTTAGATAACAGGAGTAGCAAATGAAAGTATGAATGCATCCTCTCTCTCTCTCTCTCTCTCTCTCTCTCTCTCTCTCTCCAGATCAAGACCCTCATTATCTATCAAACAGCGTGCATAAGACTACAATGGATCTGTTTCAGATTTAAAACAAAACAGTAGGTGATCTTGTCAGATACTCAGTATCCCATCCCCCTCAACCCCACCTCCCACCACCTCTCTCTCTCTCTCTCTCTCTCTCTCTCTCTCTCTCTCTCTCTCCTTAGCACAAGACCCATATTATATATGCAAAAGGTTACCAAGACTACAATGAATATTTTCAGATTTAGAACGAAGTATCCGATTTTGTATGCCCCCATCTCTCTCTCTCTCTCTCTCTCTCTCTCTCTCTCTCTCTCTCTCTCTCTCTCTCTGTATACATCTATCAGTCTCTCTGTCGCCATAAGTCCATACGTATTGAAACAGTCAGCTTTGGGAGAGCCCCTATACAAAATTATTGCGCGCCATTCCTCGGAACCATCAGAGGGGATGCGTATAAGCAGTGGCAGCAGCCACCCTCGCCCGCATAAGGGAACTTTGACAAGAGGCGCCCTGGAATCAATGGATAGGAAAGGTAATCTCCCCCAGCACATGCTGCTAATGAGCCGCATTCTTTAACACCAAATAGGGAGATGCTCCCCCTTCGAAGGCGGTAATAACACACTCGAATGGAGCCGGAGGAACCGTTCGTTTTGTCCAAAATGCTTTTCATATAATCACTTGGGTCTGCTGAGGTTTCCAGTGGTGTTCGCGATCATTTTGCACAACTAGAACAATAAGGCGTGACCAAGTTTTCGAAAAGGGGAGGAGGGGGCGGGACTTGCTGTTGTTACAGAACATTTTTACCAGTCATTGTCAGCCCATTATGGAATTCAACCGCCTTTCCACGATTCTTCACTCACTTCCAGAAGTCAAGCCAGTTTTCCGCAAGTTTGAGAAAGAACTGAACAGACTACACCGGCTGAAAAACCAAAAACACTTTTTGGAAGAATGCCTCAAAGAACAAGTACTTCCAAAAATGTACGGATTCGGGAGATGGACTCTGCAATCAACCCCTTCCCTCTATCACACAGATTTTCCTGGAAGAAAGAATCGACCAGTACGAGAAACGACATCTTGTGCTAAAGCAGAGTGATATATGGAACTCAATCTAATCTTCGCCTCCTCACTACGGACCACATATACAGGTATCTGATTTCATTCTGTTCCGACATTGCTGCCTATAATAGCGTGACTCATTCCAACAGACTTTTACGCAAGTTAAATAACCTAATAGATAATAGCGCATGGAATAATCTTGAACAACAAGACAAAGTTTTAAACTTATCCAACACCCCCTTTCCGTAAATCAACATTTAGTTTTAAACTTTAGGCTTATCCTTTGCCCTTATGCCAGACCGCAAAAACAACCTAGACTTCATAGTGGCTTTTGATAAATTCATATCTGACAAAAACTACAGCCGTGAAGAGATATGTTTAAAAGGAGTGTTACTAAATGCTTTAACTGACCTTCATAAGAAATATCCTGTTCCCCGCAGATTCATGATAGCCATCCACTCGCTAAAAAAGTTAGATGTTATAATAAGTAGATCCGACAAAGACGGCAAAATTGTAATAATGGACAAAGACTTCTACCTCGACAAAATCAACCAGCTCCTTAGCGACACAAATACTTACGAAAAACTGACGAAAAATCCCCTCCAGAACGTTTCCCACAGAATTTTTTCGGAAGTAAGATTAATTGGCCAAGACAAAAAGAGTATTGAAACTATTAGAGAAATTAAAAGTAATTAATCCTAAATTACCCTACTTTTATGGTCTTCCCAAAACTCACAAAGACAATCTTCCATTCAGACCCATCGTTTCATGCGCCGGAGCTTTCAATTACAAAATTTCTAAATGGTTAGCTGGCCTCCTTTCTCCTTTTTAGGCACTTTTTCTCCCAGTCACATCAAACATTCGGAAGACTTTTGTCACAAATTCAGAGAAGCACATATACCACTTCACAACATAAAACTTTTAAGCCTTGACGTAAACTCCCTATTCACAAAAGTACCAGTACAGGACGTTCTTCAGTTTTTAAGGGAAAAATTATCCCCTATTCAGATCATTTCCCTTTGGCACTTGACAAAATAATAAAGTTAGTTGAATTATGTGCATCTAATAACGTATTTTCATTCGGGGAATCATTCTACAAGCAAAAATTCGGGTGTGTAGTTGGGTAGTCCTTTAAGTCCTATTTTAGCCAATCTGTACATGGAATACTTTGAAAACTACAGTAATAAATGCAATAAAACCCAAAACATGCTGTGGATGAGATACGTGGATGACATACTAACATTTTGGGGATAATAAGTGGGGTAATCTTAATGAATTCCTCTCAAAATTAAACGCATTAGTGCCCAGCATCAAATTTAAATTTGAATGGGAAACAGACAACAAAATTCCTTTTCTTGATGTTTTAATAATCAGAGACACGACAGAATACAAATTTACCATATACAGAAAACCAACGTTCTCACTTTCATATATTCACTACTTAGCTATCATGACAATACTATCAAGATAGGTGTAGCTAGCAACCTATTCTTAAGAGCCTTACGAATTTGTTCCCAGATTTCCTGGAAAAAGAATTTGAACTAATTCGCAAGCAACTTTCATCTTTAAAGTATCCTGACCATATAATTGAGAAAGCAATTCAAAAAGCAAACGTAATTTTCTACCGACCCCTAAAGACAAGACCAGAGACACACCCAACAATAAAATAAAAATTCCCCACCTGGAGACGATTAAGAGAGAATAACTCACACCCTTGGGAAATCCAACCCTTTTGCATTACCTACCCAAATACCTTAGCCAAATCCCTGATTAACGTCCAACAAAAGACATCTCCCAAAGACTCTGGGGTATATGAGATCCCATGCCAGGACTGTGACCAATCTTACCATCGGATTTACAGGTAAATCACTTCCCCAGAGATTAATTCAACACAAACGGTCAGTTAGGTATGGACAACAGAACTCGGCTATTTTCAACCATATAAATGAACATAACCATAGAATAACTGGAATATGTCACGTGTAATTTATAGCAGCAACTGCCGGTACAAGAGTCAAATGATGGAATCGGCCTTAAATAAAAGAGAAGCAGGTAATGAAACATCTCAAAAGGGAATTGGATATCAGATATCGTCGACGCAGTTGTTCATTCAACCAACGCTTAAGAAGATTAAAGGAAGATTATCAGCGGGGGTGACCTAAATTGGCTTACTTGTGGACGAATCTCTTGATATAAATACCACCTTTTCTGTAAACTTTTCTCATTCATATACCTGAAGAGAGAGACAGCAGTCTCTGAAATATAGTACTTTTCTCTCTACATTTTGGTGTTTTTATGGGCTCCTTTTATTAGATGGAATTCTGTTGTTACAGAACATTTTACCAGTCATATATATATATATATATATATATATATATATATATATATATATATATATATATATGTATATATATATACATATATATATATATATATATATATATATATATATATATATATATATATATATATATATACACACACACACACATATATGCGTGTGTGTGTTCTCGTACTTATGCGAGACAGAGGGGAGGAATGAAAAAAACAGAGTGATTAATAAATACAACCGAAACACCTGTCATTGAAAGACCGTTCTGAATAATCCGTATAATTAAGGAGGATGAACCTCACCAGGTGTTCTGAGCGAAAATGTTATTGAGTTCGAGAGATCTCGACACACTAGTACACCCAGTGAAGAAGACTCTTGGACTCCGGCAGATCTGTAGTGTTAATCGGGGAAATCTTTTCTCTAGTCTACGAAAATGGAACAATCTTTACACTTCGCCAAGTGGTGCGTCTCAAACCCAAACGTTTTATTTTGCTGTTGAAAGGTAAACCAGATTTATGTTTTCAAGTGACAACCGACAAAGGAAAACGATCTTCAGAGCTTCATTTGATCCCGGTGGTACGAAATTCTTTGAAGTGTGATGAGATTCGTTTTTACTGGAATGAGACTCAGATTAGGACTTACAGCACGAATTTAATGTCGTTTTCTAGAATGGCTTCTTCGATGCTCTACCTTATAAGGAGGGTATTTTGTCAAGTACAACAAATGTAACTACTTTATTTTGACTTCAGTCATATCTGATTCCGTGACTTCTTTTCAGCGTTCTAAAGAAGCGAAGATAATTAATCCTTAAGTTCTCGCTAGGATGATAATACGAGTTTTTTCTCTTCATTTGTCTTTGTGAGTGTGTGTGCGCGCGCACGCGTATTTGGTCATTTGCTTATTTTTAGCTTACCATCATTCTAATTAATATTTACAAGAAGGCCTTTCAAGCAAGAACAAAACACTGGCTTAAAATTTCACTAAAACCCGACCTCGTTTGAAAACTTCAAGTCAGTCATAGTGACAGTTCTTAGAAAACAACAACAATGCGCGCACGGGAAGGAAGATCTATTTTATTTATTTATTTTTTATTGTTTAAGTATCCTTTTTAAGAACAAATCTTTTGGCGTTATTACAATAGGATTAACGAGTGAGGTCCAAATTAAGTGAATAATTCTCCTCATTATCACTGGTGAGTGTGAATATTGAAACGAGTCGTTTACAAGAAGCATTCATATTTTTTTTTTCATTTTTTGCGAGTTAGATACGGACAAAACGGCGATACATTTTACGAATGAATGGTAAATTTTTAAGTGTATTCTTCGTGAGTTTTGAACTGTTGGCTACTAATACTAATATTATTTGGATATATAAATGACAAATGCTTTTGAGACTTAATTCTGTGATAAATTGTTTTATTCTTGAGTCATGGATCTGATGAGATGTGAATTCACTCTATATTTCCTCTCTGCCTTTTTTACTAATAATGTTTCTCCGAGGCCAGTCATCTTCCCTTCCCCACGTACTCATTTCGGATATCTTTAATAAATATTAACATTTTTTCCAGTTTTGTTTTGTTTTTTTTAAATATATTAGACCGAGAAAAAAATTCGTGCCCTAGATCAAATTTCTGTACATCAGTTTGAAAGTAGGACAGCCCTTCAACTTTGTAAGTAATATCTAGATTTACAAGCTCGACTCGTTCGCCAGTTAAGAGCGTATTTATTTTTATGTAAATTTCGACGTACATCCGGTTTCTAATCTTAAAAAATTCTAAAGTTCGTCAAAGATTACTCCCATCAATCACTAAGAAGATTCAAAATAGTGTCCTCTGGTTTTGAATCAGAGCCTCCTAGTGATTCTTATTGCAGAAATTGATTGATGGATTGATTTATGGCTACTAACACTGTCGTCACATCTCGTTTCAGAAAGTAAATCAATATGTGTGTTAAAGTCACCATCATGCCTAGATAGACTTTTAGTGGTGTCACATTTGCTTAAATTATCTCCCAGCGTATATCGAACTCATTCCTTATTGATCGCCAATGACATGGAAGCTTTCTTTTAACCCTAAATAGGAAACCCTACTAGCATGTAAATCTGTTGGAAACCCTGTATCCATATGGAATCATTGTAGGAAAAAAAATATGCAAACATGGTTAATTATACCAAAAACTTCAAAAGTAGAAAATACGTGTTCTTGAACAAATATGACCTATATTTATGACAATTAAGCGAAATAGAATTCACCTTTGACATATTACAAAAAACTTGAAATAAAAATTTCTTACCAATACAGGTACTGGAATGAAAAAAAAAACACGTCATTGAGCAAAATATTATTCTAATATATAAACTAGGGTTCTTATAAGAATCTCACAGGCTGCCTGGGTAACCTGGGAACTGCTTAAAACATCGGTCCTGGAATAAATAAAATCGGACATATTTTATTATTCACATTTCAGCAGCAAAATCGTGATTTTTCAGCTACAATGATATATTCTGGTGAATATGCAGCTTGTAGATGCAATAAAACCTTTTTTCTTTCAAATAACTTTGTTTCTAGTATACTGTAATTGTTTGAATGCAATATAAAACAAATATCTCGAATCTCCTCATTTATTAGCTTGACATTCATTGCAAATCACACTGTAGTGTCGGGGAAAGTAAGTCCTGGACATGTAAGTCATGTTCCACTATGTAGAAGATCATATTAAGGCTATTACACCCTCAATACATTGTATTTGTTATTTACAAGGGGTACAATGGTCTTTTCTGTAAAAATATTTTTTCACCATATGCTATCATATTAGGAAACGCTGTGCCATTTGGATACATGAGTACTCAGCAAGAGTGGATGAAGAGGAGCAGCAAATTATACACTTTACATTATCAACAGCATGTGCTGAACTTCGCTCCAAACATCCAACTGAATCCAATGAGTATGAATTGTAGGAAATATTTGGCGGGAAATACAAAAGTTACTGGGGAGCTGTGCCATATGGCACAGGGACTCCGATCTAGGGTTTTAATCTTCAATGATCGTTTGGGTGCTCAGCAGGGAACTGGAAAAGAAAGGTATTCACAGACATTCAGCAGAAGAATTATTCCATATTCATCATTTTATACGACGTACCAATGACAAATGAGAGTTGTAAATCAATCATTTTCTATCACCACCAAAAGTCCCTATTAAAAATGAATCACCTGTACAATATTAACTCAAGATATTCAAATGTGCTGATTTTACGACTTGTTCTCAATGGTCAACTCCATTTGGTTGTACATTTCAGTCTAAAAAGCCAGTTTTAATTCCTGTTTTAATGACTGGATGGAACTTACTATTTACAAGCTAAATGTACGCTCAGAAAAATTCGTTTTCCCGGGGATAAGGGAGTATGTATTTTTAATCGGGCATTGGGTACAAAATTGCGAAGAGGCATTTTCATACGAATCCATAACCAGAGACCATTTAGAGTAGAATACGACACTGGAAACATCCTTAGAAGACAGTAAGCGGACCAGGATACCACCTACCTTTCGAGGATTCCTCTCGGATTTACAGAACCCCTCCACGCCTAGTTACAGCAGTCTGATGTTGGACTTCGCCCTTATTTGCAATTACAATAAATTGTCGCAAAAACCCAAGCGCAGTCCTATCTTTCTTAGCACATCCAAAAAGGCCGAATATATCACAGTTTTTGCTCTTATTTTTTTTTTCTTCCATTTCCTCTCATACTGTAAGAAGTGCAATAAATAGGGACTCTAGGTTACGGAGAGAACATGGAGTTAGCCTTATTCTCATCGTCTTAAAGACCACAAAGTTTCTCCTGTTCTCTTGATCAAACTTTATATATTTTTCTTCTTGTTATGACCTTCACATGATACAGTACAACAAAACTGCTTTTCATACCGACGCGTCGCTCGGATACGTCCTATTACAGTGCTATATCGAACTTTATTTTCGTTATATTGAAGTGCTGGCAAAATAGTCAATGAGTTGGCATGATGGTTTAGTGGTGGAATTGCTAAATTCCTTTTTTTATGTCATAATCTTAAGAAACGGCGAGATTCATGAATCCTGAAGGTAAAACCAGAATGACACTTCAAAATAAATAAACAAACAAACACTTAAAAAATATACATATACAGAAATTTTTTGCCTGTTATGATTCAATGTTTTTCTCCTGTTTTTAGTAATACGTAATTTTCTTAGTTGTTCACGTGTGGTTTGTGTTTTTAAGTGTTTTGTTTGTTTATTTATTTTGAAGTGTCATTGTACTTAGTAGCTTTGCTTTTTACTGTCGATCTCTTATTCAATTAGTTACCGTCTTACTTTTATATAAAATTCGAATTTCACTGATATATTGTTAATTAATCTATATATATATATATATAATATATATATATTCAGTTGTATTCCACATAGGAAAATGAAAAAGGTATATCTCAGAAAATGCCCTTTTTCCTTAATAAACGCTCCAAGAAGAGGTCCATTGGAGGACGAAAACTGTTGGGCATTTTCTGAGATATACCTTTTTTCATTTTCCTATGTGGAATACAACTGAATTACTATATCTTCGTGCCTAAGAAGATTACCAGTACTATATATATATATATTTTAAATAGCATAATTTATTACTGTGCCCCATTTTAGTCTGATTTAATGTATAGAATTTTAATTTTTTCCTGTTTTTAGCCCTGAAGATGGGATTTGTATCCCAAAACGAACGTAGGCGTTGGATGAAAATAAAAGTTTTTAACGAAAAAAATGCTGAAGTTTCTGCTGGCCATACTCTTTTATTAAAGATCCGACTTTCTAGAAGCGACAATGCCATTCATTGATATATATACATATATATTATAATATATATATATATTAATATATATAATTATATATATTTCTATATTATATATATGTATATGGATTATTATATATATGTGTGTGTGTGTGTGTGTGTGTGTGTGTATATAAAATGACGCATGATACGTATACCAGCAACAAAGGGTCTCCTGCATGGGACCACAGGTATATACGTGATTGCTTGTTGTATTCTGCTGCTCTCATTTGCGTCAATAAGAGCCTATTACTACAATATGGTTAACTATGGTAGTTACTGTGGCCGTTTATTCAGTATAATCACGGAAAAATGACCGATGCATTTGTAATTGTCGTGAAAGTGAAACCGAGTCACAGCACAGAAATGTAAAAGTGTGATGTTAATCAAGTACAAAATTACTCCTCTTCACTATACTATATATGGCGTCAGTTTTTGGAAGCCAGCCAGTCCATGAATCAATCAATGAAACCTTCCTCACTGGGTACAGATATGATCTCTTAACCAGCCCCTGCAAAGCAGACTCCTATGTGTAACGAGAGAGCCTGTTCAATGAAAGTTTCAGTTCATGGAGCCGATTTTAATCATCTGAAGCCAGGGTAATCCACCTCGGCTCTATTGCTAATCCGGAAAGTTTTGATTGCTTACGCTAACGCGCGTGATGAATGAAGTCCTCCGATTTCGAAACTGTACTTAACTATTTCGGAATTACAGACGCGAACATATCTGCTCGTGATGTCCTCTTGTTTCTCTGCTAACAAATTCCCTCGTGAAATTGTGATCGTCGTTATCAAATGTAAATAACCGATTCTGGTGGAATCATGAGCTTCGCTGTATGTACTCTTTATGGCCATTTCCACAGAGAACAGATCAGAATATTGAATTTAGGCCAATTGCCAAGCGCTGGGATCTGTGAGGTCATTCAGCGCTGAAAGCTAAATTGTCAGTTAGAAGGTTTGAAAAGTGTAACAGAGGGAAAATCTCGTTAATGCGCTATGCAGCAATTGTTAGGAGGGAATGAATGGCAAGATGGAAGATGAAAGGAGGTACAGTAATAGGAATGAAAGGGGTTGCAGCTAGGGGCCGAAGGAACGCTGCTAAAAACCTTAAGTAGTGCCTACAGTGCACCGAGTGAGGTGCACAGACTGCACAACCCCATACGAAATATGTCTCTAAGATTCTCAGCTTCCCCGAACAGAGAATGAAAGCGCAGTTTGTGTCAGAGCATCCCCCGTTTTCAATCTTCCGCGGAAAAAGGAAACGAATCTATCTACATTTATCTATTGTTGACTGGCAGCCATTACCCAATAAAACACGCTGAAAGGCGGAATTTATTTCCTCAGGTTCGTCTTGCCGCCGTAAATTTCCGCGTCTCGTTATAGACTATGGTTTGCTTCCCCTGTGTCGATTTCAGACGCATTTCCTCCCCAATTTTCTCCTCTCTCTCTCTCTCTCTCTCTCTCTCTCTCTCTCTCTCTCTCTCTCTCTCTCTTTCTGTCTTCCTGTCCGAAGATTTATGGAACTTTGAAGAATTTATCGCTCGCGTTGGGTCAGTTGTTCTCCTGTTGCCATTATTTTTTTTTTTTATTCCGTGTTCAGGATTATGTGCCGTTCCATTCTCTATGTTACATTTCCCTTTTCCCCATATTTATTCTTCGTTATTTTTCTGTTTCAGCGCCTCAGACTTTTCTTGAGCTTTTTTTCCTTTATTGCTTTTTCTTTCACCTTTCACGGAAAGCAGAGACTTGTTTAATCCGTTCTTTTGAATGTTTATATTATCTTTTATTTTTTTACTCTCCAATGCTGTATCTTTTTTATTTCTTTTTTTAATTGCATTGCTTAAAACACACACACGCACGTTTGCACACACACACACACTCTCACACACACACACACACACACACACACACACACACACACATATATATATATATATATATATGTATATATATATATATATATATATATATTATATATATCATTCGTTCAGTTTGTGAATATGTGAAGACTGTTTTGATGTTCGGAATTTTGGAAGATTCGTTACATACGTTATTGAAGTTTTTCGTAAAATTATAAGCGTAACCCTCTTATGAAGCCTTTTAAAATGCGAATAACACTACACACACGCACACACACACACACACACATATATATATATATATATATATATATATATATATATATATATATATATATATAGATATATATATATATATATGTAATAGTGTGGCACAGTGTCGTTATTCCAAAAGACAATAACTTAATATACTTAAGAAAAAGGCCACGAAACGGATAATAAGGAAGAAAGGGAAAGGGAAGGGAATAATTACGATAATGATTTTTCTTAGTGAAGGGATTTTGTTACTCCAAACATTAGGCTTTTAGCCATTAGACATCTGGTTTTCATCTCCCCCAAAAAGCCTCTGTCCGTACCAGCGATTAGTGACCAACAAGAGATTATAGTCGACGAGGGATATCGCCCAGGCACCTTCGAGAAATTGGAAACTACTCTCATTAGCACCTATGACTAATCGGCGTTCCCTTCGTGAACAGGTCAGAGAGAGCCATCTGGCATACGTTAAAAAGGAATTCTATGACCCGTTGTTAGAAAGAGGGAAGTACCAAATTCTTAAAAGCTCCACCCTCCCAAAGGTAGGCCTCTAGTATCGACGAATCAAAAGCCATGAGTGTCGGTCATAAGACAGCCCAAAAGGGTATCAACGAATGACCTATGAGGTTACTAAAAGGATACGCCCCTAAGAAGCCAGGACATGAAGAAGGAGGCGTATACAAATTCAAAGCCTACGAATTACTGTAGAAGACCTGACAGGAAGGCGGTCTTGTATAAGTTTGCAGCCACTAAGGCACAAGAAGTCTTTCAGAAAATGCCACACCCAGTCAAAATCCAAAAATCCAAAGGCGGTGCTAAGGAGATTTCAACCCAACAAAAAGGGCAGACAGAGAGAAAAGGGAGGAGAGAAAAAAGGGGAACAGAGAAGCCAAGAGAGAGAACAACTGGGGAGCCTGAGGGGAGAACTGCAGTGGCATGGCCGTGAAACAGAGAAAGACAGAAGAATCCCCAGAAGAAGAACAGGTGCAAAAGTTGTGTGTGCGAATTAATCAAAGACAGTGAAAGTGACAATCAATACTCAGTAAATTTCCCTCGTGCCTATAGACTCGTAATTGCAACAGTGCCAATTAAGTTTTATCAGCCCAAGAGCCCAGTAACTCGAAGGTGGAAAACATGTGTAAAGAACCCCTAACGAAGAATAAACTTAAATGCAAAGAGAAACATATCAATTAATTTCTCATCCTAACAGAACCCCTTTACCTAATTCCCCAAAGTACAGCCTCCACGGCACACGTTACCTTAGATCTGTGCAAAGAAAGTAAGTACCGTCACAGATTTATTGGTGGCAGAGCGATGGGATACGATGAGATAAAGATTGATATAGTGACAAGATTAATTGATGTCGATAGGATAGGAAGAGACAAAAGACACAGCAAAGAAATGGTGATTAGCGACGTGATACGAAGACACGAATGACAGTTAAAGACAGCGGCTGCGAAACGGAATCAAAAGTTTAGTGTCGGCATAAGAGATTTCAATCCATTCACGCCACTCGAAAAAGAAAGTTCTCCCCAAAGACAGTTACCAGTGTTTCCCCAAATACAAGGACAGTTACCGAGTTGTAACAATAAAAGCGCTCCAAAAAAAAAAAAACCAGCCACCCACACTTTGCGAAAGTAAAAGAAAACTCCACTCTGAAGAACAAGAACAGTCGTTCCACTAGAAGAACAAGAATGTCGAACGCATAAAAGAATATATCAAGAGGAAAGAAAAACAATTCCGAAAAACGCATCAGTCAACGCAATCGAGAGAGAGAGAGAGAAGTCCCTTCCCGCAGACGTAACAACGCATCATTCAACGCGTGGTAGGCGAACGCAAGCTGTCAGACGTAAACCCGGGTGCCGAAGAAGACGAAAGAAGTTAAGTCCAAAAATAAATGTCCCCACACTTATCATAACATTAAACTCATTAAAAGTAAATTACGCGATTAACATTTCAGTTAGACAATTTCTGGTATTTCAAGATTAAAAGATTTTCACACTGAACTTTTTTTTTTGGCAACGAAACTACGATATTTCTTTAGTTTACTAATTATAACTAATCAGCTACTAAGACCTTTTCCCGAACATTTGTATTTACTAACCAATAACTTTAAATTTTAATTTTTAATTTCTTAATTTTGATTGTGTCATTTTATGTTATTTTTTTGGTGATTTGGTTGTTTTGTGATTTCTTGTACTTGTTTTTTTTTTGTTTTAGTATTTGCTTTTTACTGTTACGTCGAGTGAAAGTTTACTTGTTTTTTATTTTTTTTTTTGTTTGTTTAGGATAACAAGGGTAACTCACGAGAGGTCTCTCGTTAGCGTACACTTTACGGTCAGTTTCAGTATCGTTTTACCAGTACTGTTAAGAGGGTTTTGTTGTTGTTTAAGAATCGCTTACCGGTAACGTAAGACTTTGAGAATATTTCAGGGGAAAATTCCTATATTTTTTTTTGGTGATCGAATACTTAAGTAAAAACAGTTTATTGTTATTATCATTATTTCTTTTTGGGATATTACTGTCATAACTTTGATACTTTTAATGATACTCAGTACTTAAGAAAATTTCTATTAACGAGTCGACGGTCAAAGGGAGACCGACTCCTTATCAGAACGTAAGAACGCCGGTGCTCACGAGAAGTCAAACAAGGAAATTAACCATGCCGGAAGGTACACAGTCCGCGAATTCGAGCGCAGCAGTAATGGGAACACATAAGGGACATGTAATTAATCATATAGCTAAATTTTGTGGAAGAAAGGATGGTCAGTTAGCTTGTAACTTAGAGAACTGGATAGAGCAAGTGGAGACACGCCTAGATAGCATAACGGGGACAGATAGAGAAAAGCTTATTGAAGCCAAGAGTTATCTTGATTTGGAAGCCGGAGGAGACTTAGAACGATACGTCCACTCCGAGACTTACCGAGATCTTAAGAATTGGGAAGAACTGAAACGGTATTTTAGGAAGGTCTATTCCACAGTTGGTGAAAGAGATCCAGTTACTAGCTTGGCAAGGATAGTGCGTCAATTTAAGTTAGACGAAAGACGTTATCAAGAGTTTAGCTCTCAGTTGTATAACAATAGAATGAATGGGGTGAACTTCATGGAATCCACAGGTTGGATAGAGGTAGAAGGAGGCAAGAGCAAAAAAAAAAGCTAATGGGTCATGTTAAAAAAAAGGGTATTTATGACTAGCAATAATGATTGGAAGCCTGCCAACGGAAGTTATTGCAAGGATGACTCGTAAGTGGGAGACATCCGATGATGTAGCAGAGATTGAAGAGGAGGAAACAAAAATCCTAGGTAGAAGGCCTGAAGGGAATCCTATATACAGACCTTTAGTCGCTATAGGACAAAAAGAAAGGGGTCCAAATAGATCTAGGACACCATCTAGAAATCAGAATAAGATGCCAGGTAAATCTTCTCAAGGAGGATTTTCGACAGTCACGTGTTATAACTGTCAGAAGAAAGGACATTATGCAGTGACTGCCGAGGGATAGCCTTCTGTCCTTTCCATAAGAAAAACAGGACATAGTGCTCGAGAATGCAGAAATAAATTTGTTTCAAAGCTCCTAGAGGTAGATCTCAGTCGAGAGGCAGAGGTAGAAACCAAAGTCAATCTCCCCCACCTAGAGGAAATGGAGATTCCGTCCCAAATAGATATGCTAATCAAACAGCAAGCATAGGGTATCAATCAGTTCAGCCAAGGTCAGACGACGCAATGGGAAATTTTCTGCTTACTGGTACAATGGATCTTCCTCTATAACAGAGAGAACGTCAGAATGTCAAGGCTAAGCCCAGCTACACAGGTAGCAAAGTTGATGTAGGAAATGAATATAATTATGACCATTATTTCCCGCACATGTCGGTCTAGAGAAACCTATTATTACATTCTTTGATGCAGGTAGTCCTAAGGAATATAATGTCAGAAAAGGTGTATCGGTTGTATTTTTCTCACTTAAGTTTGAACACAGCAGTAGATTGTAGAATCACAGACGTCCAGGGTAATGATATCCACGTAATAGGACAGTTAGATTTTCCATTTAGGCTAGGAAGAATTGCTCTAAGAGAAAATGTTGGTAGCCAGAGATACAATTAGCTTTTGCTCATTTGCTGATAGGTTATCCAACTATGGCTAGACAAGGGATAAGCATTGATGCCCTAGAGAACAACTAGTGATTGAAAACGTCGTGAGATTTCTAGAATACCAATATGCAAGCCAATTAAAAGAACCAGACTCAAACAGAATCCCACGATAAAAGGTATTTTAAAGAAGGATAAGACAGAGGGAAGATATCCAGAATGCATCACGAGTTCACAACAGATCATTAACCTCTTAGAATCAAATCAATGCACTTATTTAAAGTTAGAGAGGGAATTAAGACTTAAACCAGGAGAAAGTACGTGGGTAGAATGTACAGTAAATCCAATTTTTGAAGGGAAGGAAATTCTCACGCTTACTGAAAAGTCGCAAGTAAACGGAATACATTATTCTTCTAGTTTACATGAAGTCAGACAGGGCAAAATAGCGTTACAGATTACGAATAACAGAGGAGGAAAGGTTAAGTTAACACCAGGTACAGAGATAGGCCTAGCAGAAGTATACTCCATACCTATCCGAGTTGTAGAACGGGAAACAGTAGCAGCAATTAGTAAAGGAAATGAAAATTATGCTCAGGACATAGAACTGAGAAGAGCTAAGATAGGATTTCATTTAAAGGACATTAAGGAAAACCATGTTAGAGAAGAATTCATAGACTTACTGTGCGAATATAATGATATAGTCGCTCTAGACGGCGACACCTTAGGAAATACACGCGAAATAACGCACAAGATAGACATTCCATCAAACACAAAGCCAATTTACATACCAGCCTATAGAGTAGCACATTCTCGAAGGAGATCATGAAAGAGAAGTACAAGAATGAATAGGCAAGGAATATAGAACCATCTAAATCCCCATGGTCTTTTCCACTTTTGCTAGTTCCTAAAAGGGACAAAACTTACAGAATAGTTGTGGATTTCAGAAAATTGAACCAAATTACTGAAAATGATCCTTATCCAATGCCGTCAATGCGAGATCTTATCGCCACTATAGGGTCCAAGAGATACTTCACCACTATAGATTTATTGCAGGGATTCTTGCAAATCCCTCTAGACGAAGAAAGTAAACCTTTGACTGCTTTTTCCACTAGTAACGGCAGATACCAGTATGTAAGAATGCCATTTGGTCTAAAGTCAAGCCCGGTAACTTTTGTAAGATTAATGGATAAAATTTTGGGCGATTTACTAGGCAAGGACGTTACACTGTTACATAGATGATTTGGTAATAGCAACAGACACTATAGAGGAAACACATAGGAACTTAGTCAGAGAAGTCCTAAAGAGATTAAGAAAAGCCAACCTGAAGCTTCAAACTGAAAAAATGTAACTTCCTTAAAAGGAAAATAGACTACCTTGGTCATACACTAAGTGAAAAGGGCGTAGAAGTAAACGACTTAAAGATAAAGTCAATTAAGGAGTATCCTACACCTCAGTGCAAGAAGGACGTAAGGTCCATTCTTAGGTTTAGCAGGTTTTACCGCAAGTTCATAGGGAACTTTGCAGTCATATCCGCACCACTAACTGAACTTTTAAAGGAACACGTATCATTTATATGGACAGACAAGCAGCAAGAAGCTTTTGATGAATTGAAAGAAAGATTAACACATCCCCCAGTACTTAGTTTCCCAGACTTTGGCAAAGAATTCTTTTTAGCCACGGACGCAAGCCACATTGGTATAGGAGCATGTTTAATGCAAAAGCAAGATAATAAGTTATAAGCCATAGCTTATTACAGTAGGAAATTGAAGCCCTCAGAAGTGAACTACTCAGTAACAGACCTCGAGTCTCTAGCTATAATAGACGCTTTAAAGCATTTCAGATATATCATTTTTGGTTACAAGATAACCGTGGTTCACGGATCATTCAGCTGCAGTAGAAATGTTAAAGAACCCTAATTTTTCTGGACGAAGAGCCCGTTGGTCATGGACAGCCCAAGATTATGATATAGAGGTGAAATATGTCCCTGGGAAGACGAATAAGGTAGCAGATGCATTATCAAGATATGTATCACAAGATGATAGTTATAATATGATAAGTCAAGAAGAAGAAAAGAATGAAACAATGTGCAGTGATTAAATGTACTTACCATGCATTATACAGAGGAGCTTTCCCGGCAAAATTTTCATAAAAGAACAAGAAAGAGATGAAGATATAAGGGAAACTGTTCAAATACGTTAGAAACGAAAGAAAAACACAGCCAACAAGAATTAACCGAACTAGGTAGGAAGGTTGGATGTCCCACAGATGCATTAACGGACATAGATGGCGTATTAATTTGGATGTGTCACGAATATGATCCATTTGGTCAATTTCTAGGTGTACTGCACAGGAAAAAAGGTTAGTACCTAAGAGTCTAAGAAAACAAGGTCATTGAGCTAATGCACGATGATGACATGAGAGCTCACCCACCAGGAAGGATGAGACAATTAGATTAATTCAAAGAACTTTCCATTGGAAGGGAATTCACAAGGATGTTAGTAATTATGTGAAGAGCTGCAATACATGCAACAGCTACAAGGGAAGAACAGACAAGGAAGTACACTAGGGAACTATCCTATCCCACAGACTCCTTTTGAAAGAGTATCTATTGATCTTATCACTAATCTTCATACCACGAGTAAAGGGAATAAGAATATACTAGTATGTATCGACGCGCTCACGAGATATACAGAGTTGGTACCACTAACTAGTAAAGTGCCAAGGTATTGTGCAACCGCACTTTTCGATAAGATATTTTGCAGATATTCTGCCCCACAAGCTCCATTATTGCTAGATAATGGGACCGAGTTCAAACAACTCGTTAGTTCAAGAAATTTGTAACGCCGGTTTAAGGTAGAAAAGGTAGCGATACAGCCGTATCACCCCAGCTAGCAATGGCTTGGTAGAAAGAATAACAGAAGGGTTTTAGACGTATTACGACACACAGTAGGACAGGATCCTGACTGGGACGTCAATTTACCTTTATTCCAATTATCATTAAATGCAAGGACCATACGAGTATTCGTGCAACTCCCATAAAAGCTTTGATGGGATATGAACCCAGATTACCTTATGCATGGCTGAAATTCAGCCAATACAGCCTAATTAACTGATGAACGATATCATTGAAGATAAGAATCGGAAACTTTAAAGTTAATACACAAGCAAGTTTGCGCAACGAATCTAAGGAAAGAAAGCCCCAGCAGAATATGATAGAGAAGCATCAAGAAGGATTAAGGCCTGTAGATACAAGAAAGGGGATGAAGTCTATATTAAGAAGGAAGTAAGAAGTGGTATTAATTATAAAGTTAGCCACAAAAATTCACAGGACCATACCAAGGTCGTAGACGTACAAGAAACTAAGATAAAGGTTAAGAAAAGAATAACAAATGCCTTCCACATATGCTGAATCATTAGAAGAAGAAGAATTTTGGATAAACAAGGACAAGGTCAAGAGAACCAAAGAAGTCGAAGAATCCGAAATGACAGAGACGTCAGAAGAAATTCCAGAAGAAGGAACTAGATATAACCTAAGAAATAGAAGAGTCACTTTTCAGTGAAACAGAAGAACAAACCCAATAATCAATCCAATCCATTATTCCCATGATTTATTTGATTTCGTTATTGCTAAGTTTACCTTCATCGGTCGACTTAGGAATAATCCTTTATTGTTGCAATTCTTACTTTAATTAGTTGGTTTGTAGCAATTTTTTTTAGGTTAAGTGCACTTAACTTCAAATTATTTTGACTTGAAGGGAATTATTTGGGTATGTAAGAAACGGTTCAAAGCGCAGTATAAGAATTTAAGACGTATATTAAGTTTAATCGTTCCATAAGAACATTCTTAGAAGTAAAAGAATAATAAGAAGGGTTAAGATAGATATTAAGAGATTTTAAGATAAGAGAATTCGTTTCAGAAACAGATGATCAAGATTTTGAGGGGTAATTAATATACTTACTTTGTTCAAATCCATTAGATGTTGATTGATGATAACTTACTAATAAGATATTAATCGATGAAGACTCACTAACAAGATGTTAATTGATGAAGAACTCATTAAACAAGATAGTAGTTGTTGAAAAACTTACTAACAAGATATTGATTGGTGAAAACTTACTAATTGTTGTCACAGTAGAAGAAACCTACAAGTATTAACCACTAACCGGTTCCTTTAACCGAGTTGCCAATTTTGTTGTAGTATCAGCAGTAAAGTTATATTGTTTAATGTACAAGGTTACTCAGAAATTACAGTAAGAATGGTCCAATGAAATTTTGCATAAACACAATACACAATCTCAGTAGGAAGTCAAGGACACACTTGTTATTGCATACAAATACACAAGGATATTTTCTCCCAGGACTTGTCTCCAAGCAGCAGTTCGCAGCAAACAAGAAGCCATCAAGTGTCGTCAATGAAAAACGAAATTTATTTTTCCATAAAGAAAGACGATATCCACCTAGATAGAATAGGACTGAGGACTGAACCAATCATGTACTGTAAACTTGGATAGTTACCATTATTTTTGCCTACCATGCATTTATATAACTTATGACTTAAGGGCTTATGTATGTTTAAACTTTCAGTTTTCTTGTTTTTTTGGTGATTTATTTTGTTTGCATTCAGTTTCATGTTTCTTTAAAATGTGATTTACTCATATTTGAATTCAGTGATGATTCTTTTTAATATTACTTAATCAAGTACTTGTTCATATTCATATCAGTTTTATGTTTCTCTGAATGTTACTTACTCAAGAATTTATTCATGTTTACATTTCAATTTTGATTGTTGCCCTTAATGTTACTTAATCAAGGATTTGCTCATGTTTACATTCACTTTTGATGTTTTTGAGTCAAAGTTTCAATATGATTTCCAAGAAGCATAAGTTAGGAGTCCTCTTGTAGGTATAATATTTGCTTCAGCTTAGATAACGCTGTCGGAGTCAGCGAGGTAGCGGGCCGAGACTGTAATAGTGTGGCACAGTGTCGTTATTCCAAAAGACAATAACTTAATAATACTTAAGAAAAAAGGCACGAAACGGATAATAAGGAAGAAAGGGAAAGGGAATAATACGATAATGATTTTTCTTAGCGAAGGGATTTTGTTACTCCAAACATTAGGCTTTTAGCCATTAGACATCTGGTTTTCATCTCCCCCAAAAGCCTCTGTCCGTACCAGCGATTAGTGACCAACAAGAGATTATAGTCGACGAGGGATATCGCCAGGCACCTTCGAGAAATTAGAAACTACTCTCATTAGCACCTATGACTAATCGGCGTTCCCTTCGTGAACAGGTCAGAGAGAGCCATCTGGCATACGTTAAAAAGGAATTCTATGACCCTCAGGCCCGTTGTTAGAAAGAGGGAAGTACCAAATTCTTAAAAGCTCCACCCTCCCAAAGGTAGGCCTCTAGTATCGACGAATCAAAAGCCATGAGTGTCGGTCATAAGACAGCCCAAAAGGGGTATCAACGAATGACCTATGAGGTTACTAAAAGGATACGCCCCTAAGAAGCCAGGACATGAAGAAGGAGGCGTATACAAATTCAAAGCCTACGAATTACTGTAGAAGACCTGACAGGAAGGCGGTCTTGTATATGTTTGCAGCCACTAAGGCACAAGAAGTCTTTCAGAAAATGCCACACCCAGTCAAAATCCAAAAATCCAAAGGCGGTGCTAAGGAGATTTCAACCCCAACAAAAAGGGCGACAGAGAGAAAAGGGAGGAGAGAAAAAAGGGGGTAGGGAACAGAGAAGCCAAGAGAGAGAACAACTGGGGAGCCTGAGGGGAGAACTGCAGTGGCATGGCCGTGAAACAGAGAAAGACAGAAGAATCCCCAGAAGAAGAACAGGTGCAAAAGTGTGGTGTGCGAATTAATCAAAGACAGTGAAAGTGACAATCAATACTCAGTAAATTTCCCTCGTGCCTATAGACTCGTAATTGCAACAAGTGCCAATTAAGTTTTATCAGCCCAAGAGCCCAGTAACTCAGAAGGTGGAAAACATGTGTAAGAACCCCTAACGAAGAATAAACTTAATGCAAAGAAAACAATATCAATTAATTTCTCATCTAACAGAACCCCTTTACCTAATTCCCCAAAGTTACAGCCTCCACGGCACACGTTACCTTAGATCTGTGCAAAGAAAGTAAGTACCGTCACATATATCATATATATATATATATATTATATATATATATATATATATATACTATATATATATATATGGACTGGTAAAGGTGTTCTGTAACAACAGAATTCCATCTAATAAAAGGAGCCCATAAAAAAACACCAAAATGTAGAGAGAAAAAAAGTACTATATTTCAGAGAACTGCTGTCTCTCTCTTCAGGTATATGAATGAGAAAAGTTTACAGAAAAGGTGGTATTTATACCAAGAGATTCGCCACAAGTAAGACCAATTTAGGTCACCCCCGCTGATAATCTTCCTTTAATTCTTCTTAAGCGTTGGTTGAATGAACACTGCGTCGACGATGTCTGATGTCCAATCCCTTTTGAGATGTCATTACCTGCTTCTCTTTTATTAAGGCCGATTCCATCATTTGACTCTTGTACCGGCAGTTGCTTGCTATAAATTACACGTGACATATTCCAGTTTATTCTATGGTTAGTCATTTATATGACTGAAAATAGCGAGTTCTGTTTTTCCATACCTAACTGACCGTTTGTGTTGTATTAATCTCTGGGGAAGTGATTTACCTGTAAATCCGATGTAAGATTGGTCACAGTCCTGGCATGGGAATCTCATATACCCCCGAGTCTTTGGGCGATGTCTTTTGTTGGACGTTAATCAGGGATTTGGCTAAGGTATTTGGGTAGGTAAATGCAAAGGGTGGGGAATTTTTATTTTATTGTTGGGTGTGTCTCTGGTCTTGTCTTTAGGGGGTCGGTAGAAAATTACGTTTGCTTTTTGAATTGCTTTCTCAATTATATGGTCAGGATACTTTAAAGATGAGAGTTGCTTGCGAATTAGTTCAAATTCTTTTTCCAGGAAATCTGGGGAACAAATTCGTAAGGCTCTTAAGAATAGGTTGCTAGAAAAATAAAGTAGTGAATATATGAAAGTGAGAACGTTGGTTTTCTGTATATGGTAAATACAAATTTACCATATACAGAAAACCAACGTTCTCACTTTCATATATTCACTACTTTAGCTATCATGACAATACTATCAAGATAAGTCTAGCTAGCAACCTATTCTTAAGAGCCTTACGAATTTGTTCCCCAGATTTCCTGGAAAAAGAATTTGAACTAATTCGCAAGCAACTCTCATCTTTAAAGTATCCTGACCATATAATTGAGAAAGCAATTCAAAAAGCAAACGTAATTTTCTACCGACCCCTAAAGACAAGACCAGAGACACACCCAACAATAAAATAAAAATTCCCCACCTGGAGACGATTAAGAGAGTTACTCACACCCTTGGGAAATCCAACCCTTTTGCATTACCTACCAAATACCTTAGCCAAATCCCTGATTAACGTCCAACAAAAGACATCGCCCAAAGACTCGGGGGTATATGAGATCCCATGCCAGGGGGACTGTGACCAATCTTACATCGGATTTACAGGTAAATCACTTCCCCAGAGATTAATACAACAAACAAAGGTCAGTTAGGTATGGACAACAGAACTCGGCTATTTTCAATCATATAAATGAACATAACCATAGAATAAACTGGAATATGTCACGTGTAATTTATAGCAGCAACTGCCGGGTACAAGAGTCAAATGATGGAATCGGCCTTAATAAAAGAGAAGCAGGTAATGAACATCTCAAAAGGGAATTGGACATCAGACATCGTCGACGCAGTGTTCATTCAACCAACGCTTAAGAAGATTAAAGGAAGATTATCAGCGGGGGGGTGACCTAAATTGGCTTACTTGTGGACGAATCTCTTGGTATAAATACCACCTTTTCTGTAAACTTTTTTCTCATTCATATACCTGAAGAGAGAGACAGCAGTCTCTGAAATATAGTACTTTTCTCTCTACATTTTGGTGTTTTTATGGGCTCCTTTTATTAGATATATATATATATATATATATATATATATATATATATATATATATATATATATATATATTATATGTGTGTGTGTGTGTGTGTGTGTGTGTGTGTGTGTGTGTCGCATTTTAAAAGGCTTCATAAGAGGGTTAACGCTTATAATTTTACGAAAAACTTCAATAACGTATGTAACGAATCTTCCAAAATTCCGAACATCAAAACAGTCTTCACATATTCACAAACTGAACGAATGATACGACTTAAATTCAGCTTGATTAAGGTTCATCATACATATCTAAATTTAAGTATATCACTTATGAAAGATAAATCTGCTGTGATCACCAAGGAAGATCAGGTATCGCTGACATAAAAGGGCCCTTGTATAACTGTCGAAGTATTATGGTCAAGAAACTCTGAACCTCAAACTTAAAATCAACGTTCCGAAGCTTTTAACAGACCATAGTGGCCTGAAGTGAGCGGCAGTGGGTCGCTATGACACCCGTGACGGCAGAAGAACGAACTATAACTGGTTCACTTAAGGTAGATTCTTGGGTGATCCCTATGCCTACGAGACGTTAGTTTGGCGGCTGCTGATTGGCTGGGAGCTGCCTACCTCCCGGTACCAGCCAATCAGCGGCCACCAAACAAACGTCTCGTAAGAATAAGGCTCATCCGAGAATCTACCTTAAGTGAATCAGTTATAGTGACGTCAGTAGTTAAATTTAGACTGACCCAAAGTCTTTGAATGTAAACCGTTTCATGTCACTTCATAGAAGCTCGAGTGTGGAGATTGCTTGGGGCTGCTACCTTAATCAAGGCGCATTCGGACGTTTAATCTTGGTCTTGTCATTCTTGGTGATCCAGCAGCAGCGTAATCGTGTCGCTTCTAATAACATTAGTAGGTTCTGTCCGCATGAAAATATTATTAGAATCGAACAATGTCGGTTATGATTACAGTCTTATCTTTCTCAATAAATAAATTGGGTAAATAATTAATTAATGGAGGTATATTATTATTATAATTTTTGGGGGGTTGGGGGGGTGGCCTATCTCAGTCCTCCAATTCGACTGAGTGGTATTTATAGTGCGGGGTTCCGGGTTGCATCCTGCCTCCTTAGGAGTCCATCACTTTTCTTATAATGTGCGCCGTTTCTAGGATCACAGTCTTCTGCCCGAGTCCTGGAGCTACTTCAGCCTCTAGTTTTTCCAGATTCCTTTTCAGGGATCTTGGGATCGTGCCCAGTGTTCCTATGATTATGGGTACAATTTCCACTGGCATATCCCATATCCTTCTTATTTCTATTTTCAGGTCTTGGTACTTACCCATTTTTTCCCTTTCTTTCTCTTCAACTCTGTTGTCCATGGTATGGCGACATCAATGAGTGATACTTTCTTCTTGATTTTGTTCATCAACGTCACGTCTGGTCTATTTGCACGTATCACCTTATCTGTTCTAATGCCATAGTCCCAAAGGATCTTTGTCTGATCGTTTTCTATCACTCCTTCAGTATTATTATTATTATTATTATTATTATTATTATTATTAATCAGAAGACGAATCCTATTCATATGGAACAAACCCACAGGGACCAATGACTTGAAATTGAAGCTTACTAAGAATATGGTGTTTATCAGAAAGAAGATGAGGTAATGGGAAATACAGAAAGGAGAGGTCTCCCTTATCAAAAAGGGAAAAATAAATTAATAGATTAAGTGTAAGTAAATTATTAAAACGCAAGGAGAACTGGGTTGCGATTGTTATTACTATATATGTCTTTGTAGGTAAAAATAGAACAAAAAATTAGGTCCGCCAATATTCCTCAAAACTTAATACTAATATTTACAATTTCCTTCCAGTTAGTCGGGGAACGGCGTTTGTCCTGCGTAGAGAGAGAGAGAGAGAGAGAGAGAGAGAGAGAGAGAGAGAGAGAGAGAATTATACAATAAACACGGGAGAAGCAAAGGCCTTGGTTTTGGAAGATAAATGCTCAAAGAGAAAAAACTGAAAAATATCAAATATTGGTGATTGCCTTACTTCGTTTCTTATGGAATTATTCATGACTCACAGCACCATTAACGTTAATGCCAGTAAATAAATCACGAAATTCGTTCGGAATTTATGATATCAAGCCATCACTTTATGATTTTTTTTTAGATTAGTTTTTACTTAATGAATGCTAAGCAACCACGCGTTACTTTTCACGGCACGTTTATTTAAAGTGACATTTCTTTTTTCTTTCAGGCTACAAGTATTCATCAAGAGGGCATAATCCGAAAAACATTAAACGAGGTAGAAAGATGAACTACCTTTGAAAGAAGAAAAATTCAAACCATTAAAAAAATACTTACATTCAACACTAAAACTTGACATATTGAAGTTGGTTACGAGAGAGTGAACTCTCGCGTAAATCGAATGAAACACCAATAATTTGGTGAATGTATTAAGTTTAATGTCTAATGACAACGTAAGTACTGTCTCAAATTCTCTAGTTGGTTCTCTAAACAAAGTTACGCAGTCTTTCTGTAGTCCTTGTTTTCATAAAGCACAAGAATCTAGATATACCTCTAAGAAAGGTTTGTTCATCTTGAGAGAAGCTGTTGAAAACAATAAAACATTTAAGGAAATTCTCAGCATAAATCGAGCTAAACCGTGAATGCACCAGTTCACTGAACCATAATTCTACTCACGAACAGATATGACAGATAAAAGCCAACCAAGAACTGAGAAATGCTGAAAGCAATTCTAAGAGCAAAACCAATAAGGAATTTCCTTCTGTTGGTCATAATTCTACTGGTGGCATTACATCATCATCTTTTCAACAGTCTGAACAATCAACCTGAACACGTCGAGAAAAAATCGAATATTTTGTGTAAGGAATCCGAGCTTTCGCTAACATCAAAAAATGAGGATCGGCCAATCTACAATTCACATCAGAATTTCGTACGAGTCGCTGAGATCAGGAGTGTTATGGTAAGAAAATGGATTATCTTTAAAGATTTGGTTTTGTAGCGAGGATTCATGTGAGCAGATCACTTTTTAATGAATACAGATGTGAATAATTTATTTTTCGCAGAGAATTGTCCAATGCGTTGATTCGTTGAATGTAAAGAAAATTTCCAATTTTTTTCTTTCGTGCTTCAATGCTCATTTCTGTGGCCAGTATGTGTTTTTATTGATGTTATCAAGCGTGATGATAATTTGAAATCACAAAGATTTTACTTGCTAGTCTGTTTATTGGTATATAGTGGTTTTAGCTTAGTCGAATTTAACTCAAAGTTCCATCATACGTTCTTGTTCGTTGTCTTCTGCACCCCCCCCACCCCCCTCCACCCCCATCCCCCCCACCCCTTCATGATAAATATTAGCATAGCTTATTGTTTAATTAAACTATTTAGCCAACGTCATGAAAACTACGTTAATACTGGATTAAAAAACGATGGTAAGCGACAGGTAAACTACTTGGTGGGTCTAACCAAATAAATAAACTGGGGGCTTCAAATATCATCGGCATCCATTATCGTTTCTTAGTGGAACTATTTGGGTCTCGCTGCCCATTTTGGAAACCGAAATTCATAGAAATTGTAATGTTTCTTGCTTATGCAAAGATGCAAAATAAAAATATCCTCAGGGAAGTTTGAACTGACGTTATGTCAATTTCTCTTTACTCAGAGAGAAAATCCGCCATTACGAGGAGCTGTTGGGACTCACGTGAACACCGCCAATGTTGTCCAACACAGCCACGTGTGGGTCGGGGATAAATGGCACGAGCTATCAGCACAATCAAGAGTCTGTATGGCCACGCACACAACCGTGGAATATCTATTTTGGGTGGCCTCCCAGAGCTGGAGTGGCCCAATGTCCATCGCCGTGTTTGCTCCAGGAACCGACTACTACGTGGCCGTGGCTATGATTCATTACCTCAGGAAGTGCTTCCCTTCAGTGCGGGGATCGGCCAGCTTCCACATCATGTACCCGAGGGAGAGGCCTCCTCGTTTCTCAAACCAGTCGGTGACTGAGAAAAAACTTCGATGCGACGATCCTGAAGGGGTCAACCAACTCCTCCTCGCACTCCGAAATGAACCTCCGCTGCGCGTGTACCCTCAGAACCACAACAGGAATTTGGCCAAGACGAACTGCCCCACTCATTATTCCATGACGATAGACATCGATATGATAACTCCTCCGTCCATGTCGGAAAATTTGACGAAGTTCTTTGACAGAACTGACGCGAGCAACCCTTGCAAGAAGTGCGCCTTCGTCGTGCCGGTTTACGAGGTTGAAAGCACTGCTAATTACAGACCGAAAGACAAGCAGGAACTTACTACCCTCATCAATAATCGTCTAGCCCGCCGGTATCATATCAAGGTATGTTTTTAAAGATATTGTTGTGTTTTGTTGTTGACTCGAGAAATGCTCAGTATTAGTGAAAAACCTCGCCAATTAGAATAAAATTTATTATCCTCTATACGCTGCCGTAAGAGTATACAGTACATTCATTCTCCACTTCAGTAAATTCACCCTGCTTACACACATTTCCCATTGCATATCTTCCTCTCACGTTCATAACGAAATTTCAATTGCACATCGTTTTTATAACCACGTAAGCTAAAGCAGTGTTTCGTGTATGTAGACTACGGAATGAAAACCCATAATCATGACCTTAAACAATTAATGCCTAAAAATATAAAAAGAAAATTCAAGGAGTAGAGTAGGGTGTCGTGAAATAAGAATAGGTTATAGATGTCAATAACACCACGAAAGAGGTCTTGGTGCCATGGGAAAGAAGAAATTCACTCGGGTAACTTGCATGACGACGAAATACTGACTTCGACATGGTTCGTGTGTGAGATGACCTTATCCAGCAGTATTAGTGGTAAAAATATAACTTTAGATCATATTCTCAAAGTACTTGTTATTTTCATTCTCAACTTTGCTTTTCCCTAAAATAAATTAAAAAGATGACCGTGGCTGTTATTTTTCTTGTGCTTTTCTCTGAAATTGACATCTGTCGCCCCATCTAGGGGAAGCTAACGTCACCTATCCTAAATGCTTTTGTAATTATGGACCTAATCCATAGTCCCTCGGTTTCCATGGTCACTTTTATACCATACCACAAAAGCAAAGGAAGCTTGAATCTAAGCATGAATATCATGGCCATAAAAAATTTATAAACTGCAAGTAGCAAATATTAAATCAAACATCTTAAAAAACTGCTATACATGTTAGAACAAACGCCTTAGAAAACAATTATACGAAGATTTCCATCCATAAATTTCGTTCGAATAACGATATTACTTACGACTAAGATATGCCTTGTTTCATCCGATGGGAGCTGATTCAGACCAACTTCTTACAATTCTGAACCATATTACAGTATCATCATTCATGCTTGGCTCAAAACACTTGAAATACTGAGGTTATATCCACACTAGCCTAAAACATGCCATAAACGTGTTGGCCCTTCGTCGCGCACACATCACCAACAGACGGAATATAAGTCTGCGACTTGTAGGTATTTCTGACCAGTGCTTCTCAGGATTATCCAGCATTTTCCAAAGGTAAATTTTCCAATTACTGGCGTTGATTCGTTTTCAACCTATTTGTGATATATATATATATATATATATATATATATATATATATATATATATATATATATATATATATATATATATATTCATTTATTATATGTGTGTGTATGCATAAACAATGCTCGTTCAGATTACTCTAAAATAAAGTATAGTTTACTATGGCACTAAAATATTAGAAGCAGCGTCGAGAATATTTATGCATTCCCAGGCTTTTCCATTACCCGAATCCCCTTTGGATAAGATTGCCCTTCATAACGAAGTTTCTCCCCATTTCGTGTTGAGAAATTAGATCCCTGCAGGCACTTCAGAGGTTAAATAACTCGAAGTTCTCTCATCGCCTCTCAGTTTGGCCTCTTCATACATCGTAAACTCCAATAAACTGGCGAAAGCAATGCAAACTCGTCTCAGTTTATCACGACGATGCTCGCGGTTGTCTGAAGTTTTCCAGAAAAATATGAACATTAATCTGGTTTCCCACTTATGTTATATATTATAATATATATATATACTATATATAATCGAATATATATATATATATATATATATGTATGTATGTATGTATATATATGTATGTATGTATATATATATATATATATATATATATATATATATATATATATATATATATAGTATGTATATATATATATATATATATATATATATATATATATATATATATTATATATATATATATATATATATAATATATATATATAGGTATATATATATATATGTGTGTGTGTGTGGTGGGTATGTCTATATATGTATATATATATATATATATATATATATATATATATATATATATATATATATATAATATATATATATATAAATATATATGATATATATATATATAATATATATATATATATATACATATTGGTGTAACCAGATTAATTTCCACGTTTCTGTAAACTTCAGACACCCACGAGCATCATCGTGATAAAATGAGATGAGTTTGCGTTGCTTAGCGCCAATTTATTGGAGTTTACGTTGTCTGAAGTGGCCAAACTGCGAGGGGATGAAGGAACAACATTTATTAAGAACTTTCTGATATTCATACAGTCAAGCTAGGATATTTGCTTTCGTACGAAATTTCGCAATTAGAGTGATATGTGTTTTGAAGTGGCTAAATTAAGTACAAACTGACACACATTCACATCTACACACACACACACACACATATTTAGATATAGATAGACAGTATATATTATACTATATATGTTAATATTCCCAAAAATCTAAAAACAAGAATGAAACTTATCAACTGTTATATAAGCTTTGGTTAATAAAGTTAAATGTAGCTTTAATGCAACGTCTTTGTCACTGGAGAATTTAGAATTGATGACTACATATTTGCAATGGCACGTTTGCAACACCCCCCCCCCCCCATCCCCCCCCCCCCCTCTTCTCTCTCACTCTCTCTCTCTTCTTCTCTCTCTCTCTCTCTTCACTTGTCTTCCCTTTTCGATAAGTAACTTCACATATTAATTTATAACATATGTTATTGATAATGTTTTAAATATACCATCTACACACTTTCCATAAGAAATGTAAAATTGTTTTAAATTACCTTATGCTTTAAATTACCTTATGCTTATGAAGATCCTGTATTTTTAGAATAATAATCTGTAAAATTGTTATGTTCTCAGTATTATTCTTTTAAAGGAAACAGATTATGTGAGGTAAATTTTGCTACAAGTTTGTTATTTTTTCCGATTTATCTCTTATCAAAATCCTTTACATTTACATATATTTCTGGCCAAGGTTTAAAATCTTAACATATTTCTATAGCAGAATAGTAATATATATCCTAGTTGATGGTCTAAAACCTTTCTTTTTCGTTTTAAAGGATATATATATATATATATATATATATATATATATATATAATATATATATATATATATATATATATATATATATATATATATATATATATATATATATACTATATATATATATATATATATATATATAGTACTATATATATGTACATACTTGAGGGCTAAAAACTTTCATTTTCTTTTTAAAGGATTAAGATATATATCATATATATATATATATATATATATATATATATATATATATATATATATATATGTGTGTGTGTGTGTGTGTGTGTGTGTGTGTGTGTGTTAGTGTGTGTGTGTGTGTGTGGGGTCAAATGACCCCATTAACTAAAAGGAGAGAACTCCTAACTGATAGCTAGACCTACCTTTGTTGATTCCCATCGCCTGGCTTTCCTGTAGCTAGTCTTAGGCGAATTCAAACTCTCGCTATACGAAAATATAATTTTCATTTCCCAAAATAACTAACATGAAAAATAAAATAAAGTGAATTAAAGAAATCCCAAGAAGATAATTAAAACTCCGTTACCCTTCTACGTGATCATATTGGATAAAATGAATTAAAGAATCCCAAAATCATTAAGGCACCGTTACTACCTTGCATAACCATATCCCCATTGTCAAACGACTCTGTGAGTCTTTATCAATAAACGTCTTATAAATCTTTCAGTGTTCCCTCCACTTCCGCGTTCACAGTTTCTAAAAACCTTCAAAGTTTTTCTTTCACTATACCTTATCCCCAAGAATCTCCAAGCACTTCCTATGGTATGGTTTAACTCACGCCTGTCGTATAATTCCCCTCATTAATTACCATACCACTGATTTTATCTCGTTCCTTGACTTCAAACAGACGTCAGAACGCCCGCATGCAAATAGAGACACGAACGTACGCATGCATGTCTCCTCCGGTGTACATGCGTTTTCCATTTCACACGCACTCCTTGACCCTTGAACGGGCACTTGTACATTCCGTGTATTCAGGCCACTTGCGCGCCTGCGACCTCTTCGATGCGGCCGGGTATGTTTACGAAAATTTGTCCTATACAAGCGATTCCCATACACGTTCAAAAAAAGCGTCAAAATTTTGCATCAAAATTTTGATATCAAAATTTTGATGCGAAATTTGAGTGTGTGTTGGACGTTTTGATGTCAAATAAAGATTTGAAGCAAAATTTTGATTGATCAAATCCTTTTACGTATTTTTTTGACGAGTCGTCAAATTTTTGATGGCGTGTGTGGGCTTCTGTCAAAATTTTGATCACACATTTTAGTTCGCAGGTGACTGACGAGGAGATAGGATCGCCATGTCTGTGAAGAAGGAGGCCGAAAAGAAATTTTTGATTGAAGTTTTAGGGAGTGTAGAGCCAATGCTGTTTTTATCGCTAAATTAAACCATCACTGAAAAATTATTTCTAAATATTTCTATTTTGAGGCTATTGTAGTTGAAGTACAGAATTTTTCAATCTAATTCGTATATAAAGTATTTGAAAGCCAACTATAATTTTGATTAAAAAAACCATCAAAAACAGTCAGTATTTTTCATACATAAAATACCTATTAATTCTCTCATTACAAACAAGATAACCCTAAAACGTTCCTAACGTTATAAAGTACAGAATTTTGCATAAAAGAGTCGTGTAATATATATATATATATATATATATATATATATATATATATATATATATATATATATATATATACGTATATATATAGATATATATATCTATATATATATATAATATATATATATATATATATATATATATATTATATATATATATATAATATATTCCTGTATATATATATTATATATATATATCTGTGTGTATATATATATATATATATATATATATATATATATATATATATATATATATATATATATATATATATATATTAGTATATATATAAATGTGTGTGTGTTTGAGTGTGTGACTCATCATTCAACTGCAATGCACTGATACAATACTATTGATCCTAATCCTCAAAAAGATTTTTTTTTTAAATCGGAACACCATCTTGGTGATCATATTATTCAATTATGTTCTAATGTTATTTTATTTTCAATTTTTTAACCCGGATATTCATATGAATAGTCTAATGGTAACTGATAAGAGATGTAGCGAGACAGACAACAAAATTTAGCTAAGGTTACCACTTAAAATTTGTTTTCTATAAAGCAGTTTTTAGAAAACGTAAATAATTTATAGGTAACTACTCAATCTGTAAAGACTATTCTTAAGCATAAGGTAATTTTAAATCATATTACTTTTTATGGAACGTACGTAGATAGTGTACTTAAAACATTAATAATAACATTTGGAAAATAAATATAAAAGATTTATAAAGCAAAATCTTTTGGGGAGGCTACCTAGAATTGAAAAGAATAGAATATACTAGAATTTTTGGCGCACAGACCTGTGATGTCATTCAAAGCTGAAACAGAAATTAACAGTAAAAACCTTTGAAACTTATATTAGAACAGGCTGGAAAATATGCTGGAGAAGGAGAATTTGAACTAAGGTAAAGTTGACGAATGAAAGCGCTTGCCGCTAGGGGTCGAAGAGATGCTACAAAGAAGCTTCAGTAATGACTACAGTACCGTACTGACGACACTATCCCCCTACTCTCTCGTTATTAAATATAAAAATGGATATCAGTTTTATATTATCTTTGGTGTAATTCCTCACGTATCAGAGGATAAGACGTATTTTCTCTGGAAGTAATCAACACTTCTCGCCTTCAGGTTTGGTCCCCAAACCAAGGAAACTCCAAGCTCGATCTCTGGGAGACCGAAGTTCTTGACAGAGAAGAAAATGAAGAAGAGATGGGCTACAGAATTCTCTATAACATCACCAGCTACGAGAAATTCTGGGAGCCTATTCTGATCGTACCATACACCGCTCCCCTGTTTGACGAACGCTTCATAGGATATGGTTACGTTCGTAACAGTCAGGTAACGGAATGACGCAGGTGGGACACTCACTGGTTTTGTTACTTTATGCTAATGTTGTTCTTATCCTTTTTATCTAAGAAAAGTGTTCCGCGGTTTACTTTGCAAAATTTATTACGTTATCTTCGTGGTCACTCCCACACAGACGACATAATATAGAATATATATATATATATATATTATATATATATATATATATATATATATATATATAGATATATATATATATTCTGTGTGTGTACATAATATATATATATATATATATATATATATATATATATATATATATATATATATAAATATATTAATATCGAAAGGTGTTGAAGAAGGCTGCATTAAACATATGTCACTTTATTCTCATTGCGACGTTTCGAAACCAATATCTCATTCAATCCAGGCTAAAAATAAAAAGATATAAAAAACTGATATAAAATACCGAACATTAAATTATTTTGTTGACATAAAAAAACACATTGAATAAAGTAATACAAAGGAAAGTCCACAACATTGAAATAACAAGTTACTCTAAAAAAATGAAATAGAATAAAACGAAATATAATAAAATAATAAAAAAGGGCATTATTAAAATTAGGGATAGTTAAAAAAAAGACACTTGATCTCAACGACGTTCGGTTGCTGTATGGGAAACGCATCGAAAGTAAACAAGAAGGATCTCCTTTAAGCAATGTACAAGGGAACAGATGAAGAGTGGTTGTCAAGGTTGGAACTAGTTTCTTTACAGCTAGAGATTCTAAAATTGGAAGGTGATGTTCTGTATGGACTTGATAACAATATCCTTGAAATTCCCTTATAGTTTATACTTTTTATTTACAAAAAAGTTTCCCATGATTTGTAATGTTAGATAGTTCTGGGTTGGACAGTTTACACCCTGTACGGAAACCAATGCCCATATGTGTATCACATCTCACCTTAAGCAAGCGGCGCGTGTTTCCAACGTACGTCTGCCTATTGCATCGGCAGCAAGTATAATGTAGACAACGCCGGATTGCATTAAGGGAGGTAATCTCTCTTTATGACGCAACATATTACCGATAGCTCTAGGGTTCATTAAGATAAACTTAACATCAACAGCTGGAAAATGATTAATTAAAATTCTCCTTAAGGGAGGTAAAAAAGAGGTATCATGCATATAAGGAAATCGTATATTAAACTTGAGTTTCTGGGCCAAATGTATAGCTGCTGGAGGAGGAAATGAAATTTCCAGAGTTTTCCTGACATATTTGTCTACATTTATACTTGCTGCCGATGCAATAGGTGTAAACTGTCCAACCCAGAACTATCTAACATTACAAATCATGGGAAATTTTGTAAAAATAGTATAAACTATAAGGATTCCAAGATATTGTTATCAAGTCCATACGAACATCACCTTCCAGTTTTAGAATCTCTAGCTATAAAGAAACTAGTTCCAACCTTGAACAACCACTCTTCATCTGTTCCCTTGTACATTGCTTAAAGGAGATCCTTCTTGTTTACTTTCGATGCGTTTCCCATACAGCAACCGAACGTCGTTGAGACAAGGTGTCTTTTTTTTAACTATCCCTAATTTTAATAATGCCTTTTTATTTATTTTTATATATTTCGTTTTATTTTATTTCATTTTTTAGAGTAACTTGTATTTCAATGTTGTGACTTTCCTTGTATTACTTTATTCAATGTGTTTTTTTATGTCAACAAAATAATTTAATGCTGTATTGTATATCAGTTTTTTATCTTTTATTTTAGCCTGGATGATGAGACATTGGTCTCGAAACGTCGCAATGAGAATAAAGTGGCATATGTTTAATGCAGCCTTCTTCAACGCCTTCTGATTTGTACTGCCGAGGAATAGCCTAACCATTATGATGAATTTATATATATATATATATATATATTATGTATATCAGATATCTATATATATATTATAATATATATATATATATATATATATTGTTGTAGTTATCCGTTCCAGGTATCAATTTGCTTACCCGAATAACAGGAACGAAAATTTTTTCTATTCATATAAACATCTACTGATTTACTTTTGGCACATTCATCCATTCCTCTAAAACAGGTCTATGAACTTCATAGGCGACGCTATAAATTCCACGTACTGGACAATGCCTTCCTTACCCATCGTGGGTTTCAGTCAACGAAAGAGTACACTTCGTTGAGAAAAGCCCAGATAGAGGTAATCCTTCAGTGTGTAACAATGTTTTACTCTTTCATCTATGTTACTGAGTATATACTGCCAAGGGCAAAGTAAAAACATCGATCCTAGTGTTGTTGTAAAATGAATCTTGGCCTATACCATATTATGGTGATGGTGCTCTTTGAGTAGCTCCCCGTTCATTCTGCTCTAAATGTTTATTTTGTGTGTTCATGTTAAAAAAGAAATATACAAGGGGATCATTTGTTCTCTGTATGCAACATTTTAAGGAGAAAGCAGTGACATACAGAGAAAGGAATAGTTATAGAAATGCCTTTCTCTATCAAGTTGTCAAGGAATTACTGTTTAAAATCTTTATTTCCTTTATCGTTATTACTTTCATAGATGTTGCTGTATAAGATAGCAAATATTTCGTCATATGACTTCTAGGAATTAGATGAAAAGTCAACAGAATAATCTTCGTAATAACCGTTCTATAATTCAGTCATTTGAAAGCCCTATCTTCATCCCTAAACCTTCTCTATTGCAGGCAAACAGCTTCCGCTTTTCCAGTTTCAAGAAAGAATTGAAGGTTCGTATGAAATATGAAGCTAGGGAGAAAGAAGCAAGAACTTGATTATTACTGTTATTATGCACTATATGTAATAAAGTTCCGAACACAAAAACACAGCACCACACACACGCATATATATATATATATATATATATATATATATATATATATATATATATAATACATATATATATATATATATATATATATATATATATATATATATGTGTGTGTGTACAGTATATGTGTTACTCATAGATAAGCGGCTCTCAACTGACATCTATAGGATGAAATCTTAGCCTATGCTGATGCGCTTACCACTTAAAATTCCCTTTGGGTGTAAACTAATCTGAAAGTATAGTGAATAGTGAATTCGATATTAAAAAGGTATTGTGGCTTTATATATATACCACACACACACACAATACATATATATATCTATATATATATATATATATATATATATATATATATATATATATATATATATATATATATATATATATATATATATACATATATATATATATATATATATATATATATATATGAAAATATATATAGATATATATATATATATATATATATATAAAATATATTAAAAGGTATTCTCTTTTTTTTTAAACCCTACAAGTCCTTAAGCTGGTCAAAGGCTTCTTTTGTCCTCCTTCAGCGTGTAAAAGCAATGAAAGCATACAGTAGATAATTGTTCCTCCTACTTTTCCACAATATTAATTGCCAGATAAACATGCAGTAACATTAAAACAGATTATTCATCAATTTCTGCTAATTCTCTTGATTATATTATTGCCTAATTATATTTTGTTGTTTCATATCTTCTACCTAAAAATCGCTGGCATTTGCTCAAATACAATTTTGTTGCGGAGGTATACACATTTGTTGTAAATAGCCACAAAGTCTTCTCACAAAGGGCGTCTTGTGTTCATAAAGTAAGATACAGCAACTATAGGCGCAAACGTAACTTTTAACCCTGTCCTAATTTGAGGTCTGGATTCATAAATATTGCTGAATGCTTCGCTTATCCTGTTTCCTTGCAACTGGTGTCAGTCATTGTATGGTTTTATGAAACATAATATCGTTGTTTTCATAGTTTTACCCGTTTTCCTTGTAAAAGCTTAAGCCAGTTAAATTTGTATACCACTTTATAATGTTGCCTAAATACCCAGATTGAAGTTAAGGTTTAACTGATTACAGCAATACTTATGTCTAAAGCTTAATTTTACGTCACAGAAGATCACTGATATCCACTCAACTGCCAATCCTATTATCCTGTCACTGATTCTCTCATATCTGTGAATTCAGTAACAATTAAATTAAAATTATGTAATGATATTATAACACACGTGGCTAAGTTTTCCCTTATTATCATAATCTATAGAGAATTGTATAAAAATGTAAGTTTCCATAGCAATACATTATTTGTTATTTTATTTGACAGTAACTACCCATATCTGAATCTGGATATACATATACTGGGCTTTTCCACATTCATTTTTTTAAAAGAAATATATACATTACCAGCATTAGAATAGGCTGTCCAGCAATTTTGCAACAGCAAATCATCCATTCTCTTAACTTCATATATCAATGATACTTCCTTACACCGAATACTTTGCTAATATTGTTCTTTTCAATGTGCTTACTATACATGATTTCTACTCCTTGTCCAGCTACTTTAATCTCTGTTCGTTACTAATGTACTATTTTCAAGGATAAAAAAATACGCTTTGTACTTTAGAAATTACATTATATCAATAAGAAAAATGTCACATGCTTTTGTTATTCATAATCTGTATAGTATACTAATTATATCAATAAAACTTTATAATACACACCTCTATACTGTATCTATAAGCATCAACGATAACCTGTTTTAAATCTCTTTTGTGGAATATAATAAACAAAGATTAGCAAAGTAAAATTACATACACACTATATGCAGTATCAGTTTATGGTTTCCTTCTTTACATTCAGTGTTCTAAACCGAGTAATATTTTTCACAGTTTTTTCTGATTATTATCACTACAGTAAAGTGGTTTATCAAGACCTCATTCTTAAATGAAGATTAAAAATGAGACAAGGTGAAATTAGGGAGCTAAGACAGCAGAGTGAAGATTACTCTTCTTATTCATGAAGTTCAACTTGGTCACTGAATCAACATTCTCAACTCTTCCCAGGCTGGCCAAAAGATTCATTCATACAAAATATATGAATGAATTATTACTCCAGAGATGAAAAGTAAACGGAAGAGTCATGCAACAAGAGCTGAACATTGACCACATGTTGCAAGGCATTCCGAGCTCTGTGCTGGCTACTGCAATGGTCTAATAAACTTTTAAAATATGCAATATTAGGTTTCATCCCTACTTGCATAACTGACAGTTTGTGAATGTCCAGCAATAACATATTCGATGCACCACTGGTCTCAGTTAGTCATGTTAACCCAGAATGAACCTAACCAATGCTGAATGCCAGGCTTCGTTGCCAAAGAAACTTCTTAACATATTACGAATTGGCACATGATTTTGGGTAATTTCCAGCTCATGATTTTGATCCTTTGTTTTATTGTATAACTTTGATGACAATACTTATTAGAGTACTTGTAATTTTTTTCAATGAGACCCAATGAATACTAACTTCACAGTCAGAATACAAAGTAAAATAGCACCTATCACAGCTCTGGTTCTGTGACCGACAAGACTTCCACGGGCCTTTTGACTGATAGGACTAAAGTAATAACATTTGCAAACCGACTCACTGGTGTGGTCGGTATGGTCTTGGCCTGCCACCTCGGTGGCCGCGAATTCGATTCTCGGCCATTCCATTGAGGAGTTAGAGATGTGTATTTCTGGTGATAGACGTTCACTCTCGACGTGGTTCGGAAGTCACGTAAAGCCGTTAGTCCCGTTGCTGAATAACCACTGGTTCCATGCAATGTAAAAAAAACATACAAACAAACAAACCATAACATTTGCAACAGACCTCTAACTGGAGCAGTATTGGGTGAGAGGGCAAAAACCAAGAAAGAGAGCAAGTTTGTTTAAATTTTTCTCTCAGATACACAGACAAATCTGGCTATGCTCTGCTACTGAATGATGAACACAATTTATCAATTATACAGCATAAAATTTTCCTAACCAAAAATCAATAACCAAAGCTCCTTCAACCTCACATGCAATCATGGCAATTTGTTTTAATTTTTTTTAGTTTTACTGTAACATATTTGACATGCTAAACTATTAAAACTATTTCTCCATATTTTTCCTAAGTAAATTTTCTGAACATGATTGAAAACTTGAAAACGAACCTCTTGCTCATTGAACAGCTAACCGGAGAATTTAGAATACCATCAAATCTAAAAATGAAAACGAGGGTCACAGGATCAAAACAGGTCATGTCTAAGCTCGAGAGGAATAAAAAATGACCTCGAATAAAGCATGACTTCTCATCTCAAACAGCATCTTTAAGTGCCTCGATAAGAATACAAACGAGCCATTTCTCGAGTCTCAGTGACAAATTCATTATTATTATTAAGTAGGAATGGAAAGAGAGGATTATGGAGATTTAAAAAAAAAAGGAGTTAAAGTACCCGAGCAGTGGACAAAAATACATGTGGGCGCCGACAGTGTGACTGGATGCCCTTACAGCTTATTTGTTTTGCTTACCCAGACACTTGGGCTCTCTTGGAAAACGGAACAAGGCAATGACCATTAATCATACTGGACAGAAACCGCCCTAGAAAACAAGAAGAAGAAGAAGAGAAGCATCTCAACGCACCCTTCTCTTTTTTTCTCTCTCAAAGCCTTAGACCAGTGATTCCCAACCTAGGCTCCGCGGAACCCTGAGGTTCCTCATGGGGGTTCCGCAAGAAGTCTTGAAATAAATATGTATTGCATATGACGCTGAACTGAATTTATCCAGCTCGAATAGCAGCGGTAGATATTATATATATATATATATATATATATATATATATATATATATATATATATATATATATATATATATATATATAGAGAGAGAGAGAGAGAGAGAGAGAGAGAGAGAGAGAGAGAGCCTGTAGATAAAGGTTCCCTAGTATATGAAAAAATTGTTTCAGGGGTTTCTTGAAGGTATAAAGGTTGGGATTCACTGCCTTAGACCTTGCTCTCATCTCATTGACTGTACGGCTTTGAATATGACCTTGCTTGGCTAAGCGAGCTTTCTCCACAAGGTGAAATATGTAAAAAGTCTGGAATTAAAATTTCATTCCCATGTCTTCATATATATTTTGTTTATCTGAAATCAGCGTATTTTGGGGTCGTAGGATGAAACTACGTGGTTGGACAGTCGCTGGTATGAAGACAAAAATAACTGTAAACTGCCGTCATAATCACAAACAAAAATTAGCAGTTCAAAGAGTTTTTAGAAAAGCAGACAAAATAAAATTATTAAGGAAAAAATATTAAGGATTTGACTACATAGTCACCAGTCAAAATGAAAAACACAATATGGAGAATTTTGATCTGGTCAGAATTACCACTGGTAAAAACCTCCCTATTTTTCAGGATGCTTTCATACTTAGACGCCTAAGCCAATTCATGAATTGGGTTAGGAAATATCCAATATGAAGTGTGTATTTATGTGTATGTGTGTGCGTGTGTGAGTGTGTGTGATGCAAATAAGGAAAAGAGCCCAATATCGGCGATGCACAATAAGCAGGCAGTGATCATTTCGTAATCAATTCTTTCCGGCAAAAACCAGAGTAACTATTTTGTTTTCAAAAGTGAAAAATATGCGCTTAATATTTTGCAAACATTTTCCAATGAATGGAGGCATTCATTACCAACGCAATCTGCCAAAATGTCAGGTTTCTGTTGAAGGGATAATCCACATTAAATTAGTCAATCAGCAGTCGCTTTCGCCTCTCCAGTTCGAAGGGAGTTGCATGGACTCTTCTGATTGGCCAAAAGCATTCTGGAAGGTTTTCACTGTTCAGTCAGACTGAAACACTGGTTCCGTTGAGTCTTGTTGGCTGATGTCCTCCGTCAATGTGGCTTTGTGAAAACGAGACTTGATAATCAAGGATGTTATCGTTGACTGAGGTGAATTAATCTATAGTGGGTGAGAACTGCGTGAATACAGACATTTCAGAAGCTTAGTTTTATGGTCACACCCAATTTGGCGATTCGTTGTCGTCAAAGGTGTGTTAGGCCGTGAGAGACCTGCAAATGTTGCTTTCCGAAGGCCTCTGGTGATTAATTTCATCTGTATATGAGGGGATCTGATAATATTGTAAAGACAGAATATACCGCTTCGGATCCCAAGACCAGGCCTAAGGAGAGTGCCAGCGTAGCCTGGGCAATGTTTGGCATTCAGTCATGAGTATTGCATCGCCGGTTTGTTTAATTTCAACTTGAAGAGCGATGCTTCAGTGCAGTGTACATGGAATCAAATGGTTGTGAATGGAGTTTATAACTTGGTGGGGTAAATTTATCGAGTCTTTTTTAAATATAAATTTCGTAAGCTATGGAGACATTTGCGATGTCTCCTGCAGTTTGCCTGAGGGCCATTCTTTGTGCTCCTCAAAACTCCAGATACTCATGAGAGAGAGAGAGAGAAAGCGCAGTCACTTTTGCTGACGCAGAGCAGCGCCGCAGTAAATCGCTGTAGATTTACAGCAATCAGAAATAGCAAACTCAATAATGAAAAGTTGTTCAAAAAGTCTAGCTTGCCTAATTTCCCAATTTTTTTAAGATTTGTCCTGACTTACTACCAAAGGAGCATTTGAGGAGGACAGGACCCATAGCACTGCCTTTCTGAAAGATTCCAAGTCGTTCATACTATTGACTTCCCCAGGAATTTCGACAATCTGCACAAGATTCAAAAGGCCGCTCATCGTATGAATACTTGGTAGACATTTTTGGACAATGGCGGATTCTTGGGTAACTGCATTTTGGACGAAATCATTCAACTCAAGGTCGTTCATGACCAACGGAAAGTCCTGCACCGTTTAGGTTTCTACGAGGATACTGGGATTATATGAAGGTGCAGTGTTCCATAGTTCCATCTTTTACGTTCTATTGTAAGGACCCAATCCACTGTGAGCATGATCAATCGTTACGAGTTGAATTTCTTTAGTAGAATAAATGTCTTGAACAGTAAACAAACCGAACGTGAATAAACAAAACTCCAGTTTCCATAAATTTCTAAAGGCGAGAGAAGTCAGTATGTCTTGAAGGCATTCTATGCCTAGAATTGCAGTAGGCCTATTGATGTCTACTGTGCTCTCTATTTTGTACATCTGGTGCTTTTAGTACGTTTTTATTTTCATCCTATTATAGTTTACCTTTTCGTTTTAATTTATCATTTTATTTTAGAAAGTTTCGAAAATACTGAGCTGTGCAAATTCCACCGTAGATGCTGGCACCGACATAACGCTGTTGTTGTTGTTGTATTAAGCCAACACTTCTTATTGGCACTGGCCTTTCCCTTGTTCGGCCCGTAGCAAACATTCCGCTGTCACCTAGTTACTCTTGTGGTGTCGGTGACTGAGCTCAACGCTGAAGGAGGTTGCTGGGTTGTTAATCTTTGAGATGCTTTAAAGATCATTTCATTATTTCATTGTGGTCTGGGGATTATGCTTTTAAAATCATTTCATTGTACTCTGGGGATCAGGTCTTCAGCGTCTCTCTCTGATGTCTCAATTTCAGTTGCAGTCTTCATTCTCATTTCCGTCAAAGGTGTGATTCCAATACGTTTGCGCAAGAGTTCTACTTGTGCAGAATGGGTTGTAGTAGCGCTTTCGTTAATAGTTTCGTAGCGACTGACCACTTCGTTGTTTTGGTCAAAAGCCGGTACATAGTTGTTTTCGCTTACTCGGGAGTGAGCCTACAAACTATTTCGTTGTTGTTGTTGTTGCCTTGGGGAGGGATAAGGAAGGGCCATGGGAGAGCCTATAAAGATCTGAAAAGGGTGTTTCGGGTTCAGTTAAAGGTACAGGAATTTTAGGATAGGTTTGATTTAATTATTAGTGAAAATTTAGAAATAATATGCATGTTAAAAATTGCAGAAAAATTATTTCTAATATAATATAGCATTTTTTGTACTGTCGTTATTGAAACAATGGGCTAATTTTCAATAGGTTTTAGCACATTTTAACTGATTTGATGCACTGACTTTAAGGCTACATTTCTGGTCAATTATTTTGTGTTAAGGCTTATAACTGAGAATATATGAACATGTTTAATTTGTCCTAATTTGATCTTTGCTGAGTAGTACTAATTATGGGTATTAATTACGTTATGATAGGAATATAATGGAAAAATCAGGCACGCATCCAGAGTACGCTGGAAGTCTCATCTTTTCCTTCCGAGTGTTTTATTTCTAAATTCATCCTTACTGTCCTTCCCCCGTTTTTGTAGCAAACCCGGTGGATTTATTTTTCCTTAAAGGTATATGCCAGCCCGACCTTGTTGATCAGTTGCTTCGGTTTTTTTTTTTTTAAATGACGTAAGGTGGCAAGCATACATGCATACTCAGATTTTTTTTTTTTTTTTTTAAATGTAAATACTACTGTTGTTGATGGTATTGCTGTTTATTCTGTTGATTTCTTATAGTGTTACTACTGTTAGGAGTTTACAAGTTAAGATTTTGATTTTGTTAATTTTCATTCTTTCGGGAGACATTGAACTGAACCCTGGGCATGTTACTTACTACAGCAAGAAAATTTGCAAAGTAATTTACTCAGATATTCCTGATTTAAGGTTAAATTTTCTTTATCTCCAGAGTTGTACCAGTAACTACGATTTGTTTTTACTTAGTAACAACTCAAAGGTCAAGTTTTAATTCCGGGGTATAATGCCCATGACTTTATTTATCATCGCAACATCCCACACGCGCAAGGTATGGCTGTATACTATTAAGTCTGGACAACCTATTTATCTTCAGAAAAACTTGGTGTGTAGTTGCAGGAAGTTCTTGGTTTTAAAATTTTCAGGAAGTTCTCTAGTGTTTATTTGCTGTTTACCGTAATCCGAATGTCGCAGATTCTATATGACTGCTTTTGGAGAAGATTGGTATGGCTAAGTCACAGGATTCAAAGGCTTCATTCGTTATTTGTGGAGACTAATGCTATGCACAGTGAGTGGCTAGATTCAAATTCCACAGATCAAAATGGCCGGTGTGCTCTTGAGTTCTGTGTATCCTTCGATTCTGTCCAGCTAATTGGGGAACCCACACATATTTCTGGTAACAAATTAGACCTCATTTTCACAGATGTCCCCAGCCGTTGTGATCCAAGGTCTGGGAATATATATATATAGACACTTCTGATCATTGTACTACTGAGATGAACATACCTGTCAATTAGTATACCCCATATTCCACTACTGGAAAAAAGTCTTGTTCAAATCCAGATCAAATGGGATCACATTATTGAAACCTGTCAGGCACTTAATATTTCAGAGCCTATTTTAGATCCTGATCCAAGAAGAAGTTGAATGAAATGCTGATGGCTATTTAAATTAGATATATTCCTAGGATGGTCATCAAATTTAGGACAAATGACTGTCCATGGTTTGATGATAAAAGTAGACTAGTGTAGCATGAAAAAGTCCAAATTCAGCACATGGAGACTAAATCGTTCAAATAAAAATTATGCCATTTTTGTTGAGTCTCGCCGTGCTGTGTACAGAACTTACTATACAGCAGAGAGAAATTACGATACTTCCTTGAAGAAGAAACTTGAAGGGATTACTCAGCCTCATCTGTGATGGATCAAATTAACATCCTGTCTTTGGGTCGTGGTCGTCTTCCATTCCACCAACACTAACAGATGATGAAAGATCGGTCACTGGCCTTAGGGAAAAGGGTAAACTGCTTCATCAAGTTTTTCTGGCCAAGCATTCAGCTGAGTATGTCCCCCTCCCTGATACTTGTCATCCTGAACCTCCTCTTACAAAATTCGCATTTCGCTCCAGTGACGTTAAAAAAATTCTGGATAATCTTGATTGCTGGGGTTTCTTCCCTTTTTTTTTTTTTTTTTTTTTTTTTTTTTTTTTTTTGTTTTTTTTTTTTTTTTTTTTTTTTTTTTTTTTTTTTTTTTTTTTTTTTTTTTTTAAGTTTCTAGCGCGTTTTCTCCCAAGTTTAGTAGATTCTATAGATTTTTATGTTTACGTAGTATCTGTGAGGATGAGTACAAGCTTAGAAATACAGTGCCTGTTCCAAAGGGTGGCAAATCTGCTGACTGCATTAACTGCAGGCCAATTTCTATTATCCCTGTGCTCTCCAAAGTTGTTGAAAAAGGTTTTTTTAACACTCTGTAAATATGTTGAATCTAAAGGATTGTTAGCTGATAGTCAATATGCATGTAGGAAGCAGCTAGGTAGCTGTGATACTCTTTTTAGACTTGACATGCCATTTGTAAGGGAACCTTGATAAGGGTCGTGAGTGCAGAGTAATTCAGACAAGTTCTACTGCCCTTTCTTAGTGTGGGTGACGAAAACTGTACTGCATATTCAAGATGCGGTTCAGCTATTATGCACTGTTTTGTGGATTTTAAGTCCTTAGTAATAATAACTCCAAGGTCCTCCACTTGTTCTACACTATTTGTCATTACCAAGCAGCATGTAGTTGGCATGAGGGTTGAAAACTAAGTGTGGTTTTATACCCTTTTACTCAGGCTATGTTTGTATGGAGCAGTTTCAAAAGCAAATCCCTACTACTACTACTACTACTACTGAATTGTTGAGTGCATAACTTGATTTCTGAGATTTAAGGAAGGAGTCACATTTAGAATATCCAAAGTGAACTTTCCTTGTTACACAGAAGATGTTTTTAGCATCTTGTATATATATATATATATATATATATATATATATATATATATATATATATATATATATATATATACAGTAGTACCTCGTATTTCGAACTTAATCCGTTCCAGAAGGCTGTTCGAAGTACGATTTGTTCAAAATATGAAACGAATATCCCCATAAGAAATAAAGGGAATCTGGATAATTTGTTCCAGCCAACCCAAAAAGTCCCCCTTTTCACATTTTTTCTATCATTAATGTGTTCAAATGTTAAATCAAGAGTGTAAAGTAATGAAACAGTACGTTATATGAATTAAAATTTTCTAAATTTTATTTTTTCCCTGTACGATTTTACGAACTGTTTGTAAAATGGGTGCCGGCGGGCTGGGGAATGGAGGGAGGAGAGACGACAACCCTCTTGAGCAAACCGAATTGATTGCAGTATGCAAAGGTTGATAACAAAATACATTTTATTCATATTAGGTACAATGATAATAATATTAAAGGAATTGATAGTGTGTGTGTCCGATTTTGTCTGAGAGAGAGAGAGTGAGTAATCAACGTGTTTACACTTGATTCTTAAGTGCACGAAATAGATTAATTATGCCACAATACATCAACACATCAACTTACTGTTGGCAAACGGCAGACTTTTAAAACAAACATGAGGATTTTACAAACAACTAAGTTATAAGTCAAGAATGCAAGAAAAGGAAAGAGAAATAAAATAACTTCACAAGGAAGCCGTTTAAACAAACAATCGAAAGCATGCAGAAGCTGAAAGCTGCGCCAGTTTGTTTATCACAGAGCTGAGCTACTTTTACAGTCGTAAAAAGCAATTATCACTAGATTGGTATTTTACCGTAAAAAAAAATAAAAGTTATTTGGGCAGATCAAGTGTAAGTGAAAGAAATGGGGGAATAATCATCCCAGATCGGCTAATAAGTCTATGGTAATCTCTCTCTCTCTCTCTCTCTCTCTCTCTCTCTCTCTCTCTCTCTCTCTCTCTCTCTCTCTCTCAACGCACCGAACACTGACTCAAGCAAGCTTTTTTTTTTACCGTGTTGCATTTGTTTTCATGTTTTATCATTGTTAAATTTATTGTGGAATATTTATGTAAATTAGTACTGCTTTTACGTACATATTATAGTAAAGATTTTACTGTCTCTTCTTCTCTCCTCAACAATACCACGACGCACGATAACTTAAAATCTTTCATTCATTATTCCTAAAAATTATAAACGCTACCTCCCTCTACATCAAGTTAGCTGTGTATCACCACAATGACGAATGATTTTGTTAATCATTTGTGCTAAGTTTTACTGTGAAAAGCTTTGTTCCTTCATTTACTATTTTGTTAATATTGTAACTCAAGGTCCAAAGAGTATAGGTGGTCTTGTCAGCGCTGACCCAAAATAAGCTTCTGCCAGGTAGAGCGTGTGACGTCACCTCAACTTCGCCTTAGGCTACCACGAGGAAGGTTCTTTATTAATACAATGGACAACAGCAAATACTATACGTGTTTGCGGATGCTCAATATCTATTAGTTAAGCTTTTTGGAAATAATTCTTTTGACCATGGATTCATATTGCCGGATGGTACAGTTGCCTCAAAGTGTTCCTTTACCCCATCCCCTTCTGTTTCATGATAATGGTCTGGTAACACAGCAATGAAGCCTGTTTGTCTTGTAACGACGGATGTGAATGGTCGAAGCTATTGGATGTCAATGTTCATATTTTTCTAGAATCACTACTGTAGACAATATGTTAATGATATACGAATAATAGTTCACATTACCAGTGAACTGAGTCGTTGTTAAACAAATAGAAAAATAGTATAGTAACAGAGCAATAAAAATAGCAATGGTAAAAATCATATTCAGTCCTCATTAACCATAATCGTCAACCTTTGTTCCATTCAGGTGTGGCTGTGCAGGCGCTTGTTGGGATCCTACTTTTGTTCATGGTAGATCATTATTAGGTGTCAATTTCAGAACGTTATATGAATGGAAATACGCTTTGGATTTGCACAATCCATCTATTTGTAAAGTAATGAAATTATAAACCGCAAATACCAAGACCTATATATATAATTTCATAAAGGCAACTATGATAGGCATTGACAGGTTACGATATGAAAGGCTTTTGGGAAAATTTATAGAACACCAGATGTATAAAGGAACTAATGTATCCAGTGTGTTGTCACTCATACTTGTTTTTTTATTCAAGCCACTTCTCACCAGAGTAGCCTAGACGGAAATTTCTCTGGCCGATATTTAACTCGAGTCATCCGAGTAACAACACACCTTAACCACCCTGATGGTCCTTATATACTAACCCAAGAGTGGATAAAAGGAATAGTTTGCAGTCGATACGAGTTTTCATTTCAAGTCCGTCTCTTGGGGATTCGTGACTAGATTTCTTGTCGCTTCAGTCTCGAATTTGTCGACTATTTATAATCCCTTGGATTTGTCAGTTCAATGAATTCAAGATACATTTTGCTATTTTTGCGTCCTTGTCCATTAATTTTATTTTTATTTTTAATAAAATTATGATTGAAACTGAATTTGATTAGTTTTTTTTTGTTTGTGAAAATGAGCACCAAACTAATCTTAAAGGGAACACGCAGTTCATTTGGCTACATCCACTATAATGTTATACATTCTTTTTCATGTTTAACAATCACTGTTCCTGATTCCAGTAATTGCAGCTTTGTATTATCCTTGATCCTTCCCTGATTAGAGCATCAGTGTCGATTTTTGCTTTCCTTATCGTTAGGATATATTAAATGAGAGTCCGTTCAACCAACGGCTCCCCCACCCCATTACTGATTCTCCAGCCGCCACCCCTACCCCTCCACCCCCCCCCCCCAACCCCGGTCCCTTACCGATCCTCCAGCCACCCCAGCCTCCCTCCATCCTCAGTAGCCCTGCAACCTCCCAGGTCACTCCTCACGAGAATTGGGATGTGTGGAAAAATTTCAGTAATCCTAAAAACCAAATTTCAAAGGTCACATGACCATTCTTTCCCCTCTTTTACAAAGCTCTCGAACTGCAGTCTAAAAAGTTCTGTTTGCCTTTGCTTAATGGTCAATCCTTGATATTCTAATATCTTGTTTCTTGTTCTTGATTTTTTTGGGAGGGGGTTTTGGTTTGGTCATAGCACCTAACTCATTCATTCTCCTCATGATTAGAAAGCAGCAGTACTTAGGTCTAACAGAATTAGTGTTTGCCCTTGATGGTGGTAGCCAAAGGTTTCTACAAAATTGTTTTATTAACTTATTTAATTTTCTGATAAATTTGATTTGACTGGCATTTCACCAAGCTTAATTTTCCTTTTGAAGCAATGAAATCCATTACAAACTATTATATGTTTATAAGGAATGTAGATGACTACTTAATGGAGGCAGCATTGAAGTCTCCTGTGACCTGGAGACTTCAATGCTGCCTCTAATAAGTAATCATCTCTGTTCCTGGAGACTTCAATGCTGCCTCCACTAAGTAGTTATCTGTGACCTGGAGACTTCAATGCTGCCTCCACTAAGTAGTTATCTGTGACCTAGAGACTTCAATGCTGCCTCCAGTAAGTAGTTATCTGTGACCTGGAGACTTCAATGCTGCCTCCAGTAAGTAGTTATCTGTGACCTGAGACTTCATGCTGCCTCCAGTAGTAGTTATCTCTGTTCCTGGAGACTTCAATGCTGCCTCCAGTAAGTAGTTATCTGTGACCTGGAGACTTCAATGCTGCCTCCACTAAGTAGTTATCTGTGACCTGGAGACTTCAATGCTGCCTCCACTAAGTAGTTATCTGTGACCTAGAGACTTCAATGCTGCCTCCAGTAAGTAGTCATCTGTGACCTGGCGACTTCCAATGATGCCATCCCAGTAACAGTAGTTATCTGGTGACCTGGAGAGACTTCAATGCTGCCTCCAGTAAGTAGTTTATCTCTGGTTCCTGGGAGACTTCAATGCTGCCTCCGTAGGTAAGTAGTTATCTGGTGACCTGGAAGAACTTCAATGCTTGCCTTCCCACTAAGTAGTTAAATTCTGTGACCTAGCGACTTCAATATGCCTGCCTACCACCTAAGTAGTATCTGTGGAACCTGGAGACTTCAATGCTGCCTCCACTAACGTAGTTATCTGTTGACCTTAGAGACTTTCAATGCTGCCTCCAGTAAAGTAGTTATCTGGTGACCTGGAGAACTTCCAATGCTGCCACTCCAGTAAGTTAATTAAATCTCTGTTCCTGGAGACTCCAATGCTGCCTCCACTAAGTAGTTCTATCTGTGACCTGGGATTGAGACTTCAATGCTGCCTTCCAGTAAGTATAGTTATCTGTGACCTTGTGAGACTTCAGTTGCTGCCTTCTAAGTAAAGTAGTTATCTGTGACCTGGGAGGACTTCAATGCTGCCTCCAGTAAGTAGTTATCTGTGACCTGGGAGACTTCAGTGCTGTCCCTAGTAAGTATTATCTGTGAACCTGGAGATTTCAATGCTGCCTCTAGTAAGTAGATTATCTCGTTCCTGGGGAGGACTCCAATGCTGCCAACATACACTTAAGTCGTTATCTGTGACCTGGAGGACTTCAATGGCTGCCTCCACTAAGGTAGGTTATCTGTTGACCTTGGAGGACTTCAATGTCTGCCTCCACTAACGTAGTTATACTGTGGACCATGGAGACTCCAATTGGCAGCCTCAGTAAAGTAGTTATCTGTGACCTGGAGATTTTCAATGCCTGCCTCCACTGAAAAGTTAGCTTATCTGTGCACTTGGAGGAACTTCAAATGCTGCCTCCACTAAAGTAGTTATCTGGTGACCTGGAGACTTCCCAATGCTGCCTCCAGTCAAGTAGTTATTCTCTGTTACCTGGAGGACTTCAAATGCTGCCGTCCAGGTAAGTAGTTAATCTGTGACCTGGGAGACTTCAATGCTGCCTCCACTAAGTAGTTATTCTGTGGACTGGAGGACTTCAAGTGCTGCCTCCACTAAAGTAGTTATCTGTGTACCTAGAGACTTCAATGCTGCCTCCAGTAAGTAGATAATCTTGGGACCTCTGGAGACTTCAATGCTTGCCTCAAGTGAAGTAGTTATTCTGTGACCTGGAGACTTCAATGCTGCCTCCAGTAAGTAGTTATCTCTGTTTCTGGAGATTTCAAGGCCTGCCTTCCAGTAAGGTAGTATCTTTGTGACCTGGAAGACTTCAATGCTGCCTCCCACTAAGTAAGTATCTTGGGGACCTAGGACTTCAATGGCCCTGGGCCTCACTAAAGGTAGTTATCTTGTGCCAATGGAGACTTCAATGCCCTGGCCTCCAACTAAGTAGTTATCTGTGACCGGAGAGACTTCAATGGCTGCCTCCAGTAAGTTAAGTATCTGTGACCTGGAGACTTCAATGCTTGCCTCCAGTAAGTAGGTTATTCGGTGACCTGGAGACTCAATGGCTGCCTCAAGTAAAGTAAGTTATCTCCTTTTTCCTGGAGACTTCAATGCTGCCTCCAGGAATTAGTATCTGTGACCTGGAGACTTCAATGCTGCCTCAGTAAGGTAGTTTTTTTTATCGTGGTGACCTGGAGAAATTCATTGCGCTTCCAAGTAAGTAGTTATCTTGGTTCGGAGACCTTCCAAATGCTGCCTCCAAGTAGGTTTGTTATCTCTGGTTTACCTGGAGACTTCAATTGGCTGCCCTCCAGTAAGTAGTTATCTCTTTCCTGGAGACTCCGCAATGCCGCCTCCCAGGTAAGGTAGTTAATCTTGGGACCTGGAAGGACTTCAGTGCTGCCTCCCTAGTAAGTAGTTATCTGTGACCTGGAGACTTCAATGCTGTCCTCCGTAAGTATATCTCTGTTCTGGAGACTCAATGCTGCCCAAGTATAGTTAGTTCTCTGTGATCCTGGAGACTTCAATGCTGCCTCCAGTAAGTAATTATCCTTGTTCCTGGAGAGTCCAATGGCTGCTCAGTTAAGTAGTTGATCTGTGACCTGGAGATTCAATGGCTGCTCCAGTAGAATATCTTCTTCAATGGAGACTCAATGCTGCCTCCCCAGTAAGTAGTTATCTTGTTGACCTGGAGACTCCAATGCCGGCCTCCAGAATAGTAGTGTATCTGTGACCTGGAGACTTCCAGGCTGCTGCCTAGTAAGTAGTTATTCTGACCTGGAGACTCAATGGCTGCCTCCAGTTTAAGTTAATTATCTATGTTCCCTGGAGACTCCAATGCCTGCCTCCAGTAAGTAGTTATGTGATGAGGACTTCAATGCTGCCTACAAGTAAGTTTTTATTTCTGTGCCTTGGAGACTTCAATGCTGCCTCCAGTAAGTAGTTATCTGTACCTTGGAGACCTTCAAGCGGCCTCCAAGTTACGTAATTATCTGTCCTGGAGACTCCCATTCCGCCTCCAGTAAGTAGTTATCTGTGACCTGGAGACTTCAATGCTGCCCAGTAAAGTAGTTATCTGTGACCGGAGATTTCAATGCTGCCCCAAGTAAAGTAGTATCTCTGGGGACTTCCAATGCTGCCTCCATAAGAGTTATCTGGGCCTGGACTTCCCCCCCCCAATGCTGCCTCATAAGTAGTTACTGTGACCGGGAGACTTCAGTGCTGCCTCCATAAGTAGTTATCTGTACCCTGGAGATTTCCAATGGCGCCTCCAGTAAGTAGTTTATCTCTGCCTGGAGACTCCAATGCTGCCTCCACTAAGTAGTTATCTGGTGACCTGGAGACTTCAATGCTGCCTCCACTAAGTAGTTATCTGTGACCTGGAGACTCAATGCTTGCCCTCCCATAATTAGTTATCTTGCCGGGAGACTTCCAAGCGCCTCCAGTAAGTAATTTATCTGTGACCTGGAGATTTTCAATGCTGCCTCCATAAGTAGTTATCTGTGACTTGGAGACTTCAATGCTCCACCCTAAGAGTTTTTCTGTGACCTAGACTCAATGCTGCCACCAAGTAAGTAGGGTTATCTGGGCCTGGAGACTTTCAATGCGCCTCCAGTAAGCCCAGTTCATCTGTGACCTGAGACCTTCCAATGCTGGCCTCCAATAAGTAGCTTATCTGTGACTGAGGAACTTCAATTGCTGGCCTCCACTAAGTTAGTTATCTTGTGACCTAAGAGTACTTCCAATGCTGCCTCCAGAAGTAATTATCTGTGACCTGGAGACTCAATGCTGCCTACCTAAGGTAGTTTATCTGTGACCTGGAGATTCAAGCTGCCTCCGTAGTAAGTTATCTCGTGCCTGGAGACTCAATGCGCCTCCGTAAGTAGTTTATCGTGACCTGGAGGACTTCAATGCTGCCTCCACTAAGTAGTTATCTGTGACCTAGGAGACTCAATGCTGCCTCCATAAGTAAGTATCTTGTGACCTGGAGACTCCAATGCTGCCTCCACTAAGGTAGTTATCGTTGACCATGAGACTTCAATGCCTGCCATCCAGTAAGTATTATCTCTGTTCCGGAGAAACTCCAATGTGCCTCCGTAAGTAGTTTATTGTGACCTGGAGACTTAAATGCTGCCCCCAATGTAAGTTAATTCTTCCTGCCGGAGACTCCATTGCGGCCATCCAAGTAAGTAGTTACTCTGTTGACCTGGAGACTTCAATGCTGCCTCCAGTAAGTAATTATTTCTTTGTTCCTGGGAGACTTCAATGCTGCCCCCCAGTAAGTAGTTTCCTGTGACCTGAAGATTCAGCTGCCTCCAAGTAAGTAATTATCTGTTTCCGGAGATCCAATGCTCCCGTAAGTAGTTATCTGAGTGAGACGTCCAATGCGCCTCCAGTACTTGTTTATCTGTGGAAGCTGACTTCCAATCTGCCTTCCCAAGTAAGTTAGTATCTGTGACCTGACTTTCCCAAGTTGCTGCCTCCAGTAGTAGTTATCTGGAACCTGGAGAATTCAATGCATTGCCTCCAGTAAGTTAGTTATCTTGACTGGAATCATTGCTATCTAAGTGAGTTTATCCTGTGACCTTGGAGATTTCAATTGTGCTCCCAGTAAAGTAGTTATCTTGCCTGGAGACCTCCAATGCTGCCTCCAATAAGTAGTTATCTGTGACCTGGAGACTTCATGCGCCTCCACTAAGTAGTTATCTGTGAACCTGGAGGGACTTCAATGCCTCCGCCTTCCATAAGTAAGTATCTGTTGACCTGGAGACTCAATGCGCCTCCAGTAGAGTTATTTGCCTGGAGATTTCAAATGCTGCCTCCCAAAATGTTATCTGTGGACTGGAGACTTCATGCTGCCTCCATAAGTAGTTATCTGCCTGGACTTCCAATGGCAGCCTCCAAGTAAGTAGTTATCTGTGACCTGGAGACTTTCAGTGCGAAACCTCTGTAGTTAGAATCTGTCCGACCTGGAGACTTCAATGCTGCCTCCAGTAAGTAGTTATCTCGTTGACCTGGAGACTTCAATGCTGCCTCCAGTAAGTAATTATCCTGTTTACCTGGAGACTCCAAATTGCTGCCCTCCTAGTTAGTTTTTCTGTGACCTGGAGACTTCAATGCTGCCTCCAGTAAGTAATTATCTTGTTCCTGGAGATTCCCAATGCTGCCTCCAGTAAGTGTTATCCTGGTGACCCTGGAGCACTTCAATGCTGCCTCCAGTAAGTAATTATCTTGTTCCATCGGGAGACTCAATTGCTGCCTCCAGTTAAGTAGTTATCCTGGTGACTGGAGACTTCAATGCTGCCTCCAGTAAGTATTATCGTTGCCTGGAGACTCCAATTGCGGCCTCCAAGTAAAAAAAAAAAAAAAGTATTATTGCCTGGAGACTCAATGCTGCCCCATAAGTAGTTATCTGTGACCTAGAGACTTCAATGCCTCCCGTAATGGAGTTTCTGTGACCTGGAGACTTCAAGTGCTCCTGCTCCTAGTAAGTAGTTATCTGTGACCTGGAATTCAATGCTTGCCTCCATAAGTATTATCTGTGACTTGGAGACTTCAATGCTCCTCCCAGTAAGTATTATCTGTGACCTGAGACTTCCAATGCTGCCTCCAGTAAGTATTTTATCTGTGACCTGGAGACTTCATGCTGCCTCAGTAAGTAAGTTATCTGTGTGCCTGGAGACTTCAATGGCTGCCATCCATTAAGTAGTTAATCTCTGGTTCCTGGAGACTCCAATGCTGCCTCCTGTAAGTAGTTTATCTGTGACCTGAGAAGTCAAATGCTGCCTAGAAGTAGTAGTTATTCTCCTGTCCTGAGACTCCCTAATGCAAGCCTCCAGTAAGTAATTTATCTGTGACTGGAGACTTTCCAGTGCTGCCCTCTAGTAAGTAGTATCTTTGTGACCTGGAGACTTCAATCTGCCTCCTTAAGTGTTATCTGTGACCTGGAGACTTCAATGCTTCCTCCCATTAATTAATTTGTCTGTTCCCTGGAGACTTTCAAGAATTGCCTGCCATCCAATGTGTGTATTACTGTGACCCTGGAGACTTCAATGCTGCCCTCCAAGTAGTTTATCTCTGTTTACTGGAGACTTCAAATGCTGCCTCCATTAAAGTATTTATCCTCTGTTCCGGGAAGACTCCAATGCATCCTCCATAAGTATTTCTGTGACCCTGGAGACTTCAGTTGCTGCCTCTAGTAAGGTAGTTATCTGTGGAACCTGGAGACTTCAATGCCGTCCAATAAGTGTTATGGAACCTGGAGACTTCAATGCTTGCCTCCCAGTAAGTAATTATCTCTGTTCCTGGAGACTCCAATGCTCCTCCAATAAGTATTTATCTGTTGCCTGGAGACCTTTCAATGCTGCCTCCAGTAAGTAAGTTATCTCTGTTCCTTTGAACTTAATGCCTGCCCTCCAATAAATAGTTTATCTGTGACCTGGAGAACTTTCCAATGCTGCCCTCCAGTAAAGTAGTTTCCTTGTTCCTGGAGACTTCCAATGCTACCCTCCAGTAAGTAGTTATCTCTGTTTCCGGAGACTCCAATGCGCCCCAGTGAGTAGTTATCTGTGACCTGGAGACTTCAGTGCTGCCTCTAGTAACTAGTTATCTGTGACCTGGAGACTTCAGTGCTGCCTCCACTAAGTAGTTATCTGTGACCTGGAGACTTCAATGCTGCTACCAGTAAGTAGTTATCTCTGTTCTTGGAGACTCCACCGAATGCTGGCCATCCAGTAAGTAGTTTATCTATATCCCTGGAGACTCCAATGCTGCAACCAAACCCAGTGAGTAGTTATCCTATATCCCTGGAGACTCCAATGCTGCAACCAGTAAGTAGTTATTTATATCCCTGGAGAATCCAATGCTGCATCCAGTAAATAGTTATCTATATCCCTGGAGACTCCAATGCTGCATCCAGTAAGTAGTTATTTATATCCCTGGAGACTCTAATGCTGCATCCAGTAAATAGTTATCTATATCCCTGGAGACTCCAATGCTGCAACCAGTAAGTAGTTATCTATATCCCTGGAGACTTCAATGGCTGCCTCTGAGTAGTAGTTATCTGTGACCTGGAGACTCCAATGCTGCCTCCAGTAAGTAAGTTATCTGCATCAATCCACGGAGACTTTTAATGCTGTCCTCACAAACCCAAAGTAGTTAAACCTGTGTTCCTGGAAAACTTCAATGCTGCATCCAAAGTAACTAGTCCATTTCTACAATCCCTGGAGACTCCAATGCTGCCTCCAGTAAGTAGTTATCTGTGTTCCTGGAGACTTCAATGCTGCCTCTAGTAAGTAGTTATCTGTGACCTGGAGACTCCAATGCTGCCTCCACTAGGTAGTTATCTGTGTTCCTGGAGACTCTAATGCTGCCTCCAATAAGTAGTTATCTGTGTTCCTGGAGACTTCAATGCTGCCTCTTGTAAGTAGTAGTTTCTGTGTTAACCTGTGGTTAGACTTGGTTCAATGCTGCCTCCACTAAGTAATTATCTGTGTTCCTGGAGACTTCAATGCTGTCTCCACTAAGTAGTTATCTGTGACCTGGAGACTTCAATGCTGCCTCTAGTAAGTAGTTATCTGTGTTCCTTGAGACTTCAATGCTCTCTCTAATAAGTGGTTATCTGTGACCTGGAGACTTCAATGCTGCCTCCAGTAAGTAGTTATCTGTGTTCCTGGAGACTTCAATGCTTCCTCCACTAAGTAGTTATCTGTGACCTGGAGACTTCAATGCTGCCTCCACTAAGTAGTTATCTGTGTTCCTGGAGACTCCAATGTTACCGCCACTAAGTAGTTATCTGTGTTCCTGGAGACTTCAATGCTGCCTCCACTAAGTAGTTATCTCTGTTCCTGGATACTTCAATGCTGCCTCCAGTAAGTAGTGATCTATATTGCTGGAGACTTCAATGCTGCCTCCAGTAAGTAGTTATCTGTGTTCCTGGAGACTTCAATGCTGCCTCTTAGTAAGTAGTTATCTCTGTTCCTCGAGACTTCAATGCAGCCTCCAATAAGTAGTGATCTATATTCCTGGAGACTTCAATGCTGCCTCCAGTAAGTAGTTATCTCTGTTCCTGGAGACTTCAACGCTGGCTCCAGTAAGTAGTTATCCATATCCCTAGAGACTTCAATGCTGCCTTCAGTAAGTAGTGATCTATATTCCTGGAGACTTCAATGCTGCCTCCAGTAAGTAGTGATCTACATTGATGGAGGCTTTAATTTTTCTCTCTAGTAAGGTGTTATCCATATTCCTTGAGAATGGGCCTGAAAGTACTTAAGTTTTAGTAAAATACTATATTAATACTCACAAGTAAACAATTTATACTCGGTAATCTTGTGGGTTTCTTTTTTCAATGTAAGGAATTTTACAAGAATGGAAATTTGAAAAAAAAAAAAAAAAAAAAAAGGATATATAGCTTCAATCACACTGTATTTCTTGAGTCCTATAACAAAGGCTAATATGAAATTATGGTTGTGAAAAAACTGAACATGACAATTGTGTATTACTACATAGTTTTTAGATAGGTGCTATAAATTCTTTTATGAAACCAGCCGATTGTAATAAAGAAAACTCATAATTATATAATTAGCTTGGGGTGTTTTACTTTTTAGCAATGATTATGACCAAGGACCAGCTCAAATGAGGGGAGAAATTTAGCCATTCAAGTTAATGTAAATAAATAAAATCAAAACCAGACGAATACTGAAAGCAAAAGCAATTCAATCCAGCTCTTATTTCTATGTATCTACCCATTTAAGGTGCATCTGGTTGCAAGGTCAAATTGCTAACTTATATTCAGTATTAAAAGTGAAATACCTTACAAAGCACTTAATTACATTACACAGGATAATTCCATTGTAATTCCATTGTCAAGTGGGTCTTTAACAATCGATGAATTCTCGAACTACCACCATAGTTATCATGAACTCATATGAACCTCACTATTCTGCGAATGATCATCGTGGAGTTTACTTTCATAAAAGGAAAATACAACTGATGATTTTCTTCTTGATGTTTTGTTAGGTCACTGTGGAGGGAAATTTTGAATATTGAACGAGATATTTGTAACATTTAGTTTGACTTCAATAACTTGTTTCACACCCTCACTAATATCGCTGTGTCGCCGTCCACAAAGAGACAGTAATATTGTGAGGGTATGAAATTGACACTAAATAATGATCTCCCAGGAACAGAAGTATGATCCCGGCAAACGCCTGCAGCAGCTACACCTAAATGGAACAAAGATTGACGATTACGGTTAGTAAGCACTGAATATGATTTTCACCATTGCTATTTTTATTATTCTGTTATTATACGATTTTTCTGTATATTTAACAACTTAATTCCCTAGTAATGTAAACTATATTCTTATATCATTAATATTATTAACACATTGTCTACTGTAGTGATTAGAAAATATGAGCCTTGGCATCCAATAGCTCGACCATTCACATCCATCGTTTAAAATAAAAGACAAACAGGCTTCATTGCTATGTTACCAGACCATTTCATGAAACATAAGGGGATGGGTAAAGGAACACTTTAAGGCTACTGTATTTTGTAATATATGCTCATAATGGTCCAGTAAGTAGAGTTAATAAAGAGGAATGAAGTGATCTTTGGACAGCTTATATAAACTTTCTGAAAAACATAATCAATGTTATTATAGATATGCAACGAATGAAAGTTAAACTTGCCGCGCAACTGCTGTCCAAAAAAGTAGCTACTTATAAATCTTTTGATCACTTCGACAACCAAGGATATTTGAAAGAGAAGGGCTGGAAAATTACAAGCCATTTCATTCGGCTTGTTGATAGATAGTTTGATTTGTTTTATTCTCGACTGCCAAACAGATAGAAAAATCATAAAGAAATGCTTGCGTGACTAAACCTGTAAATGAAAAACAAAACAATCTTTAAAGACATGAATAAAACCGCTAGAGAAATTAAGTGAGAAAAGTACAATACTCTATCCTTTTGTCTAACTGTGCTGAAAATGGCAAAATAAAAAGTTGGCATGACGTATACTCTGAATTACAGACTAAATCAGGTTGGGTTGGGGCACTTTTTTGGTTGCAAAAGTCAAATGGGAGCGTACGATCAGCACCCATCTCCAGTTGCATTTAAACATCGTCTCAGAGCCCACCTTTTAGGAAAAGACAGCTCACTTGTAAGCTCAAAGAGCAGCGTTTAAAGCTGCAACAGTGAGCATGTAACATCTGCCTCATTTTCCCAGTCTCTGACAAGCAAGACGCATCATTCGAAGACGAAGGAAATCCCTTCAGGAAGAACCCAGTATATCAGCAATTTTATTTTGCTTACCAGTATTTAATAGGGATGATCAAAGTGATGACTTCAAAGACCAGGAAGTTAAAGAACAAACATAGGAAGATGCCATATGTTGGCGGGTTCATTGCTCGCAAGTTTCCAAAACTGGAACATTTAGAAGCAAAAATAACAAAGGAAGATGACACAAAGATTGGTGCCATAAGCTTTAGTGAAGGGAAACTAATGAACCTGGTGTTCTTGATCGTTTGAAATGTATGGATAGGATGTTTGATTCTCACCATGGGAGGAAAATGTTTTAACAGCCTTAAAAGGAGCGATAATTAAATTAGCGGATATAATTAGCAGTTACATCCAAATAACTTCAGAAGTCGAAATATTTTGTTCCATGCTGTACAGTTTTTAGAATTCGAAATTTGAAGACACACATTAGTAGTTCCAGAAAAGCGGTGCATATATTGAAAAAGTTAGCGACAATGGCTATATGTGCAAAATGTGTTTTTATGAAGATCTGTTAAATGTGTAATTTAGAGTATATATATTATTGTTTAGAATGTTCTTTATTAACTCACTCATGATTATTTAAAATATTAAGATATAGTTTTAATTCTGACTATTATTTTCCTCCTAATAACGGATAAAAAGAAGAAACCAAAGGTAGGTTTTCTATAATTTCAATGTTATTTGGCGAAAATGTTCTAATGATCTCTTATGATTATTCTTCTTAACATAGTAGTATTTAGAAAAATAAAAAAAGAAAGTAAAGGCAGGATTGCTATAGGGTTAAGGGGCCTGACTGCGGTTATTGTGAACGTCACGCACCTAGCCGTTTAATCCTGTACCCCAGTGTAAGCTGCGCATGACAAGACCTTATATTCTCTAGACCTTTGCATCAACAAGACCCACTCGGCACACCGAGCACTGGCTCAATTAAGACTTTTTTTTTCCTTTTTTTTTCTGTATTGCATTTGATTGTTTTCATATTTTATCATTACGTTCAATTTATTGTGAAATAACATTATATTTTTTATGTGAATTGGTACCGCTTTTACGTACATATTATAGTAAAGATTTTACTGCCTCTTCTTCTCTCCTCAACAATACCACGTGCATGATAACTTAAAATCATTCATTCATTATTCCTAACAAAAAAATAATATACGCCTACCTCCCTCTACCTCAAGTTGGCTGTGTATCACCGCAATGACGACTAATTTTGTTAATCATTTGTGCTAAATTTTACTGTGAAAAGCTTTGTTCTTTCTTATACTATTTTGTTAATATTGTTCAACTAGACCGTCTCACTCGGCGTTAAATTTATTGAGAAATTCCCTTTTTATTTGAATTGTTATTGCTTTTAATACATACAGTAATATTTAAACTCTCTCTTCTCCTCTCCTCAACATATCAACGCTCCCTCGTTCAGTCTCAAGTCAGCTGGGTGTGACGTCACCGCGGTTACATACGATTTTATACATCTTTTATGCTAAATGTTATATTGAAAGCTACATTTTATATTAAATGCTTTATACTTTAATGTATTTTGTCGAATATTGTTATCGTTTAAAACTATATATTGTAAATGAAAAAATAAATTAATACAGTTTAACTTGTAAGACCCAGTAGGCCGTCGAATACAAGTATAAACTAGATAATCAATCTGTTCGAAGTACGAGCATTTGTTCGGCAAACAATAGAAAATTTTCTCAAATTTTGTTCGAAAAAACGGAAAGTTCGACATATGAAACGTTCGACAAACGAGGTACCACTGCATATATATATATATATATATATAATATATATATATATATATATATATAATATATATATATATGTATATGTATATATAATAAGCAAATTAATGATAGTTGTTTGTAGAACATTAGTCTTGCCATGATGCAAGTGAAAGCAGTGTCAAGACACCTCCATTCTCTTTCAGTGAAGGCCTTACTGAGAACCAGTGATTTGATGATGACAAGAAGAATACTGGCGTCCAACAACAGAACATACCCCAAGTAAGGGATCATAATCTCTGAGCTTATTTAGTCCTATAGTAGACACTGTCGTATTTATAACAGACTTCTTGCAGTTTCCTGAGTTTTCCTTCTCCCTTTTAGCCTTTGTAGATGTCGTTCAAGTCGTGCGATGGCGTGTATATATATAAAAGACTTAAGGTGACTGGTGTATAGTTGAATTAATGCACAGCACAACTGTAAGGTCATCCTCCTGTAACACTTATAAAACTTTTATTGCTTTCAGCGCTGAATGACCTCATCGTTCCCAGCGTTTGGTCTTTGGCCTAAATTTTATATTTAATTCTATTCCAACTTCTCTTTTTCTGTTGCTTGAGAAGGCGATCTTTGCCTAGATAGATCCTATGGCCGTTTGTACATCTTGTTCTCCGACCATGGTGCCCCGTCTGCTGTGTCAAATTGCCTATTTATATGTGATATTTACAGGCACTTTTTCTTTGCGTGTACTCTTTTCAGACTTCTCTAATTTCTGTCTCCATGCATTTATTATCTATCATCAGAAACCTTTTCTTAAACTTCTGGTAATAAAATCAACTCTATTCAATTTTCCACTTCTCTTGGGTCTGCCTAAACTGCTTCTCCCTCTACCTCATTTGATTAACCTGGTTGTGGGCAGTATGACTGGAACGCTAGTGCTACCTTTCGTATATATCTAAAATATTTTGTCACTTATTTGACTCTCGTCACGTTTGCTTTTTACGGTTAGAACAAACCTACTCTTTTCTAGTGTTAATACATAACGGTTGTTTGGTGCCTCGACCAGCTTGGAATGAAAATGTCGGCGATTTCACAAAACTATTCAAGGCAGAATAGTGCTCCTAATATTTTGCTTAGTAGCTAATGCTTAGGGCCTCCACAACCATAGGAGATCGAGGTTTTATCATTGTCACAATGTGATCTACTTCATGGACACTTTAGTTTTCCATTATGTAGGCCTAGTTGATTAGCACGGATATTCAAGAAGGGTTTAATATATACTTGTGCTGGATATTTCAAATGATGAAAGAACTTTCAGTGAGACTGAGACTAGGTGGATTGTCGAGTTGGACAGAATGTTAAAGAAAGAATGTTAAAGATGTTTGTGTTAGTCTGAGTTAAGCATTCAGTTGGATACGATGTGTGTGAGAAACAGAAGTAGGATACTTGCTAGATGCAATGCTGGGAAGCGTTGATAAAGAGAAATTGAAAACGCGTCAGAAAGGGCTATATATAGGCCTAAAATTTGCGGAGTTTTAGACAAATTGGTTGTCATAAGTGTAAGGAAGGAACCATAAGTAAGATATAAACCAATATTAAAAAGGCAGTTGTGTTAATCGAGTTACAGAAATAAGAGACAAATCTGAAATTTATTCTTCAAGTTACTCGTCTTTCCCGTTTGATAACTTTTCTGTTCAGTCAATCTAGACCTGATATATACACGTAACCTTACCCAATTAATACTCTGGACTTTATAGTGGCAATAATTAAAAGCCTTTTGACTATAGTGTAAAGCCAAACAATAGAATAGATCTTTTATTTCCCTCTAAGTATTTATGGTACTAATATTCTACCCTGGGAAGAATGAGATGGTAGCGTAGGCCTAATAAACATCAGTATAAAGATTAATGGTCACTTTCTCGTGTATGGGACTTAGACTTTGACAGCGTAGTGTCGATTTTTGTTGGTGATCCACTCTTAATTGCAGTGTGATTATCAAGGCTGTTAACGTCCAAAAATTTGTAATTAATAAATGTATATGTAAAAAAACTAATGAATCTAATTCCCATAACTCGAGAATGATCAATTGGTCATAGTTACATATTTCATAAAATCTTCCTAGCACGAATATATCTAGGGAGGCAAACGTCTGGTGAAGTGGACGAATACACATCGAGAAAGTGAAGTTTTCGACAAATCTTAATCTCTCTCTAGCATCGTCGTGGTCTGTTTATTTTCGGAGACCCTTCTTCGTAGATTTAGTTTTAGTTTCGATAGCTACTTCATTACTCTGACTTATCCCGCGTTAAGTTTAATTAGTGGTAGCACAAGTCCCATTTAATTTGTAGTTATATAGTTCATCCTAGGCCTACGTGTACTTATTACCTTTGCTATCTAGCTGTAGGCGAGGTTGTAGTTTATAATAGTTTATATCTTAAATTTTTATATCACGAATTATATATTTAAATAGTATATTGAAGCCTGTTCAACTGTTTCAGTACACAATACTAGTATGCTGACTGACCCATGAAAAGTTTTACCTCTGGTCATTTCAGATGTTGGATTTCAACTAACTAGTGAGGAACCTTCTCAGGTGGATAAGGAGTATGGAAGAGAGCAGACTACTAGGAGAATCTGTCGACAGCCTACTCGAGTACCTGTTGGTCTTTTCGGACCCCTGATCACTACAGATGTTGAATTGCTATTAGTGAGGAACCTTCTTCAGGTGGATGAGGTGTGCATGGAAGAGAGCAGACTCCTAGGAGAATCTATCGACTGCCTACTCGAGTACCTGTTGGTCTTTTTCGGCCCC
>NC_087206.1:17872632-18022632 GCF_015104395.2 Macrobrachium nipponense
TAGTTATCTGGACCTGGAGACTTCAATTACGTGCCTCCACAACGTTAGGTTAATCTGTGAACCTGAGGACTCCAATGCTGCCTCCAGTAAGTTAATTATCTCGTGCCTGGAGAATTTCCATGCTGCCTCCATAAGTTAGTGACTTGTTGACCTGGAGGACTTTCAATGCTTGCCTCCTTAATTTTTAATTAGTTAATCTGTCTTTGTTCCTGGAGACTTAAATGCTGTCTCCACTAAGTAGTAATCTGTGACCTGGAGACTTTAATGCTGCCTCCACTAAGTAGTTATCTCTGTTCTTGGAGACTCCAATGCTGCCTCCAGTAAGTAGTTCTCTGTGACCCTGGAGACTTCAATGCTGCCCCAGCCCCCAGTAAGGTAGTTATCATATGTTTTCCTGAGACTTCCAATGCTGCCTCCACTAAGTAGTTATCTGTGATTCTGGAGACTTCAATGCTGCCTCCACTAAGTAGTTATCTCAATGTTCCTAAGGAGACTCCAATACTGCCATCCTAGTCAAGTAAGTAGTTATCTATATCCCTGGAGACTCCAATGCTGCCTCCATAAGTAGTTATCTGATGCCCTGGAAACTCCAATTGGGCCTCCAGTAAGCAGTTATTTATGATCCCTGGGAGACCTCCAATGCTGCATCCAGTAAATAGTTATCTATACCCTGGAGACTCCAATGCTGCAACCAGAAGTAGTTATATCCCTGGAGACTCCAATGCTGCCTCCACTAAGTAGTATCTGACCTGGAGACTCCAATGCTGCATCCAGTAAGTAGTTATTTATATCCCCCTGGAGACTACAATGCTGCAACCAGTAAGTAGTAATCTATATCCCTGGAGACTCCAATGCTGCATCCAGTAAATAGTTATCTATATCCCTGGAGACTCCAATGCTGCATCCAGTAAGTAGTTATCTATATCCCTGGAGACTCCAATGCTGCAACCAGTAAGTAGTTATCTATATCCCTGGAGACTCCAATGCTGCATCCAGTAAATAGTTATCTATATCCCTGGAGACTCCAATGCTGCATCCAGTAAGTAGTTATTTATATCCCTGGAGACTCCAATGCTGCAACCAGTAAGTAGTTATCTATATCCCTGGAGACTCCAATGCTGCAACCAGTAAGTAGTTATCTATATCCCTGGAGACTTCAATGCTGCCTCTAGTAAGTAGTTATCTGTGACCTGGAGACTCCAATGCTGCCTCCAGTAAGTAGTTATCTACATCCACGGAGACTTCAATGCTGTCTCCACAAAGTAGTTAACTGTGTCCTGGAGACTCCAATTCTGCCTCCAGTAAGAAGTTGTCTATATACCTGGAAACTTCAATGCTGCATCCAGTAAATAGTTATCTACATCCCTGGAGACTTCAATGCTGCCTCTAGTAAGTAGTTATCTGTGTTCCTGGAGAGACTAATGCTGCCTCCAATAAGTAGTTATCTGTGTTCCTGGAGACTCTAATGCTGCCTCCACTAAGTAGTTATCTGTGTTCCTGGAGAGACTAATGCTGCCTCCAATAAGTAGTTATCTGTGTTCCTGGAGACTTCAATGCTGCCTCTTGTAAGTAGTTATCTGTGTTCCTGTGGAGACTTCAATGCTGCCTCCACTAAGTAATTATCTGTGTTCCTGGAGACTTCAATGCTGTCTCCACTAAGTAGTTATCTGTGACCTGGAGACTTCAATGCTGCCTCTAGTAAGTAGTTATCTGTGTTCCTTGAGACTTCAATGCTGTCTCTAATAAGTGGTTATCTGTGACCTGGAGACTTCAATGCTGCCTCTAGTAAGTAGTTATCTGTGTTCCTGGAGACTTCAATACTGCCTTCAGTAAGTAGTTATCTCTGTTCCTGGAGACTTCAATGCTTCCTCCACTAAGTAGTTATCTGTGACCTGGAGGACTTCAATGCTGCCTTCAGTAAGTAGTTATCTCTGTTCCTGAAGACTTCAATGCTTCCTCCACTAAGTAGTTATCTGTGACCTGGAGACTTCAATGCTGCCTTCACTAAGTAGTTATCTGTGTTCCTGGAGATCCAATGTTACCGCCACTAGTAGTTATCTCTGTTCCTGGAGACTTTAATACTGCCTCTAATAAGTAGTTATCTGTGACCTGGAGACTTCAATGCTGCCTCCAGTAGTAATTATGTGTTCCTGGAGACTTCAATGCTGCCTCTTAGTAAGTAGTTATCTCTGTTCCTCGAGACTTCAATGCTGCCTCTTAGTAAGTAGTTATCTCTGTTCCTCGAGACTTCAATGCTGCCTCCAATAAGTTGTGATCTATATTCCTGGAGACTTCAATGCTGCCTCCAGTAAGTAGTTATCTCTGTTCCTGGAGACTTCAATTTCGCTGGTGGCTCCAGTATCCCTAGAGACTTCATTGCTGCCTTCAGCAAGTAGTGATCTATATTCCTGGAGACTTCAATGCTGCCTCCAGTAAGTAGTGATCTACATTGATGGAGGCTTTAATTTTTCTCTCTAGTAAGGTGTTATCCATATTCCTTGAGAATGGGCCTGAAAGTACTTAAGTTTTAGTAAAATATATATTAGTACTCACAAGTAACAATTTATACTCGGTATCTTGTTTTTTTGTTTCTTTTTTCAATGTAAGGAATTTTACAAGAATGGAAATTTAAAAAAAAAAAAAAAAAAAAAAAGATATAGCTTCAATCACACTGTATTTCTTGAGTCCTATAACAAAGGCTAATATGAAATTATGGTTGTGAAAAAACTGAACATGACGATTGTGTATTACTACATAGTTTTAGATAGGTGCTATAAATTCTTTTATGAAAACCAGCCGATTGTAATAAAGAAAACTCCTAATTATATAATTACAAAAGCTGGGTGTTTTACTTTTTTAGCAATGATTATGACCAAGGACCCAGCTCAAATGAGGGGAGAAATTTAGCCATTCAAGTTAAATGTAAAAACACTAAAATCAAAACCTGACGAATACTGAAAGCAAAAGCAATTCATTCCAGCTTTTATTTCTTATGTATCTACCCATTTAAGGTGGCATCTGGTTGCAAGGTCAAATTGCTAACTTATATTCAGCATTAAAAGTGAAATACCTTACAAAGCATTTATTACATTACACGGATAATTCCATTGTAATTCCATTGTCAAGTGGGTCTTTAACAACCGATGAATTCTCGAACTACCACCATAGTTATCATGAACTCATATGAACCTCACTATTCTGCGAATGATCATCGTGGAGTTTACTTTCATAAAAATGAAAATACAACTGATGATTTCTTCTTGATGTTTTGTTAGGTCACATGTGGAGGGAAATTTTGAATATTGAACGAGATATTTGTAACATTTAGTTTGACTTCAATAACTTGTTTCACACCCTCACTAATATCGCTGTGTCGCCGTCCACAAAGAGACAGTAATATTGTGAGGGTATGAAATTGACACTAAATAATGATCTCCCAGAACAAAAGTATGATCCCGGCAACGCCTGCAGCAGCAGCACACCTAAATGGAACAAAGATTGACGATTACGGTTAGTAAGCACTGAATATGATTTTCACCATTGCTATTTTTATTATTCTGTTATTATACGATTTTTCTGTATATTTAACAACTTAATTCACTAGTAATGTAAACTATTATTCTTATATCATTAATATCATTAACACATTGTCTACTGTAGTGATTAGAAAATATGAGCCTTGGCATCCAATAGCTCGACCATTCACATCCATCGTTTAAAAGACAAAACAGGCTTCATTGCTGTGTTACCAGACCATTTTCATGAAACATAAGGGGATGGGGTAAAGGAACACTTTAAGGCAACTGTATGTAGTATATACGCTCATAATGGTCCAGTAAGAGAGTTAATAAAGAGGAATGAAGTGATCTTTGGACAGCTTATATAAACTTTCTGAAAAACATATCAATGTTATTATAGATATGCAACGAATGAAAGTTAAACTTGCCGCGCAACTGCTGTCCAAAAGTAGCTACTTATAAATCTTTTGATCACTTCGACAACCAAGGATATTTGAAGAGAAGGGCTGGAAAATTACAAGCCATTTCATTCGGCTTGTTGATAGATAGTTTGATTTGTTTTATTCTCGACTGCCAACAGATAGAAAATCATAAAGAAATGCTTGCGTGACTAAACCTGTGAATGAAAAACAAAATCTTTCAAGACATGAATAGAACCGCTAGAGAAATTAAAGTGAAGAAAAGTACAATACTCTATCCTTTGTCTAACTTGCTGAAAATGGCAAAATAAAAACTTGGCATGACGTATACTCTGAATTACAGACTAAATCAGGTTGGGTTGGGGCACTTTTTTTTTTGTTGCAAAAGTCAAAATGGGGAGCGTACGATCAGCACCCATCTCCAGTTGCATTTAAACATCGTCTCAGAGCCCACCTTTTAGGAAAAGACAGCTCACTTGTAAGCTCGAGCAGCGTTTAAAGCTGCAACAGTGAACATGTAACATCTGATCTGCCTCATTTTTCCCACGTCTCTGACAAGCAAGACGCATCATTCGAAGACGAAGGAAATTCCCTTCAGGAAGAACCCAGTATATCAGCAATTTTATTTTGCTTACCAGTATTTAATAGGGATGATCAAAGTGATGACTTCAAAGACCAGGAAGTTGAAGAACAAACATAGGAAGATGCCAAATGTTGGCGGGTTCATTGCTCGCAAGTTTCCACAACTGGAACATTTAGGAGCAAAAATAACAAAGGAAGATGACACAAAGATTGGTGCCATAAGCTTTAGTGAAGGGAAACTAATGAAACCTGGTGTTTCTTGATCATTTGAAATGTATGATAGGATGTTTGATTCTCACCATGGAGGAAAATGTTTTAACAGCCTTAAAAGGAGCGATAATTAAATTAGCGGATATAATTAGCAGTTTACAAAATCATCCAAATAACTTAAGAAGTCGAAATATTTTGTTCCATGCTGTAAAGTTTTTAGAATTCGAAATTTGAAGACACACATTAGTAGTTTCCAGAAAAGCGGTGCATATATTGAAAAAGTTAGCGACATAGCTATATTTGTGCAAAATGCGTTTTTATGGAGATCTGTTAAATGAATTTAGACATATATTTATATTATTGTTTAGAATGTTCTTTAGAACTCGCTCATGATTATTTAAAATATTAAGATATAGTTTTAATTCTGACTATTATTTTCCTCCTAATAACGATAAAAAGAAGAAACCAAAGTAGGTTTTTCTATAATTTTCAATGATATTTGGCGAAAATGTTCTAATGATCTCTTATGATTATTCTTCTTAACATAGTAGTATTTAGAAAAATAAAAAAAAGTAAAGGCAGGATTGCTATAGGTTAAGGGGCCTGACTGCGGTTATTGTGACGTCACGCACCTAGCCGTTTAAATCCTGTACCCCAGTGTAAGCTGCGCATGACAAGACCTATATTCTCTAGACCTTTGCATCAACTAGACCCACTCGGACACACCGAGCACTGGCTCAATTAAGACTTTTTTTTTTTTTTTTTTTCTTTCTTCTTTCTTTCTTTTTTCTGTATTGCATTTGATTGTTTTCATATTTTATCATTACGTTCAATTTATTGGTGAAATAACATTATATTTTTTTGTGAATTTGTACCGCTTTTACGTACATATTATAGTAAAGATTTTACTGCCTCTTCTTCTCTCCTCAACAATACCACGATGCACGATAACTTGAAATCATTCATTCATTATTCCTAAAAAATATAAACGCTAACTCCCTCTACCTCAAGTTGGCTGTGTATCACCGCAATGACGACTAATTTGTTAAATCATTTGTGCTAAATTTTACTGTGAAGAGCTTTATTCTTCTTTTATTATTTTGTTAATATTGTTCAACTAGACCGATCCACTCGGCGTTAAATTTATTGAGAAATTCCCTTTTTTATTTGAATTGTTATTGCTTTTAATACATACAGTAATATTTTAACTCTCTCTTCTCCTCTCCTCAACATATCAACGCTCCCTCGTTCAGTCTCAAGTCAGCTGGCGTGACGTCACCATGGTTACGTACGATTTTATACATCTTTTATGCTAAATGTTATATTGAAAGCTAAATTTTATATTAAATGCTTTTATACTTTAATGTATTTGTCGAATATTGTTATCGTTAAACTATATATTGTAAATGAAAAATAAATTAATACAGTTTAACTTGTAAGACCCAGTAGGCCGTCGAATACAAGTATAAACTAGAATAATCAATCTGTTCGAAGTACGAGCATTTGTTCGGCAAACGATACAAAATTTTCTCGAAAATTTTGTTCGAAAAATGGAAAGTTCGACATATGAAACATTCGACAAATGAGGTACCACTGTATATATATATATATATATATATATATATATATATATATATATATATAATATATATATACATGTAATAAGCAAATTAATGATAGTTGTTTGTAGAACATTGGTCTTGCCATGATGCAAGTTGAAAGCAAGTGTCAAGACACCTCCATTCTCTTTCAGTGAAGGCCTTCCTGAGAACCAGTGATTTGATGATGACAAGAAGAATGCTGGCGTCCAACAACAGAACATACCCCAAGTAAGGGATCGTAATCTCTGAGCTTATTTAGTCCTATAGTAGACACTGTCGTATTTATAACAGACTTCTTGCAGTTTCCTGAGTTTTCCTTCTCCCTTTTAGCCTTTGTAGATGTCGTTCAAGTCGTGGCGATGGCGTGTATATATATAAAATGACTTAAGGTGACTGGTGTATAGTTGAATTAATGCATAGCACAACTGCAAGGTCATCCTCCTGTAACACTTATAAAACTTTTATCGCTTTCAGCGCTGAATGACCTCATCGTTCCCAGCGTTTGGTCTTTGGCCTAAATTTTATATTTAATTCTATTCCAACTTCTCTTTTCCTGTTGCTTGAGAAGGCGATCTTTGCCTAGATAGATCCTATGGCCGTTTGTACATCTTGTTCTCCGACCATGGTGCCCCGTCTGCTGTGTCAAATTGCCTATTTATATGTGATATTTACAGGCACTTTTTCTTTGCGTGTACTCTTTTCAGACTTCTCCAATTTCAGTCTCCATGCATTTATTATCTATCATCAGAAACCTTTTCTTAAACTTCTGGTAATAAAATCAACTCTCTTCAATTTTCCACTTCTCTTGGGTCTGCCTAAACTGCTTCTCCCTCTACCTCATTTGATTAATCTGGTTGTGGGCAGTATGACTGGAACGCTAGTGCTACCTTTCGTATATCTAAAATTTATTTTGTCACTTATTTGACTCTCGTCACGTTTTTGCTTTTTGTTACGGTTAGAACAAACCTACTCTTTTCTAGTGTTAATACATAATGGTTGTTTGGTGCCTCGACCAGCTTGGTATGAAAATGTCGGCGGTTTCACAAAACTTTTCAAGGCAGAATAGTGCTCCTAATAATTTGCTTAGTAGCTGATGCTTAGGGCCTCCACAGCCATAGGAGATCGAGGTTTTATCATTGTCACAATGTGATCTACTTCATGGACACTAGTTTTCCATTATGTAGGCCTAGTTGATTAGCACGGATATTCAAGAAGGGTTTAATCAATACTTGTGCTGGATATTTCAAATGATGAAAGAACTTAAAGTGAGGCTGAGACTAGGTGGATTGTTGAGTTGGACAGAATATTAAAGAATGTTTGTGTTAGTCTGTGTTAAGCATTCAGTTGGATATGATGTGTGTGGGAAACGGAAGTAGGATACTTGCCAGATGCAATGCTGGGAAGCGTTGATAAAGAGAAATTGAAAACGCCTTAGAAAGGGCTATAGGACTAGAATTTGCGGAGTTAGACAATTTGGCTGTCATAAGAGTAGGGAAGGAACCATAAGTAAGATATAAACCAATATTAAAAAGGCAGTTGTGGTTAATCGAGTTAATGAAATACAGACAAAACTGAAATTTATTCAAGTTACTCGTCTTTCCCGCTTAATCATTTTTCTGTTCAGTCAATGTAGACCTAAAATATACACGTAACCTTACCCAATACTCTGGACTTTATAGTGGCAATAATTAAAAGCCTTTTGACTATAGCGTAAAGCCAAATACAATAGAATAGATCTTTTATTCCCCTCTAAGTATTTATGGTACTAATATTCTACCCTGGGAAGAATGAGATGGTAGCGTAGGCCTAATAAACAACAGTATAAAGATTAATGGTCTCTTTCCTTGTATACTTGAATGGTCAGCCACCTGCATTTCTCTCTCTCTCTCTCTCTCTCTCTCGTGTAGTGTCGATTTTTGGTGGTGATCCACTCTTAATTGCAGTGTGATTATCAAAGCTGTAACGTCCTAAAATTTGACATTAATAAATGTAAAACTAATCAATCTAATTCCCTTAACTCGAGAATGATCATTTGGTCGTAGTTACGACATATTTAGTAAAAGCTTCCTAGCACGAATATATCAAGGGAGGCAAAAGTCTGGTGAAGTGGACGAATACACATCGAGAAAGTGAAGTTTTCGACCAATCTTAATCTCTCTCTAGCATCGTCGTGGTCTGTTTATTTTCGGAGACCCTTCTTCGTAGATTCAGTTTTAGTTTCAATAGCTACCTCATTACTCTGACTTATCCCGCGTAAGTTTAATTAGTGGTACCTCAAGTTCCATTTAATTTATAGTTATATAGTTCATCCTAGGCCTACGTGTACTTAATAACCTTTGCTATCTTCCTGTAGGCGAGGTTGTAGTTTATCAAAGATTATATCTTAAATTTTTCTATCACGAATTATATATTTAAATAGTATATTGAAGCCTGTTCAACTGTTTCAGTACACAATACTAGTATGCTGACTGACCCATGAAAAGTTTTACCTCTGGTCATTTCAGATGTTGGATTTCAACTAACTAGTGAGGAACCTTCTCAGGTGGATAAGGAGTATGGAAGAGAGCAGACTACTAGGAGAATCTATCGACAGCCTACTCGAGTACCTGTTGGTCTTTTTGGACCCCTGATCACTACAGATGTTGAATTGCTATTAGTGAGGAACCTTCTTCAGGTGGATGAGGAGTGTATGGAAGAGAGCAGACTACTAGGAGAATCTATCGACTGCCTACTCGAGTACCTGTTGGTCTTTTCGGCCCCCTGATCACTACAGATGTTGAATTGCTTTTAGTGAGGATCCTACTATAAAACTGCTTTAGAAAGCACACTAAGAGAATCTACCGACTGCCCACTAAAATTCACTACATGTTAAATTGTTACCAGTGAGGAAACCTTCCCGGGTGGCTGAGGAGCGTATGGAAGAAATCAGACTACTGTAAATCTCCGGAGAGTGAAAGGGAAATCTATGGACTGCCCCCTCTCGAGCACCTCCTGGTCGTTTCGGCTTCCTTTCTAAGTGCTCACAACAAAATCTCCAAGAATTACTGTATATTGAACTAGCAGGCAACTGAGTGTTAAAAAATAATGCAAAAATTTATATATTAAAAACAAATGGACCCCGTTTTGGCAAGTAAAAATAGAAGAGAAAAATATCATTTTATAATCTTTATTAGACTTGAAGCAGCTTAACAAATCTGATGCAACTAGTTTGCTAACTAAATTTTCAAAAATGTAAGCTGGAATCTCCGCCCACAGAAAAAAAGTAAATAAAAAAAATAGTAATTTGAAATCTCTGCCCACAAAAAAAAGATTTTCTGGACGCATCACATTTTTAATTTATTTAACAGCCGTGGATTACCGGCTTATAGTATATTTATGCTGCTGCTCCGACGATACAATCCTCTCCTGCTCTCGCGTCCTCTCTCTCGCTGAATAGTATATGCAGGCTGCTGTTTTCTCTCTAGATTACCGGCTTATCTATATTTATATATATGCTGCTTTTCCGACGATATAATCTTCTGCTCTAGAGTCCTCTCTTGCTGAATAGTATATATATACAGGCTGCTGTTTTCTCCCTCTCCTTACCTGTAAAATAGGAAGCGATCTTTACATTAGTCTACTTTTACTACAATTATAAGCAGAAATAGTACTAGTTATCTGTACTACAACTATAAGCTGAAATTGACTCAGCTACCCATCTATACAAAATTTACAAATTAAGCTCTAAGCTCATGTTACCCATCTAGTATACAAATATAAGCCTGCATGTACATGAAATCAAGACAAAAATGACAATTTGTCGAAATTGCATTTTCCCTAACATACAAACTGAGGTCCTTTAACAATAGGAAGTAGCTAGCGGCAGCTGGAACGGTCGTAAGCTTCGAACAAGGGGAGAAGAAACGGTAGTTAACTGCTTGGTCGACAGTCGCGCGCCGCGCGACTGGGAGGTAAACAAATCACTTTTGCTTTTGGCCCATGCAAAATACGCAGAGTGAGGGGTGGCATGAGGAGGGACTATATGTAAAGGACCTCAGGTTTGTATAGTTAGGAAAAATGCAATTTTCGACAAATTGTCATTTGTTCCGATACGTGATACAAACCATCGGTCCTTTAACAATAGGAAGACTCACTTCTTGGTGGGAGGAATCTGAGTCTTTTGATGAACAGACTGGTGTTCGTCCATCCCTGGAATGCCTCCCTGGTCGTAAGAGCGAGGGAGGGATCCAAGCCTCTGTCCGATTGATCGGGGTGTGCACCGCAGGATCAATGGTCAGACCTCTGGGCCGAGTACTAAGAGAGAGGCAAGCGTATCTCTTCGTACCAGCAAGCAAGAACTTGTTCCTGTTTGCAAGAGGCAACATAAAGTATGGGTTGTCTCAAGCTGGCATCCACTTCCTCCCCCTTGTTGGAGGAAGTGGTGGATATACGCTCCTATACCCTAGTGAAAGGGATAGGATGGGGCTCTGTTGAGTAGCTCACCTGCATCTTGTCCTTATCCAGCAGGGTGACGACCGTGTCCCTCTAACCACAGGTAGAGGGAAGAAAAAGATGGGAAGAGGAGCCAGTCACAACTCTCATTCACCACCCATTCCACCCCCCCCAAGGTCACACCAGGACTCGATGCTGTTCAGCCTGCGAGGGTCTGGGTTCGCTACACGTGTTGAGCAGCCACCACGGGTCCCAAGGAAAAAGATCCAAGGACCTGTGGGCAATATCCCGAAGGTAGAAGGAAGGGCATGTGGTCTGGTTGGACCAGACCCCTGCCTTCAGTACCTGCGCCAAGGAGAGGTTCTTGTGGACAAGGGCAGCATCTCCTTCGCATCGAAGGCGGTGAAGTCCATTAGGGAGGGATTGATGTGAACGATCGAACCAATCGTCAGGGACCGAAGGGTTTCTGAGTCTTCGCTACGAAGTTCGGTACGAAATCGAGCTTCATCACGGCTCCCATCCCCTGGGTGCCTGACTTCGCAGGAGAAGTCATGCAGTTTCCTCAGAGGAAAAGAAGGAAATAGTCGCATGACCTATCCCTCTTCTCTACTTCGGTGATGTCCAGTACCCATACTGGTCTGTCCGTTAGCAACGAAGTCTCTCGCATCCTCCTATCCCCATGCAGCGAAGTTCTCGGTAGTGGATAGGACACCGACACTCCATGGTGGGTGTCAATGGTATGGGTACTGTGACAAGCTATTAAAACGAAGTAATGGTTGCTGTGTAACAACCGAACTAAGTCAACAGCGTAATTCGTAACTGACTCGGGCGCTCTGACAGCTGCCGACTGACTGCGTTCGGTAGGAGGCAAGTTGTCAAAGCATCCGAGTAAGTCACGTGACCTTCGCCTTTAAAAGGGTTTATGCCGAGAGACCAAACAAATGATGTATTTGTTTGTCACCAATGCCGGACAGCGGAGGTGATGATTCTCTTAAGGCATGTACCCAACAGGCGAAAGTCAATTGCCTTCTAGAGACCGAGGTCCCTGAAGGTAAAACATCTCATGTTTGTTGAATCTCAGCTAAGGAGAAACAACACTATGTACCGTTGAAGACGAAGGTAGATATTGAATGCAACCTACGTCTTCACATATGAATCGAGAGAAGGATCTCAAGATTCATAACCTGTGCTTACAAATGACTGAAAACGCTAACCGCTATTTCATTGCTGTCCGGTGAGAAGTCGTAGTTGCAATGAAAGCGGGCGTTCTTCGGTAATGAAAACACAGGTGAAAGCCGCCTAAGAAGAACTGCTTCTCATGGGCTGAACATTTGGAGGTAGAGCTGTCCAGGTCGGAGAGTAGGCGATGTCTTCTGACCCATCTTGTAATTCGGGTTGAACAATGAACAATTGTACACCTACGAAATACGAGATATTTTGAAGACAAACTTCAGATGTCTGCAAATCATTCGCATTATTATCGCAGTGCGATGCAGCGGGAGACTTGTACAGACTTCTGTTACCGTGCGGTAAACAGAAAGATGAAAAAGTCCCAAGAGATATCTCTGTTGAAAATTCTCGCAATGGTCGAAGGCGATGGAATCTAGCGTCACCGCAGTAGATGGTCCTTCATTATTGCGAGAATCCCCGTTAATCCGAGACCTAAGCCATGATTGTTAGGCAGAGATACGGTTCGGTAGTCAATCAAGCAGGGGAGAGAGCGACATACATGACCGTGAATCTCGGAGGCCCAGCTGATACTGAGCTGCTATCGCCTATCAGGCAGTTCAATACGCAGTGGTTGAGCCTGCTGACTCGTCATCCTGAGTTGCCAGGTAATCCATTATTCCACGAAGGAATGCGTTCGGCTAGAACTACCGAGCATAAAAGATATGCTCGGGCAATTATATTTAGGCGAAACGAATTTCGGTAAATATACAGTTGAAGTGTGTTGTCGTGACAAAACCATAAGTATATAAAATTGAAACTGAAAACTCCTGGGAGGTTGCAGGCAACCCCGAGTTGCAGTTCAATTAGAATACTTCTCGTCTAAGTCGCAATCCGTAGAATAACTAGGATATGCGCCTACCCCTCGGACAATTCAACTGCTTAGCAGAATCATGTCGCGAGGTTAATATACGTAGTATATTTGTAGGATTCTGAACAACGATCACCATCCTAATTCTTTCCTTCAAGAAAACAAAATAAGGATTGGTGGAGATCGACCACCTTCGTTCTCTATCAAAGAGAGTGAAGGAGAAGTCTTCCTCGAAGGAAAGCTTCAATGGTGAACAGAATACTAAGGACGATAGTTCAAGCCAAAACTGGATATTCCCGTCCGATCTCCTCTATTCCAGGTTGGTCGCCCTACTGTGAGATAGTTTCTTTCAGCAGCAGTCTTCTTCACAATGCTAGAAATTCCAGGAATACGAGCATAGGCGAGGTTCCCGATTATCGTGTAACATATCGGGGATTCTCGTCTCGCTCACTTTGGACCGTGGTCTCGCGTAAGTGTTTGAAGATCGTAAAAAACTCGAACACTCTGAATGCGCTAGAAATTCCGTAGAATTCTAAGCAGTCTGCGAAACCCCCCCCGAATTCGTCAAACGATATCGGCTGGTGGTTCCTCTCGATTCCCGTAGAAATCGAGAATGGAGCAGGATTCCTCCTCAACGGACCGGGGCTTACGTCAGGTAGGACCGAAGGTCCCCCCGGTAGCGCAGTCCCGAAACGTGGGATCCTACAAAGAAATCTCTGTAGGATCCTTCCCCTTTCCCTCGTAGCCGTAAGGAGAGAGGGAATGGGGAAGGAATTGGATACTCGCTCGCCTTCCCAGTGGAACTAGCAGTTGGAGAAGAGTAGGAGCAGCCATCGCCTTGCGGCGATGGCCTCTCAGAGTCTGGGAAAACGTATCGTCAGGAGGGAAAACGTTTTCCGCGGAGGGTTACGAACTCTCACTGTAGGTAAGGGTCTGCCGCCACTGTGAACGTCGTCTGGGTGGGGCTGATCGACACCTGACAGGAGAGAGCCGAACCGTCCTCCGACTCATTCCAGTCCTCGTCGAGGTCGAAACCTCTCAGGAGGACGAAGGAGTATTTAAATACGGTGTCCGAGACACGTAGAAAAACCGCCGCTGTCGCAGTAGAGGAGGTGGAAGTAGCTTGATCGACCGGCCAGAACTGAGAGAGCCTTCTTGTCCTGGAGACGAGAGACACTGGTTCGAGACAGAATCGGCAAGCTCCGATCGCGGCAGACCCACCGTCGGTTTGGGTTCCCTCTCGGGCCCCAAAACGACTCGAGCAGAGACGTGGGCTCTGCTGGTGGGAGCGGCAATCCTTCCGCAGGGTCATTATGCTGACGAATCAGCTTAATGACTTCTGCAAATTCCTCTGTATCTCGGGAGTAACCGCGTCTTGCGGAGTAGGACCGTCCAGTCCCTCCAACAAGAACAGATCCCTAGATACTCCTCCTTCAGAAGGAGGAAAGAGCGGCAGACCCCTGACGGTCGCCTCCGCTAATTGCGCGTATGTCCTGGTCGGTCCTAGAACCGTGCCTGGTCCATACGGCGTCATAGCGGGTGTGGTCGCGAGCGGCGCCCCAACCTCTCGCGATCACTCATAGGTACCTCGCTCCTCCCGGCGTAGCCCGAGGAGGTTGAAGGTACAGGAGAGGACAGACCTGACGCTCCCCCCTAGCTCGCTGGCAGGCACCAGCGTGCTTGGAGGGCTGCTGCTGATCGTCAACCCGCGGTGGCGATCGAGCAGCATGCTAGCCTTGCCGCTCGCCTGAGGCGAGAGGCTTGGCTGAGAACGTCGACGCTGATCTCTAGCGTCAGGCGAGCTGTTTGCTGGTTACCGTCTCCGCCCGGGTCCCCCGATGGGAGCGGCGTCAGGTGACCTGCTAGGCTCGCTGTCACGGTGAGACCGGCGAGCGTCCTCTCGGCGCGGTCGAGCCGCTGGTACCGACGGCCGCGGGGGACCCCTTCCTCGCCTCAACACTTACGGGAGAGGCAGACCTGACGCTCCCCCTCGCTCGCTGGCAGGACAGCGTGCGTGGAGGGCTGCTGCTGATCGTCAACCCGCGGTGACGGTCGAGCAGCAGGCCTAGCCTTACCGCTCGCCTGGGGCGATTGCTCGGCTGAGAACGTCGAGACCGATCTCTAGCGTCAGGCGAGCTGCCGCTGGTCACCGTCTCGCCCGGTCCCATCGGGAGCGGCGGACGGGTGACCTGCTAGGCTCTGTGTCGCGTCGAGACCGGCCAGCGTCCTCTCGGCGCGTCGAGTCGCTGGTACCAGCCGTGGCTGGTACCGGCGGCCGCGGGGACTCCTTCCTCGCCTCAACCCGTGGCTGATCAGCGACCGTCACTTAGCCCGAGCAGCCAGTTGATCGCTGCGGAGAGCGTCCACTGGCTTGGCGAGAGTTGTGTGCACGACTCTCGCCAGTCTTCTGCTCCGCGCCGCTGTCTTGACGGCGAGCGAGCTCGGGCGTCAAAACTTTGGCTGGACGGTCTTCTTGGAAGAGCGTCCACTCGGTGCTTTTCGCGAACGAGAAGCGGCCGAGACGGAACCTGGTTTAGCGGCAGACCCGCTAGCACCAGGTGAGGACGCACCACGAGGCTGGTGCCCTCTGGTCCCCGTCGACTTCTTCTTAGCAGAAGAAGCGACGGGCCCCGTTCCCGAAGGAACAGGAGGACCAGCAGAAGAGCTCCCCAGCTCGCCTGGGCGAGCCGGGGGCCCTTAGAAGATCCCGAAGGAGTCTTCTTAGGGGGGAAGGAGGCAACCTTCTTCTTCTTCGGCTGTTTGGCCTTAGAAGTCGAAGGGGAAGGAGAGGCAGCGGACGACGACACCTTCTTCCTCTTCCTCTTCTTCTTCGCCAGGCTCCGCAGGACAGACGTCAGGTCTTCCATCCAGGAGGGAGCCGGGGCAGTTGCCGAAGCAACAGGGCCCGACTGGACATGTCCGGAAAGACCTGAGACTGTGACAGCATCACCAACAGCAGGAACAACAGGAACAGGTCCAGGAACAGCAGGAACATCTGAAAGTGAATGAGCAGCAGGCACCTGCCCGATCTGAAAGGGAATGAGCGGCTGGGTACAGCAACAGGTACGGCAGGCACGGCAGGTACCACAGGAGAGACAGGCGTCCTGTCGGCAGCTACCGTCATCCTCGGCACTGGCGGCAGGTCCAGGGGGGTACTCTTTGGGCAGCGGCAGTCCGGGGTCGGCAATACAAAGAACCCAGGTGGCGGTGGCACCGTCCTGATTGGCACGGCAGGAATTGGTTCTGGATTGCAGCCGTGGGTGTTACCGACATGACATGTGGTGTGTTACACCAGGTGCGGTGACATCTCATATGCTGGTGTCGAGATTGTGGTTGTTGTAGTGGTTACCGTATCATGAGTGACCACTGCCGACCCCGCCAAACCGCTGAATCAACCCCTGCAGTCCCAGCGACTCCCACACCTGTTCCAGGTCGTCCTCGCTGATGGCAAACCTGCGGAGCAACAGTCGGGTTAGTTAGAGGGGCTTCCTCGCGCCTGGGGGGAGAGACCCCACCCCACCCAGAGCGGACGGAAGACCCCGAGTACAACTGGACGTCCGTTACCAAAGGAGTCACTGGACTTTCCGATGACTTCTTGTGTCCTCGTACAGCACCCACTGCGCCTCTGACGAATGCATACACGTACACAGGGCTCGTTGCGGGAGCACTCTCGCCCCCGACAACGAGTACAAACCTCGTGAGGATCTACATTCTACATCCAAGGTCGTCTCCCACGGATGTAGCACCTGCGGTAACATAGATAGATTAGTAAGAGGGGTTCCCTCACGCACGGGGGGAAGACATGCCCCACCCCGAACGCAAGGAAGACCCCAAATACAAATACAATGAAGAAGCTGAGCGGGGGGCAGGAAGGAAGACGAAGAATCGGCTACCAAGGGAGTCGCGGGAGAGCTTTCCGACGACTTCCTGGCAGACCTTCGCTTCCCCCACCCCCGCCCAGCAGTGAAAAGTAATATGAAAATGAAACAGAATACTGCCCTTGCAATTCACTTCATAGAACTTAAGGAGAAAAGATCAATTCCCGGGTAAGAACGGAAACTTGATCCAATAATAGATGCTATCATAAAATATATATGAAAATAAACAGAATACTGCACTTGCGATTTCATTTCACATAAAAATCGTAAGGATCAATTCCCAGGGTAAGAACGAAAAATTGATCCAGATTAAATTTCATGCAATCAATAAATGAAAATGAAAAGAATATTGCAATTGCGAATCCACTTTCATTGCATTCTATTATACAAAATTAAAAGTTCGTGCCGAGCGCAATCACACTCTCGGTAACGAACGCACAGGGCAAAAAATATAATGAAAAAAGTACTTACATTTTTCAATTACACCCTTTCGCCCAAATACATGACTCGGCGCGAGCGCGCCCGCCCTCGGCACCGAGACATAATTCAAGGGTTCATAATTAAGTAATGAAAATGAAAACAGTGTACTTACAGTTTCATTTTCCAAGTCAAACAAAACCATTAGTAGAAAACACAATATAAACAAAGCATACGACGATGAAGCGGGCAGAGAGCGATGACGAACACGTCCTTCACACCCGCGGCCGAAAGCAAAAGTGATTTGTTTACCTCCCAGTCGCGCGGCGCGCGACTGTCGGACAAGCAGTTAACTACCGTTCTCCCCTGTTCGAAGCTTACGACCGTTCCAGCTGCCGCTAGCTACTTCCTATTGTTAAAGGACCGATGGTTTGTATCACGTATCGGAACAAATAAACAATTGTTACAACAATGACATGACGTACTTTTGGGCTAAGCAGTAAACTTCATTTTACAAAATAATTATAACATGACGTACTTTTACAAGAGGGTTAAGCAGTAATAATCTCCATTCTATAAAAAAATGACGTACTTTCACAAAAGGGCTAAGCAGTAATACTGTTCTTTCTATATATATAAGTAAAGGGCTAAACAGTAACCGTTCTTTCTATATATAAAAAAACATGACGCACTTTCACAAGAGGGCTAAGCAGTGATATTGTTCATTCTATAAAAAATTAGGATATAAAAATTATACAATTTTCTCTTGTGTTTTCAGCTCGCTCTAGAGAGATAAAATATCTAGATGAAAGTACATGAAAAGCAAGTCTCATGAAAAATAAACAAAAATCTATGTAATTCATATAGTAGTACACTGGCCATACTATACACGGTACAATCGAGAAAATGGAACAGTTAGGGGAGTGAGTACGCCTACCATTATCACTAAGAAAGGTCACCCCAGGTGCCAATTAACGACTACCAAAGCAAAACGAACCTTTTGCAATGTCAAATGCTCAGGTAAAAATCTCTTAATATTCCAAAGACTACTAGAAGAGTTCTTGAGGGTGTGAAAAGCACTGCAAGAATGAGTATAGCCGAAAAGACAGCTACTGACCCAGTCTCAAAAGGGGCCTAACTTGCTAAACAATGACCAACTGTTAAGAGAGTTGAATAGAATAGATCAAGCATAGGGTCTATGCAAACAAAACATTAGGGTTTCGAGAGACTTCTGCTAAAGCCTTCGCGTCTTACGAAAACACCTTTAAATCAAATTTGCAAGTGACAAGAAGCTGTGGTTTCATTAAGCTAGAGGCTTGACCAGCTCCATGAAAACCAGACCGGGGGATGGCAGTCAAGAGTCATATCGTACAATTCAGCATAGTATATAGAGCGATTTCATATATGCTGGGCAACCATGATACGGAATCGATTACCTTACAAATACGCAGACAGAGAAAAGGAGGGCGAGACTTTTTCGGTAAGGGACTGAAGTTAACCCTCCTACCACGCACTTGCATGTTAAGATCTTAATGTAAGTCAGTGGACTTATTCAAGACTCCAGAGGAAAAGGATATTCAATACTTAATGAATCACAAAGATATAAAACAAAAGCCTGACTAATGTTGCATTCTTGCAAAGTGGATGAGGAAGGAAGGAGCGTCACCATGCAGTCTAATGAATACCCAAAATATATTATAGTACTTGACTCAGCAGGGAATTAACGTACTGAAGTTGGTCAAAATTACGTGAAGTATTTCCACAACTTTTGATATTCAATGCCGTTTTTACAGTTACACGCTATTCAATAACAACCAGTTATTACGATATACATTACTTATGGACAAGACCACTTTATTGCACGATCTATACATAAAATTATGAACTAATGCCCAAATCCTTTGTAGGATCTAAGTAAAGATATCACAAATCTCTCTTCATGTGGACACTGCCTCTGCAACGAACCACAACCGGAAGTCGTGAAATGGGGGTGTCCATATGTTGCCAGATGAAACCTCTGGCGGTGTGCGATCTGGATAAGCCGTCAATAAGTATATATAACTATTAAGGTTATTCCCAGACTAGGGTCTAGGGCTTACGGCTCGTCAAATAATATGGTCTTCAGTGATAAGTGACGATATTTGGAAAGGCTGGTCAGGACAGCCTCAGGGTACCATGAATGCGTATGAGAATTCATGAGAATCATTCCCGTATCTATGAGAATCTATTCATTTGTTGCCAGCAACGACGCCAACCTTTCACTGGTTATAATACCATAGAAATCCACCCAATCATTCAGTAATCTTGCGAACCAACTGACAGTGAAACTAACCAAACAAAATACAATCTCCTTGTCAATCGTAACGAAGACATCCAAGACTAAACATAGTAGTTGCAATAATCTCTTTCGTATATACTTGTCAAATGCACCGAAGAATGTCCTAAAGTGTAAAGAAAGTTTAATAATACCTACAAAATTCCTGCCTATTCTTCCAAGAGCAGCCTAAAAAAATCCTACTCAATATGTTAATAAATCAATTGTCAAAAACCAGCCACAGGAACACTTGCTTTGAGCACATTTCCGTGGGAATCTTTTCCGGGAAGCTTTCGATAGGTATTATGACTGGAGGCTTTATTACCCTAGAAAAAAGTGAAGAATGTGAAAAACACCACATAAATACACAATGAAGAGCAAAACAACACTTTGCACAATGAGGCTGGATTACTGAAATTTCAAACATAACCAGATATTCAAACAAAACGATTGGAAGAAAATATAAAATAAGGACACTCACTTTGCTTTTGGTCAACTTCTTGACTGTCAAGAGTGCAGTCCTTTTATCCATAGGTCTACACTGGAGAATGGGTCTTCAATCGAGGGTTGTACCAACCTAAAAATGTGAAAATATAATGAAAATTCTCTCACCTTACCAACCACAAACCTTAGCACTCGACAGGAGATACACACACAATGCTCTAGGATGTTGAAATGTATAAAATCAAATTAAAATTTCACAATAGAATGACATGAAAAAGTATTATAAACTGTATAATAATAGCTTAGATTCCATCTTCAGGCAAGCAAGCTGCGTCTTACCTCTGAATAAAACAGAATAGGCCTGTTCTGTTCAAGACATTATGGAGAACGTTAGGCAGACATGGCCTTTAGTCCGAACCTTTTTTTCCCGCACAGGTTTTTCTGATAACTGTAAGAGAGCAAAACAAATGAAAAAAAATGAGGGTAGAGAACAAAGAAAGGCATATAATTTCCTGAATATGTTTTAATAAATAAGAACATTTAATGTCTACAGCATGCTCCTACATTTTAAAAACTAGCCAATCTTGTTACAAACTTAAAAAATTGCAGTGTCAGACATATTTCAATTTATACTTTACCAGCTATTTATGGTAAAAATACAAATCATGAAACTCTCCCCAAGGAAATTGTGACGCAAAATTCATGAATATAAACATGAATAAAGAATAAACATGAAAAGGAATATAAACACCAACTCTTACCATGATTCTAGTGTCTCAAGGAATTATTCTTCCAGGGGCCTTCTCTTGATTGATTCAACAGTATGCAAACTATCTTTCTTGTTCAGGGTGGTGTTTACCTGAAATTAAAAAAAATGTCAGACCTGTGCTGCTGCTGCTATTATTTATTATTTATTATTTATTATTTTTATTATTTATTATTTACTTATTTATTATTAATTATTAATTATTAATTATTAATTATTAATTATTAATTATTAATTATTAACTTAATTAATTAATTATTATTAATTAATTAATTATTAATTATTAATTATTAATTATTAATTATTAATTAATTAATTAATTAATTAATTAATTAATTAATTAATTATTATTAATTATTACCTTATTAATTATTAATTATTAATTATTAATTATTAATTATTAATTATTAATTATTGAATTATTAATTATTCATTTTTGATTATTTATTTATTTATTATTTATTTATTATTTATTATTTATTATTTATTAATTAATTAATTAATAATTAATTATTATTATTAATTAATTAATTATTAATTAATTATTAATTATTAATTATTAATTAATTAATTAATTAATTAATTATTAATTAATTATTTATTTATTATTTAATTATTAATTATTAATTATTAATTATTAATTATTAATTATTAATTAATTATTAATTAATTAATTAATTAATTAATTAATTAATTATTAATTAATTAATTATTATTTATTATTTATTTATATTTATTATTTATTATTATTATTTATTATTATTATTTATTATTTGGATTAATTATTAATTATTAATATTAATTATTATTTATTATTTATTTTAATTTATTATTTATTATTTTATTATTATTATTTATTAATTATTAATTATTAATTATTAATTATTAATTATTAATTATTAATTATTAATTATTAATTATTTATTATTTATTATTATTATTTATTTATTGTTTTATTATTTCTTATTTATTATTTATTTATTATTTATTATTTATTTATTATTATTATTTATTATTTATTAATATTATTATATATATATATATTTATTATTTATTATTATTTATTATTATTATTAATTATTAATTATTATTAATTAATTAATTAATTATTAATTAATTATTAATTAATTATTCAATTATTATTATTAATTAATTAATTATTAATTATTAATTATTAATTATTAATTAATTAATTATTAATTAATTATTAATTATTAATTATTAATTATTAATTATTAATTATTAATTATTAATTATTAATTATTAATTAATTAATTAAGTTAATTATTAATTAATTATTATTATTATTTATTTATTTATTATTATTATTTATTATTTATTTCATTTATTTATTTATTATTTATTTATTTATTATTTATTTATTCTTATTTATTATTTATTTATTTATTATTTATTTATTATTATAATTAATTAATTAATTATTAATTATTAATTAATTAATTATTAATTATATTAATTATTTGTTATTATTTATTATTTATTATTTATTATTATTATTTATTATTTATTATTTATTATTTTTATTATTATTATTATTATTATTATTATTATTATTATTATTATTATTATTATTATTATTATTATTATTATTATTATTTATTATTTTATATTATTTATTATTATTATTATTTATTATTATTATTATTTATTATTATTATTATTATTATTATTATTATTTATTAATTATTTATTTATTATTTATTATTTCTTATTATTATTTTATTATTATTTTTATTATTATTATATTATTTATATTTATTATTATTTATTATTTATTATTATTATTATTATTTTTTATATTATTTATTATTATTATTTATTATTTATTATTTATTTATTATTTTTATTATTATTATTTTATTATTATTTATTAATTATAATTATTTATTATTATTATTATTATTAATTATTAATTATTATTATTATTACTTATTATTATTATTATTATTATTATTATTATTATTATTATTATTATTATTTATTAAAAGTAATGGCTACTTCAGTAGCATTACACTTGTAGAGATTCTTCAAAAGCACCACCGTCAGGGCCTTCGTCAGGAGGGCCCTCTCCCACTGCTCGACCTGGCAGGACACTCACCAGGAACTCGACCGCGCCTCCCAAGTACTTGTGAATAACGGGTACTCAAATAAATTAATCAGCAAGGAAGTCCGCACAGCCCTGGAGAAATGGTACGGTAGTGAGAGCCCGCAGCCCCGCCCCCAGGATAATATCAAGCTGTACTACAAAGCCTTCATGAGTTCCCATTACCGTGAAGAAGAGGACGCCATCAAGAAAATTATTTCTGATAATGTATCCCCGACTGACGACACCAAGAATATCGACTTAATCATATATTACCAGAATCGGAGGACGCGCGATCTTATTATGAAAAATAACCCCTCTCCACAGGTACGAGAACCCCTGAAGCAGACGCATGTAGTGTACCAGTATACATGCCCAGTCCGTGAATGCAGCGGCGCCTACGTAGGTATGACTACCATGCGACTGTCGAAGAGACTCTCGTGCCACGCCCAAGAGGGGGCTATCAAGAATCACGCCCGCACCAAACATCACGAGGCCATCTCCCATCATAAAGAACACGAAGATCATCGGGAAGGCCCCTGATGCCCGTCGGTTGCGCCTGCTGGAGGCGCTCCTCATCCAGCAAATAAAACCTTCACTGAATACGACGCAGGAAGAATTTCTCCTCCCTACGAGTATGAGAAGACCTGCCACTAACAATGACACCACCGATCATGACAACTCTATGGATGACAACGCCCCCGAACGAGGTACTCCTGCAGCCGATGGAAATCAAAGTAGCCGTGACGTCCCACAGCGTAGCGCAACGCCCATCAATGTTACAGCGCCGCTTAGGAGGTCCAGGCGGCTGCAGGATATGCTGCAACGCAACCATCGGCTCGAGGAAAGTGGCTTGAGACCTGGCTCAGGCAGCCAATGAAAACAAGACTCACCGCCACCAGCCAATAGGAGACAAGCATGGGGCAGACCCCTTGCTGTCAACCACAGATATAAGGAGGACGGACACCGCACCAAGATCAGTCCACCCTCAGCTTCCCAGCCCGAGGATGTCTGGCAGCTCCAGACGAAAGCTCGCTTTAAGAAAGAGAGAGAGAGAGAGAGAGAATCGTTAATGACTTTGATGACTATGGTATCATAGTTTATCTGTAAAATTCAAATATATACACCTATTTTGACCCTGTATTTTACCATGACCTCTATAGGCGCTCTACTAGCCTGTTTAAGTAGCACTGAAAAAAGCCGCTATTCGCAAAATAGAGAAGAATCTCTACAAGTGTAATGCTGCTGAAGTAGCCATTACTTTTAATAAAGTATGCTTGAGAGAGGGTCTGCTTCCTAAGTACACTAATATTATTATTATTATTATTATTATTAAAAATGCTCATGGTAGCAGTCTTGCAATGGGTGAACATGCATAGTTATGTACTGAAAAGGGAAATCTTATAAAGATCCCCGAAAGCTCCTTATATAGATTAATTTAAAAAAAATATGTACCTACACAGAACTGTAATTTTTTCTCCATGATTATTATTGAAGTTCATTCGTGAGGACTATCTAAAATAGCTATTGCTTGTTGTGTCCACTTGGCCAAAGAAAGACCGCACAACAGTGGAAACACTTATCCGATTTATGAAATTTAGGCACTTTCGACCATTAAGCTCTAATGACTGCAAAAAGAGGGGCTTGGAGTAGTTAGACAGCAAGGTAAAGCGAACCAGAAAATAGTGATGAAATGAAAGAGTCTAAATATGGATCTAGAAAGCAAGAACAGAGGTAAAGCACAAGGAGAGAATTATGATAAAACTGATTTACGCTGAAAATACAAATGAATAGAGAATAGTTCACATGAAATTGTGATAATTCTAGGGAATAACTCCGAAAGGACTGCAAGGAACGTTCCCGCGAATACGACAGCCACTAGGGATTGGGGCGTCAAATGTATTTCGCCGAACATAAATTCTTAATAAGCAAACCAAATACTATAGGAAACAGTAATTCCCAAGATATACCCGACGGGTAGTTATTACCTAGATTAACCGAAATTGTTACTGCATGTCACCGATACGAGAGACGAAAATGGGCAAGCGTGAGATTTTACAATGTCCAAGCATTACATTATAGCGTCAATTAGACTTATGTTAACCACATAAAAAATTTAGATGATCAACCCAGCCCCTTCAATAGTCAGGCTTTCAGGTCTCCGCAAAATATTGGTAACCTAAGAAATGAAGTTAGTTAACCAGTTAACCACTTTTAAAAGTAAAAAAAAGAATATATATATATATATATATATATATATATATATATATATATATATATATATATTAAAAGGATCCGTCACATACAAGTAACTTCATTTCTTTTTATGAAAGTAGTATATAAATATCTCTCGGAGCTCCAATTTAGTCTACTTCATTGACCCAATCGACCCACGACCCTTCAGAAACGTCAGTAGTTTATATTAAAGTTTTACAGTTTGCTTGGATCTAGGTCTACTTATGAGTCATCTTGGAAGTTCATTGGCCTGACTGCATTCACACTCGGCACATTCTATGTGAATCGGCATTAGCTTCAACACCGCCACTCCTTACCCGTCAGGTGGACTTACGCTTGGGCTGTTGTGACAGTTTACGGCTTAAAGTATTCGCCGTTCTAGTGCTGTTTAATTGGTTATTCCTCAACGATTGGAAGTGCTTGAAGACTATTTGAGAAGAGGACACGCACCACCCCCCAGACTCTTACCGGATATTATACTAACGAAGCTCTCCGCCCTCCACCGGAAAAGAAGGCTACGGGAAACAAATTGTCAGCACCAGCTGAATCCTCACTGCTTTTCCTTTTCACCACCATCTTCACCTCCCTCCCAGACTCATCTAACGGCTGAAACTTGGCTCAATTTAACCCCCTTCCCTTTTAACTCTCACACTCCACTTCCCTTTCAGATCTATGGCACAAAAGAAGGTTATCTGCTGGTGCTGCCAAAGTTTCGAGTGCTTATGCCATCCGAAGGCCTACCAAGTCCCAATGAAAAACTCTACAAGGTCGTTCATTAACGGCCCTCACCTATAGTAGAGCTCTCTGCTGTGAATCCTCTTTTGCAACTCCACAACATCGTTCAAGTCCGATGTGGAACCAAGCTCCAAGATTCTTGCTAACATCACATGACTAGGCCTAGTTCCGCGCAGGCTCAAAATGCCGGCATACTGACGCTCGCTGCACAGGGAGGGAAAGGCAAAGACGAACCCATCAAACTGACACCAGCACCTGTCCTTGTATACCTCCAAAACCGACTTACTACAAGGCCATCTAGACGGTCCCAAACAACCAGACAACCCTTAGTAAAAGCAGTGGCGACAAACACCCAAGCAACGCCCACACACCCACATCCCTCTCTTCCTCCACACAAAATTCCTAACCCCACCCTTTTTTACTTCATTTTTTTAACTCTAACCTCCTAATCCAATCATGGAACTGACGATTGAATTTGCGTGAGTGCGCCTGCCATACGGACGTAATATCACGCAAATTCATATTGCCCCAGTAATCAGTTCGATAAATTCAACCATTGCATAGTGAAATTCATGAGTGTTGGGGATTTATTTTGAATAACAACTGAAAGGCAAGAGGAATGATAGCTACTTATGGAGAGTTGAAGTCACAAAGAGCTTATAATAAGCTGAATGAATGCATCTCAGACGCCCATTACATCAACTACATAATTCACAATCTGCAATCTCCACCTCTTGCATTAGGCCTAGTGGAGGAAAAACGTACGGGCAGACGTACACACACACAATAGGGGGGGGGGGTGAGGCTAGGCATACGAACGCATGGCAACACTATATCACGTTATGCAACAAATAAAACAAAGCCACAGGAAGCGCTCGAGCATGACCAATAGGCCTAGTGATCGATTCTTAACACTCCGAGAATAACGTATAAGTCTTAACTTTAAATGGTTTGCCAGAAACGGCGTTATGATATGCTGACATTATTTGCATCGGTCTCTCGTTATTCCTGACTAGATTAAAAGGCTTTGAGAGAGTAAAACAGCCAAATATTAATAGGCTTTTCACTAATTATATGATACTTTCCCGTAGTCGAAACCTGACCTCCCAAATCGGACACCCCGCCCCCAACCCCGAACACCAAGGGAAGGGTTGGGGGAGGACAAACCATTTACTGACGTCATTCAAAAATCGTTTCCAGAGGTCTGATTAACGCAGTGTGTGTGGGGTTTCGTGGAACCCATTCAGGATCCAGTTGGTCTTTAGGTACTTAAAATTCTCTTACTATGTGCTTCTCCTTTTCCTGTTTGGCCGCTTGATCAGCGTCTATAGAAGCCGAATCCTATCAATTATCGCCCTGTCTTCTTCTTAAGCTGTTACTACTTTAGTACTTCTATCGCCTTGCTGAGGGACGAAAAAAACATATTTATGCACTTACACTAGAGCCATTAAACATAGGCTACTGACAGAACACAAGTTCTCAGAGAGAGAGAGAGAGAGAGAGAGAGAGAGAGAGAGAGAGAGAGAGGAGAGAGGAGAGAGAGAGAGGAGAGAGAGAGAGAGAGAGAGAGAGACAGTCGAGGAAAAAGTCACTTTTCCATTTCCTCTATCTATCCCTACTCCTAAAGATTGATACGTACTACTTTCTACTCTGTTTCTGTCATTTACATATGGCATGGAACCACCGTAGATATGATAATTCACCTCATTTTCTCTAAACGGTAAATTTTCAACAGATTTCCTCACTGGCCACTAAGACTCGCCAGACAGGTCTATAATAAGAATTCCCCCATAACTTTCTCTCTCTCTCTCTTCAATAATAGTTTCGCTGTTTAGTCTAACTCCGCATTCCGAAGATATGGTTAATACCATCTTTTTTGTCACTACATATGAGGCATCCAGTACTAAAACCCAAACTCTCCACAAATTTGAGAAATGCATTTTATAGTACATCTGTAATCCCCTTCGTTTCCTCTTTCGAATGGTGTAAGTGAGTGTATATTTTGATGATGAGAATATGGTTCAATTTTGCATTATATGATCTGTACTTCTGTAAATATCAGCATTAATTTTGCTCATTAATTGTACAATCAATCAGTCAATCAAATTGCGCACAATCTAATTTTTTGTTCATATATAACATCATATTTTAGGGGTCCTAAACATTACAAAAATTCAAACTTGAAGAAAATATCTTGAAAAATAAAAGTTATGGCCTTTTTAAATTTACACATTTAAAGGCCTTTACCTCCATTTTTTTTAATGTGGTGAGTGTGGGTTTTAGCGCTGGACGCCTCATATGACAGTGTGACGAAATCATCCATAGCCTATCACTGTGATTTTTCTTTTTTTATTACAGGACACTTCATTAAGTTCCTCCCAAGTGGCCGTGGCCTCTCTCTCTCTCTCAGCGTGCGATGGAGCGTGTGAAAAGCTTAATGGTTAATTCAAACGAGCATATATAACTTTGTAAATATCAGTGCATCACTCTCTCAAGTAGGGTTTTCAACAAAGGTTCGATAGACCTATAAAAAATTGGGTGAGTACGGCTCACAAAGATGCCGGTCTCAAGCATAGAGAGAGAGAGAGAGAGAGAGAGAGAGAGAGAGAGAGAGAGAGAGAGAGAGAGAGAGAGAGAGAGAGAGAGAGAGAAACATGATTGCCTAGTACCACGACAGGGGATAAACATTAAAATAAGTATTTTAACAAGACAGCTAATTTATTATTATTATTATTATTATCATTATATTCAGATGAAATATATTCATATGGAACAAGCACACGGGGGCCACTGACTTGAAATTCAAGCTTCTAAAGAATATTCATTAGTCAGAAGTAAGACGACGTCATGGGAAATAAAATAAAAACAGACCCCACTTACAAAAAATAATTAATAAATTAACAAATACATAAAAATGAATCGGATAGTATTGCTGTATTAGGTAGTAATGTATTGTACCTTCGCTTGAACTTCTCAAGTTCCAATTGCATGACTTCCTCTGGATTGGCTGCTCCACAGTCCAATGGTCTGAGGAATAAAGGACCTCTGGAATTGAGAAGTTTGACAATGAGGCACATTTATTACATATTGGTGCTGCTGTTTAGCGAATCTGGTTGTTCTCGATAGATTAAGTGGATCAGGGATTAATTGTGACTGTGAAATCTTCCCAGCTAGTTCCCATTTTTATATGGGGTCACCGTATTGTAACTGTGAAATATCTGTTGAAATACAACCAGTGAAAACTGACAAACAAGAGACCATACGGTAATGGTCATAACTACTGCTGTTAGGAAACAGAAACCTACCATCACAAACCACTCAATCTAAGAGATAAATCTCTGGCAGAAGCAGACATCATCACCTGAAAACAGAATTCTAGTAGTACAAAGGGAGTGCAAATCAGTATTCTAGTAAAGGGAGTACAAATGACCTAAATCAGTTTTGCGTTGATTTTTATGTTATAAATATACGAGGTCTTATGAACAATAGATAACTTTCGTGCGGATTTTGCTGAAACTTTCATTAGCTTTTTCTCAAAAGTCAAAGGTTGCATCTAGAACTGTTAAGCTTCAGACTCGTTCAGCAAAGTCCCATTACCCTGAAGTGGAGGATGGGGTGGAAAATCTGTACGAGCTCTGCTAATCAATAGTGTGTTAGTTTTACTGGAATCCAGCCTTATACCCCTCAGACTACACCATTCCCCGGTCCATGTTCCCATTGAGGCTGAGGGCAGCTTCATTTCTCAAAAGTGGAGACTTTACTACATTCACAAGTGTTGCATCATCGGCATACTGAACAATCCTGTTTTCCCAGGCCAACAACCATGTCACTTCTACACACTAAAAATAACACTGGATAAAGAACATTGCCCTGTGGAACTCCAAACACATTATTATTAATAGGGGTTAGTTTTTCCAGACCTCTGAGTCTCAAGTAGACTCTTTCGGGCTGGTTCTCAGGGATCAATTCTGAGAGGGGAAAAAAAATTACTTTATTTGAGAAACCTGTCTTACTTTAAAAATTTATGATGTTATTAATTGAAAAATCTTTGCTTTCAGCAAGAATACTTTTCATTTTTGAATTCCGTAGATAAATAGATCTTTGCTGGGTCCAAATTGGGCACTCAACAAGTAAATGCTGTACTGTCATGGGTGTTTGACATCTGTTACACTTCATTGGGTCAGCATGTGGTGTTGACATCAAGTGACCATGCGAGAATCTTGTGTCCTATACGGAGCCCTGTTAGGATCACCTCTTTTGATCTTTCCTCCTGTGAGGATGTCCTCCATGCATATACTTCAGTTTTTATGTTTTTAAGTTTATTTGTTGTTGGCACCGAGGCCCATTCTCCTTTCCAATCCTGGTAAATCAATGGTTTAACAGATTTTACCCAGTCTGACACTGGGGCATGTGTAATTGTTGGAGGGATAGTGGAGGCTAATTTGGACTCCAAACCCAATAGACCTTGATTCACTAAAGATCCCGTTCACAGCAACTCGCTGCTGTCTACCTGTAAGGAAATCTTGACGTAATCTAAAAATATTTCCACCCACTCAAAAATTCTGAAATTTATAAATAAGTGCTTTATTGTGATTCGCTAAAGTGAAACCAGCACTAAAATGTATCTGAATTAATTTGCACTCAAAACCCTTATCAAGGTTCCAATAAAACGACATCTCAAGTTTAAAAGAGCATTGCAATTACTATCTAGCTGCTTCCTATATGTATATTGACTATCAGCAAACAATTCTGCAGACTCACAATATTTATATAGTGGTTTAAAAATACGTTTTTCAGCAACTTTGGAGAACACAGTGAGAATAGAGATTGGCCTGTAATTACTGCAGTTTGCAGATATGCCACTCTTTGGAACAGGCACTGTATTACTAAGCTTGCAATCATCTACAAATATGCTACATCGACATAAAAATCTATAGAATCTATACTAAACTTGGGAGACAACACGCTAGAAACTTTTTTAAAAAAACAAAGGAGAGAAACCATCAGGGTCTTCTCCACTCCAGCTATCAAGATAATCCAGAATTTTTTTTAACATCTCTGGACCAAAATGCAAATTTTATAAGAAGTATCCAGGATAGAGACATCCTCAGCCAATTGCTTAACTATGAAAGCTTGAAGTAGTTAAGGCTTTTCCTTAAGGCCAGTAACCAATCTACCATCATCTGTTAGAAGTGGTGGAATGGAAGACAAGCATTACCTAAAAATGGATGATGCCAATTTGGTCCACAACAGAGGAAGACGAGCAATTCCTTCGTCAAGTTTCTTCTTCAAGGAATTATTGTAATTTCTCTCAGCAAAACTCAACAAAAGTGGTGTAATTTTCATTTGAACTACTATTTTGTCGCCATGTGTTAAATTTAGTCTGTTTGTCACAGTAGGCTCGTCTACAAGTATAATCAAACCATAGCTGGTCATTTGTCCTAAATTTTGATGACTGTTCTAGGATCATATCTAATTAAAATAGCCACCTGCATTTCATTTAACTTCTTCTTGGGATCAGGATCTAATATAGAATCTGAAGGAGTTAAATGAAACGCGGGTGGCTATTTTAATTAGATATGATCCTAGAACAGTCATCAAATTTAGGACAAATGACCAGCTATGGTTTGATTATACTTGTAGACGAGCCTACTATGACAAACAGACTAAATTTAACACGCCTGACAAGCTTCAATAATACAATCCCAATTGACTCTGGATTTCAACCAAACCATTTTTCCAATAGTGGAATTATGAATATACTGATTAGGCAGACCTTGGACTTTACACAGCTGAAACATCTATTACCAAAAATGTGCGTGGGTTCCTCAATTAACTGGACAAAATCAGAGGTTACACAGAATTCAAGAGCAGACCAGCCATGTTGATCTGTGGAATTTGAATTTAGCTACTCATTGTGCTTTGCACTACAGTCTCCACAAATAACTAATGAAACTTTTGAATTCTGTGACTGAGCCATACTAATCCTCTCCAAATGACAATCATATATAGAATCTTCGATACTAATTTGGATTATGGCAAACAGTAAATGCATAAACATGTAGAACTTACTGAAAATTTAAAAAAAGGAACTTCATGCCAACTAAACTTTAAATTTTTCCAACGATCAATAGGTCATCCGACCTTAGAGTATACAACCATACGATGTGCATTTGGGATGTTATAACAATAAATAAAATCAGGGGCATCAAACTCTAGGATTTTCACCTAAGTCAGTGATTAATGTTTACCAACGTGTGCTATTAAACGTCTCCCTCCCTTGCACGGTGAATATTAGGTTACACTCTTTGAAGTGTCCTTACTTTCTGAAGAGTCTTCACTCTCACTTGATAACCGGCAAAAAAAATATCCATGGAACTAGGCCTTATTGACAGTAAAATTCAAGCCTAGCCCAGTTCTGTTCCCCAACAACTAGACTTGTGGCATAAAATTATTGCATTCATAACCACGACAATTCTCAAAGAAAAAAAAAACACTGCAGGCCTATAGTTGAATTAGACGCCTGCACAAATAAACAAAAAATAAATAAATGTGTAAATAAATAAAGTATTTATAGAAATCCCAGGAAGTGCACAAAGATGACAATAGGACCAATGTCCAATGTTTAACACTTTTAACAGCAACTCTTTTGAAAACGGCTGTGAAATTATTTATGTACTACCAGCCTATGGTTATTCCACAGTCTAAAATCCTGTGTGTGTGTGAGAGAGAGAGAGAGAGAGAGAGAGAGAGAGAGAGAGAGAGAGAGAGAGAGAGAGAGAGAGAGAGAGAGAGAGAGAGAGAGAGAGAGAGGGGTCCTGATCGGTTGCCAGGACCCTCAGGGCATCCTTGCTTCAAAAACAAAAATATGCGTGTTGCACCAAGTACTCTCAAGAAACACAGATCCAGTACTTCTGATTCAAACGATCTTTTACACATTCTTGAGAAGCTACTTTATGACATTGTTAGAACTGTAATTATGAATTTCCAACGATATAAATTGAACTTTTTTTTTTTTAATATATAATTGTTAATCATTTTTCCAGATGTAAGAAAACTCATTAGGCTGTACGTATTTGGATATATGTTCTCCCCCAATTTGAAATGCTACTTTTACAATTACAAAAGTTCTTGACCTGTCCGAGATTTTGTGTCACTAAATCAGAATACGTACAGGCAGCTCAGGTTTAATGGTGGCATCAGTTAACAGTTATCCATCCGGTTTTACAGGCTTGTCTAGCAACACTGTTATTTGGATTTCCGGCGCCGATCTCTGGTTAGCGGCACCGATCTCTGCTTAGTGGCACCAATATCCAGGTAACAGGGGCACTAATCTTTAGTTCGGCGCCGTTAAGACAGTTATTATTGCTTTTATTGCTGATTTCCAGTTAGCAGCATTGGCCGGGAATGGAACCCCCACCATCAACCGGGGACTGCCTGTACATCTTGACTATGTCTCTTACTTGGTGCCTCGTGATGTTGGTGACCCAAAGATGACCAACAACTCAACCACCAGCCTATCCAACAACAACGCAACAACAGCAAGCATCTGCCTGCCACCCTTCACAAGCTACAACCCATAGGCCTGGTTCTTCAGAGTGGAGACCATCTTCAGGTCTAAGAAGATCTCATCCACCTGCAAAGCTGACACTGTCCTCGAGTTTCTGCTAGACGACGTCTTTGAACAAATCGAAAGATCAAATATGGAATTCCTGGTTGACACCAGCACATGCAAAACAGCAGCTGATCAAGCAACCCACCCCCATAGCTTCACTCACTTCGACTCCAGCACCAAAGATAAGTTGCCTCCTACAGGAGATCCTGGAGGTTTTTAAGGACAACCTGCAACACGACCTGACCAAACCTTCAAAGAACCAAGTCCAGCACCACAGTCACTGAAGGTCCCCCAGTGCACACCAGTTTCAGACGATTGGCCCCAGAATAACTTGCCCACACCACATGGAATGAGCAGGAATATGCCAAAACACCTCCAGCCCCTGGGCATCTTCCCTTCACATGGTACCATACCTGACGGCACATGGCGACCCTGCGGTGCTACCAGAGACTCAACATCAAGACAGTACCTGACAGGTACCCAGTGTCAAACATCACCAACATAACAAACCAGATGGGGTGTGCCAAATTTTCTACGAAGATCGACCTGTCTATCAACAATGAAGAGATGATTATTGCTTGTGAAACAAGCGTACCAGATGCCCTCACCCCTACCTGTCAGCAAGTCTCAGAAGGAAGGCTTTCAACCTCACCTACAACCTGTACAATCCATCAAAGTTGCACAACTGCCCGAACTGTAGCGGAATGGTACCTCTGGTGGGGAATGCAAGCCGACATTAAAAAGTGGACAAGAGAATGCCTTCCATGTCAGACGTAAAAAATAATGAGGCACATAGAAAACGGAATTGATGAGTTCCACACAACACACCCCACCGTATCGCCCACATCCACGTTGACATAGTGGGACCCCTAACCTCTTCTGAGGGGTACATATACCTGTTCACCATCATCGACAGAAATATCAGGTGGCCAGAAGCAATACTGATGTGGCAATAGAGTAGTGTGAAAGCTTCTCATTGGATGGGTCAGTAGACATGGAGTCCCACAGATCATCACAAGTGACAGGGAGCCAACTTAATTTCCAGTTTATGGAATGCCCTTAAAGACAGTTTGGGCAAAAGATAGTACAAATGATGGCCTACAATCCGGAAGCCAACAGCATCATTGAAAGGCTACACCAAACAATGAAAGCGTTATTTACCGCCGGATGTGAAGGTAGGAATTGAAAAAAGGAGTTACCTTGGGGCCTACCGGGCCTGAGACGTGGTATTTGATGCATCGCCAGCAGAAGCCCTGTACAGACAAGCATTAACATTGCCGGCAGACACCTTTCAACATCCAACGAGCCTGACATCTCCATCTTACAGCTGTAAAACATTATGCCGGCCAAGATGACTTACAACATTGCCAGAAAAGTGTGTCCCCCCAGTGAACTGCAGAATGTAAAACACACATTCATATGAGTACAGTCCCCCTCTCCCCAGCCTACTAGGGACCATACCAGGTCTTCCAAAGAAGAGACAAGGCCCACCAGATAACAGTTGACGGCAGCACTTTCTGGGTCTCTATTGATCACCTCAAATCAGCATACCTCCTAGACACAAACCTAGAACCATAGGCCTCTCTAAGGGGGAGGGGTTCCACAAGGACCTACACAGTTGCCCACTTACCTGGCTGTCCAAACTCATGCCCTATGGGCATCCGCTCCTCACAACAAGCATCTCCTGAAATATGCGCCAAGCACATGCATATAAGAAACAAAGTCGACATTATATGTGTACTTCCTTTTTATGTATACTACTCTTGTTCATAATCATGTCATATCAAATGTATCATATCTAATAGAGGCAATTCAATCTCAGCTTTCCAGCTATATGTATCAGAACCTGTTCACTTATATGTACTACATATATTGAACAAAAACAGATGACTGTTTGACTGTCCGTATATTAATCTCTTGTTCACCTTGTGTCAGGCACTACATTTCTGCTTGCAAGTGCCCTTGACCCTTCTGCTTGTTGCTTTGAATAAATTAGTGAGTTTGTAGATGCTGCCTAGCTTACTCATGCTTTTGCCTCAGGGAAATATAGCATTCCTGCATTGCAGGGAACACACCTTGTAAAATATTTCAATTTAAATACCAGAATTAGAGCTAATTAGGTACTAAAATATTTTCTGTTTATGTCAATTTTCTTTTACTGACATTTTAGAGCATGGTATTGCTATTTTGTGATAGTCAATATACATGTATACATACATTTTATGCTTTGTTCAGTCAAATGTACATAAATATTTTCTTTTCACTGTTAGTCATTATGTACATGGTTATCTGGAAGTAACTGTGTACATATGCTATTTGTTGATAAAGAATAAGTAAGTGCTCCCTCCTTTTCTTTATTTTTCAGATGGGGTGATGAAAGAACATTAAAAAGTTTTTTCACTTTTTTATTTCTTTCATTATGAAATTTTCTTTTTATTTAAATTATTTTGCTTTATCTACATAATTGTTACAACTGTATAGCATGGCACAAAGCTACTGCAAATGATGTGTAATAGCTCTGGTTTTTTCATTAAGTTGAGGGCTTAGAGAGTGGGTAATCTAATTGTTTCTGCAAGTTTCCTTTCTTTTATTCCATTTCATTATGTAACAACATCTCTTAAAATATCATGTTAGGTTTAAGCATTTATGTTGCAAATATATGTTGCCTGAGGGTTCTTTTCTGATACAATTAGTTTTGAATGTGGCTATAAATGTATCTACAATAAACTCATATTTAGTATAACACTTTCCATATGGGATTTATTACCTAAAGCCCTACTTTTGTAAAAAAAAGAAAAAAAAATCCAATCGCACAGTGACAGTTGCTGTATTATCTAGCCCTTCTTACCATGTCCATCATAAACAATTTTTATTCAGCTTTTCCCTTTATGAATTCTCTCTAATCTACGCTGTCTTGGAAAATTCTACCTGGACTTCTATCAGGTCTAGGTCTTTATCTCCCCTAATTTTCCCACATTTCCTGTCCATTCTTACACAATATTTTTACACTGTGAGGAGCCATCTGTCTCCATTTCTGCTCTTTTAACAATAAAAATGAAAATAATTGAATATTGCAAAAAGTATATTCACAAATGATTAGCCAATGTGACTTTAACTATTAAAGGTCACTTTCATTTTAGATTAGATATATTCTTTAAAATCCTTTCAATATGCTTTTACAACTCTTTTTATTGTGATTGATATTCTCTTGTTCATAAGGCTTCATAAAACACTTTCATCCTGCAAAATCTACATTTAGTTGAATAATCTTATCACAGTCCACATTAAAAATAATTGATCCAAAGTAAGATTTACTCTATACATTATTACTGAACAAAAACATTAAAACAATATTTCCTTTAAATAGTGCTTATTTTCTTTTATACTGTCACACCCTGTTAGGTTGTTAGCTCAATATTATAACAATTTAATTGAACACTGTCAAACAGACACTTTTAGTGTTGTAACTTACATCTAAAGCACATTAATTGTAAACAATAGTTTATGAACTATAGTAACTGTACAGAGTATATAACACTTCTTCCATAGCATGGATGTATCCTGTCATTTGTCACTATTGCCAATACCGATAATAATGAAGGACTTATGCCTAAACCGAAAAAGGTGAACATAAGTTATTCATATATGAAAGCAAAACAATATGAAATTCAGATCAATTCAAATGCAATCATGGATCAAGCCTTAACGCTAAGATACAAAAAATCTGCATTACATATGTACAATAAAACACAAAATAATTATTATCAAAATAATGATAACAAGATCAACAACTACTTTATGAGTTTCTTAATATTTCCATATAACAGTAATTACCAACTTAAATACACACAGTTGAATTTAAGTATCAAGTATATTTGCTTGAACTTGGACTTCTAAATAATGTATAAATTCTACCCTATCAGTAGTAAGTGGTAGCTGCAAATAAAATCACAACAATAACTTTACTGAAGAACCAGCAGTTTTTGCACCAAAGTGACCTGCCCAAAACTGGCGATCCTTGCTGACGTTGGTATATACAATTTTATATAGATCAGCTGGGTAATCTGTTACAGTTTTTTTTACCTGAAAAAAACATCTTAATAAAAACATGAAGATAAAAGATAAAAATAAAATAAAGGCTGTAATCTGACATTTGTTGAAATTTATAACCCCCTTTAACAGAATACTACGTATTTCAAATCTTGAGTTAAAGGTTTTAGAGAACTTCAAAGCACACCATACTATTAACATTCAACATTTTAATGACAATAACTTTCATGCAATTTACAGAAATTCTGTTACTATCATCTCTTGATCTCTGGGATAGTAAATTTTCTCTTACTTGATCTATCTAATGATATATTTTGACTTTTTGGTCTACTTGACATACCTCAAATACCTTTTCCTCATAAAAAAAAGTCAATAAATTGACTGGTTAAATGTCTCTAACCTTGGCTATCTAGTTCATACTCCCAACACCATTAGTCATTGCCCCAATACCTTACTTATATTTTTCAATCATATGTCACAAGAGTAACTATGTTGCCATAAAATAACTTCAACATTTTTGGAACTAAAAAACATCAGTGACAGAATATGAACTAAAAGACATAGCTGATACAACAGGAAGTTACACATGTAGTGGAAGATGATCATGACAAGCATGACCACTGCCCCTCAATTGAGTTAAGTCTCCTCTGGCAATGTACCTCAAACTTTGAGCAGGCTAGTTGATCATCAACATTCTTCTTTTATACAGTAACTAGATGAATTATTAAAAGAAGTACAAATATGATCAACATGGACTGACTGCCTTAAGCAGGACAAAATGTAATGAAAAAAAGTTTAACATCTCACAGTGCAAAAAGACCCTTCCTAGAAGTGTAAAACAGATAAGAATACAAGTAACTATAGTGTTGGAGCTAAATTATCTCACTGATTGGGTGGTCAGGATCCCAAAAATGCTTGTGCATCAAAAGCCTTTGATTTTACCTAGCGACATTGGGCACTGTTCTTCATCCTGTCCTTTTCCAAAACCCCATTTCTGAATTTTGCAAACAAACCACATAGCTTGAACAAGCTCTTATGATTCACTGATCACATTTTATAAAAATACAGGTTTCTCACTATGGTCACCATGACTTAATTCATGAAACTCTCCATAACCTTTCTCTACCACTGAGAAAGATTCTTTGATCCGGCAATGTTAGATTGTCATTTTGTTGGATGTAGTCTTTTCACCAATGTGTCCATAGATGAAACAATACAGATGATCCTTGACAGAGTCTACTGAGACGATTCTAACCTAACACTGAAGATTCCAGAGACATCCCTACAATGCCTGCTTGAGATCTGCACTAAGGAGGGCCCTTTCATTGATCAACAAGGGCAAACGTAGATGCAAATCAACAGACTGGCCATCGGTTCTCTCCTTGATATGCTGGTCATCAACTTTGAAATGGAACTGTCTTCAGTAGGATTCCCAGACCAGCTGTATAAGTTTGGTACTTTGATGACACCATCAATATCGCTGAAGAAAATGAACAGACGCACCAAGATGCACCTCTGAGGAGGAACTGGTTCTCCACTTCATATGTGAGACAAGTGTGGATGGTACTTTTCCTTTTCCTTTTTTGGACATCAGTGTTGCCAGAACTCCTCAAGGCTTTCACATGACAGTAGTGAATGCCCCCCAAAATTAAAATCCTTGGTTATGAACACCTATGTTTGTTGTGCCCTAACACTGCTCTACCTGGAATACCTCTTCTGATGAGCTCATACATGTTGCCAAAAACCTGATGGAAAACAGGTACTCTTACCATTGGGTTATCAAGGTGACAAGAAATGCCTCTGGCAAGTGGTACTGTCAGGAAACCCACAGCTCCGGGAGAACGAGAAGAACGCTAGACTGTTCTGCAGGGACTATATGAACAGTGAGTATAAGAAAGACGAGGCAGCCCTGAAGGACATCACTGGTACCCATGTAAAACCCACCAATGTAGAGAGAAAAGTTGACCTTACGACCTAGAATAAAGATGGGAAGAATGCTCAGTACCTCATTAGGAACAGCCATATCATTAGCAAAGAGGAAAGGCGCAGTTTAACAAATATCGTTACCTGAGAATGGAAGCTGCCATTTTTACATTGGCATGACCACAAATCGCCTCTCTAAAAGGATCGTTGTCCACCTGCACAAAGGGATGGTCTACCATCACTACTTGAGGGACCATGGCAGTGCTCTCTAACCCAACAACAAAATATGAGCAAAAAAATCCTGGACAGCAACATCGGCTCTCACCGCCCAACTATAAGGAGGACCTCACCATACTCCGATGGAAGCCATTGTTGAACACAACCCTGGAGCCCCTTCTTCTCCCTGCAGCCATCAGGAGAACAGCAAGATATGCCACTGGGAAATCCTTCAGCCACCTGCTACTTTTGGCATTATTTGTTTGTTTGTTTGTATGGTGATTTTATGTTGCATGGAACCAGTGGTTATTCAGCAATGGGACCAACGGCTTTACGTGACTTCCGAACCATGTCGAGAGAACTTCTATCACCAGAAATACACATCTCTCACTCCTCAATGGAATGGCCGAGAATCGAACCCGCGACCACCGAGGTGGGACGCTAATACCATAACAACCACGCTGCTGAGGCGCTCTTCTGGCATTATGCCCCAGGATCAGAACTCCTGGGACCTGATGCCAACCAATGTGCACCTTTGTCAGTCAGCCAGACTCTCTCAAATGAGAAATTCCACTCCCAGCCAATAAAAGAGTTCCCCCCAAGTTTAGAATGCCAAACAAAGATTGCCTAAAATTTCTGTCAACCTGCTTGCAGGTATACATATGTATGGCATAATTATAACCCTGGCTTAATTCACCTTTCGGTAAATGGTAGAGAAATACATACCTACTAAAATATTAACACACTGGATAGTGGTTTTTCCTTAGCATCAGTCACTTTAAGGTGTGGCATCCCTGCCTGGCAAGTTAGGGTAGAAGAAACCCTTTAGCATTGGTAGGAAACTTCTCAGAGGACACCCTTAAATCTGAGATTGGAAGGCCCATTGCACCATGGTTTTCTATGGTCTTGGAAAGTGAGTTCTCTTGCTTGAGGGTACAATCAGGCATTTTTCTTCTTAGTTCACTTCCTGTTTTTTTTAATACATCTATGTAAGTAAGGCTAATGAAAAAGCAAAAGTTACTTGGTAGGAAATCAAGAAAGTGCCTTCTTTAAGGCTGATGAGAGAGTAAAAGTTGCATGGTGGAATATCACGAAAGTGCCTTCTTTTTTACCTAATCTTTTATTTACAGTTTTTTTATAATTTCTACACAAACCCTGACTACCCTACCCCCGTTGTTGTGAAAAACCTGGTAGTTTTTCTTTTTTGCCTTACAAGGTACCCCAGCTTCACTTGTCAACCAGGTTGCTTCTATCACTTCTTTAATGACATATGGTCAGCTTAATTTATAATTCTAATGAAATTATTTTTAGAGTATGTATTGTAAATAATGTAAATACTGTTGTTGATTTTCTTGTTTGTTGCTCTCTTGATTTCTACTATGTTGTTGTCTTTAAGATTTTGTTTGTTAGTTTTGCCTCTAATTTTATGTTGTTAATTTTACTTCTTTAAAGGCACATTGAGCTGAACACTTAGTAACGTAAGAAAAATTGCAGCATACTTTACTCAAATATTTGAGGCAGAAGGTCAAATTTTCTTGACCTCTATGATTTGATATTTTTATCTGAGACACTTGTAAGTAGCAATAAGCCAATGATTGAATTTTTAATCCCAGGGCTAGATGGCCCTGGATTTATTTAAAACTTCAACAACCCACATGCACAAGGTATGGCTGTGGTACTACATGCTAGGTCTGGTTGACCTATTTATCCTGAGAAAAACTTGGAGTGAAGTTGTTATGAAGTTCATTGTTTCAAGATTTTAAATAAGTTCTACAATTTTTACATATTTGCTGTTTACTGCAATCCAAATGATTCTATTTATTAGCTGCCTTTTACAGAGGATTAGCAGAACTCAGTCACAGGAGCAAAACCATCATGTGTTATTTGTGGTGACAACATTGCAAAGCACAGAAGTGGCTTAATTCAAACTCTACAGATCAGCATAGGCGGTCTCTCTTGAGTTTTGAGTATCCTCCGATTACGTCCAGCTAATTGAGGAATTTATGTATGTTTTTGAAAATAGATTAGACATCATATTCACAGATGTTCCAGCTATTGTCAATTCCAAGGTCTGCGAGCATATAGGCACTTACAATCATTGTGCCACTGAGATGGACATATCTGCCAATCACTCTATTCCTATTGGCACCAATGAAAATCACTAAACACTGTTCCATATACCACCAATGGAAAAACAGTCAGGCAGAAATCTAGAGCCAACTGGGATTGCGTCTTATTAAAGCTTGTCAGGCATTTAATATTTCAAATATTACATCAGATCCAGATCCGAAGAAGAAGTTAAATGAAATGCTGATGGCTATTTTAGTAAGGTATCTCCCTAGCCCTTAAACCCGACTGGACGTATTTTACGTCTACATTTTTTGTCTCTTGGGTGCCGACTGGACGTATTTTACGTTGACATACAAAATTTTTTTAAAAAATTCGCGGAAAAATACTTTTAGGCCTACCAGCCGAAAACTCTTGAATCACGCGCCTTGGGGGATGCTGGGAGTTCACGGATCAAGGTGTTGTTTTGTTTACAATCGTTACGCAGGCGTGCAAGCGCGCAAGCGCGAATTTCTTTCTTGTCGCACTAAAAAGTATATGTGACACATCTCGGAAATTATTTTGTCACTTTGATATAATTTTTGTACCATTTTAAATTAGCCGTTACATGGAGTATTATATATGAAAATGTGTGCATTTTTATGTAGAATACAACCAAAAAATACTCATGATTGTAGCTTTTATCTGTTTTGAGATATTTTCATATAAATAACGATAAGTGCCAAAATTTCAACCTTCGGTCAACTTTAACTCTACCGAAATGGTCGAAAAACGCAATTATAAGCTAAAACTCTTATATTTTAGTAATGTTCAATCATTTACCTTAATTTTGCAACTAATTGGAAGTCTCTAGCACAATATTTCGATTTATGGTGAATTTATGAAAAAACTTTTTCCTTACGTCCGCGCGGTAACTCTTCCGAAAAAAATCATACATGCAATTGTGGTAATGTTTACACCATTTTAAATTAGCCGTTACATAAAGTTTTATATATGAAAATGTGCGCAATTTCATGCACAATACAACTAAAAACAACTCATGGTTGTAGCTTTTATCAATTTTGAAATATTTCCATATAAAAAATTATAAGTGACAAATTTTCAACATTTGGTCAACTTTGACTCTACCGAAATGGTCGAAAAACGCAATTGTAAGCTAAAACGCTTATATCCTAGTAATATTCAAGCATTTACCTTCATTTTGCAACAAATTGGAAGTCTCTAGCACAATATTTCGATTTATGGTGAATTTATGAAAAAAATAACATTTTCTTTACGTCCGCGCGGTAACTCTTCCGAATAAATCATACATGCGATTGTGGTAATGTTTGCACCATTTTAAATTAGCCGTTACATAAAGTTTTATATATGAAAATGTGCGCAATTTCATATAGAATACAACAATAAATAATTGAAGGTTGTAGCTTTTCTCATTTTTGAAATATTTGCATATAAATCACGATAAATAGAAAAAAAACCACATTCGGTCAACTTTGACTCTACCGAAATTGTCGAAAAACGTAATTGTAAGCTAAACCTCTTACAGTCTAGTAATATTCAGTCATTTATCTTAATCTTGAAACAAATTCAAAGTCTCTAGCACAATATTTAGATTTATGGTGAATTTAAAAAAAAAACTTTCCTTCCCTCCGCGCGCGGATTCTCCGCCACAAATCTCCGAAATGCGTACGTACCATTCTCGGAATATTTGCTCCGTTTCATATTAGGCATTTCATAGTTTTATATATGAAAATGTGCGCAATTTCATGTAGAATAAAATGAAAAATATTTGAAGGTTGTAGCTTTTCTTATTTCCAAAATAATTGCATATAAAAAAATATATATAAAAAAATTCGACATTCGGTCAACTTTAACTCATCAGATATGGCCGAAAACTGCATTTGTAAGCTAATATTCTTATAGTATAGTAATATTCAATCATTTGTCTTCATTTTGAAAGAAATTGGAAGTCTCTAGGACAATATTTAGATTTATGGTGAATTTTTGAAAAAAATATTTGTTTACGTCCGCGCGTTACAAATTCATGCATTATTTTGTGATAATATTTTCTCTGTGTTGATTATATTGTTTTACAATGTTTTATATACCAAAAGGATTGCAATGTAGTGTACATTACAATGAAAAAAAAAGTAACTTGTTACCTTTAACCGTTTCGCGCACAGCACGATTTGAATACAATTATATATGAAATTTCGTTTTTGCGCTATCATATATCGCATTATTTATATATGATAATGATAATTTTTGTCATTTCCAATGGTTGCATACTAAACTTCAGCCAATGACAAAAAAAAGGAGCCAAAAATGAACTCTTAATCTTGAAAACTAAGCGCGCTGTAATTTTTTGAAAAAAATATTTTTTCCGCTTCCGCGCTCACTCTGAAACACCTCCGGCACACGGGAGACTTTTTTTTTTTACCGCTTCGGCGTTTAAGGGCTAGAAAGGTCATCAAGATTAGGACAAATGACCAGCTATGGTTTGATGATGGGAAGAGAGAAAGAATCACCGGATGGTGACAGCAAGTCCCCTGGGTGATCTATTATACCAGCCACATAAGTAGGCAGTACCCAAGCCAACAACTTCTTCCAGCCAGCACATCAAAATTCTGTTCACTAACTGACTCACCAATTGTAAACCACTCACCTGCTATATATACCTGTCCATTATGTATCTCTATTATTATTATTATTACTATTATTATTATTTTTTTTTTTTTTTTTTTGCTCTATCACAGTCCTCCAATTCGGAGGACTGTGATAGAGCAAAAATATTATTATTATTATTATTATTATTATTATTATTATTATTATTATTATTATTATTATTATTTAGCAGTTTAACACAATTAATATAGCTCTTACATATGGCCCAAGGATTTGTTTTTATTTATTATGACTTTAAATTACAATTTTGAAAAAATTATAACTGGGTTCACTGAAAATTATGGAGAATCTGATAACATTTCTTGAAACAGATTGTTTCCAAATCCTGGCATTCATTGTCAAATATATTTTGGACATTCACACAAGGTTTGACAATTAGTGTTACTCTTCAGTCTGTGCATACTTAATAAGGATTGGATCATGATTCTCATTCATCAAACATCCATGAGTCTAATGCGAGTGACCAATTCTAAGATGAGTCGAAAGTCCTTGCCTGTGCCTGTCTTTTTGCTATGATGATTCCATATCTCAATATCGGGCTGGATTTTTTTTTTTACTAATATATCAACTGTTCCCAATATTCTGTCATTTTCTTATAACTTGTGTAGTAAAAATTTTATTTGTTTATGAAAGCTTGATGAAGAATGAGAGAACACTTGTTCTAGAAAACCTGGCTGTGTTGGGTGACTTGACCAACTGTCAAACTCAAGCAAAATAGAAAATTACAATAAATTTCTATAGAATGATTATATATATTTTAAGTTAATTTACCAACTTACCTCATACCAGTGCCTCTGAACTACATCATCATCATCCGAGGACCAGTCCAGATTGATGGTTTTGGTGGATTTCCTACCAATAAAGTCAACAATTAATCTGCTCTGTGACCTGCAGTCCCACCGAGCACTTACCCTATTGAGAAAAATATACAAATTTTCACTTACCACCTTTGATTCAAGAATGGACAAATAACTATGCAGTATTAACTTCACAGCAATAAATATGCAGCCTCTCCTAAATGTCTCTCGCTATTCAAGATAACTGAATCTTAAGTTTACATAGAACGTAATTCAATAAAACTGTTTCAAAAAGAGCTTACACACTTTTCAATAAAGTCTAAAGACCATTATCCAAGTGCTCTCCAACTTCCAACTGTAGAGAGACCATCCACCACAATATGCCTTGCCTGGAGTATTGCAGGATTCTTTGCACTGTCCCTCTGCTCACCTAACTGCATTGCTTTCTTACTTGTCATTTAACTGACCAACATCTTTACCTTACTCCTTGGGTAAGCCACATAAAAAACTACATGTGTCATTTTGCAGCCAAGAACTATTTCAAAATACCAATCTCTCTTTCTCCATTCAAAGATGATTTTGAAATAAATAAATCAACTACTACTATGTTCTGAAACAAGCTATTAGAAACATTTATTATGTAGCAAGTAGTAACAGGATCACTGAATGCCCTTGAATTAAGTGTCATTGACAAATCAATTACTCACATGGCCTCACAAGTTCTTTGATTAGTACTAAAATGAAGTTTGAAAAAAAACAAGCATTTGATGGGCTACTGCTGACTAAAGATACAAGCTTTGCATTATTATTTTTTTATGGTGCAAATATCAAATTGGGGAATGCTACCTAGATCAAGCCCAGCCCACACTACATAAATTTTCTAATGGATTTCATACCTAGGGCAAAAACAAACCTGTACCTACAGTATGTTGAAATAAAATAGGCTTAGTATGTTGAAATAAAATAGGCTTAATAATTTTGGGAAACAGAAGACAGAGAATTCCAGTCAGAACATAAATGCTATGAAAGAATGAGAAAACTACTACAATAGATTTTGTAACTTCCACACTACATTACTTTCCTCTTAATGTTGTATATGCATACGAAAAGCTAAGGAAAGTGGAGTGTTGATGATGAGCACATGCTAAAGCCTTAATCCACAGTGTTTTGACAGCTTTGACTCATTACCCCTAAACCTTTTGTGTCATTTACTTTGAATCTTTCTTTTTACTGCTTTCATTAATCCTCCTTTTTATGTGTCTGTGGATCATTTATTGCTCTGATAAATTATTCTGCGACTATTTTTCTATCTTCTTTCATTCTCTATTTGTTGAGTCCTATTTACAGAGTTTCACAATGCTCATCCTAAAGAATTTTTCTTATATGAAGATGAAAATGAAACAGGGTAAATCTGAAAGAAGTTGCACAATCATATATGATGGAACCAAAACAAACAGATGAGAAATACACAGAAGAGAGCAATGCAGGTGGGATCCAAAGGGACACAGCACAAATCCTTTCATATAATCTAAAGTAGGCTGTTCAAGGCAAGACACGCTGTTGGTGGTAAGCTTCAGTGGAAAGCATTTCAGAAATAAAAATAACATTAGCATCTAAGAACAAAGAAATCAATACCCAAAACTATACAGTGCACCATGAACATCATTTATAAATGGAGTCAAAAACCGTGAAAACAGCAAATATTTGTAATACATAAAATGTTGCAAAACAGCTTGGCCTAGTTATATTTTCATGATAATAAAATAAATAAAATAACAGCAACAATAATATCAAATAAAGGTTTCTAAGTGAAAGGTAATTTTAATCGAGCACATTACACCCAAACTGGCAAATTTGGATATATGTACCAAAAGAAGCATTTGCTGTACATGTGATATCTTAAACCTGCAATACTATGCCACTGTCAACTATGTTGCTGATGTCCTGTTTTGATTAAGAAAAAAATTAATGGGCCAGCTGCCGAGGTTCTAGTTAAAACATGTCTAATTCTCTTCGATTATGTATTGTTAAGCTACAGCTGCCTCCTGAAGATACTTTACTGCCATGGCTGTTTATGGTTGGAACAGTTTCAGTGCATTTGAATGGGAGACTGGTGGTCCTTGAACAGAGTCCTGTACCAGTCCCGAATGACTGCAATTAACCAGGGTTCTCCTCCCTGCTTTTGCCACTTTGTCCAGTAGTGAGACAATCAACCTCCTACTTGTGGCATTGGAGGAAGGAGATCACCAACTTCAGCAACCCCCCCCCCCCCCTTTCTTCTTCCCTTTTCCTTCCTTCCTAGGTGCAGTCAGGGGAGGAGGACAAAAGGAAAGACTTTTGACCTTTCTTCATGAAAGAACATTGGGCTACCTGTCTAAGTTTTGGAAAAGCAAGCTCCTTTGCCACCCCAGATGTAAAAGGCTTTGCTGTGCCTGAAGGCTAAGTTGTAGATGTCTGCCCTGAGGCTGGTTTGAAGTACAATGCACAGTTGAGAATGGAGTATTGAGTATCCTTATTCCTAAGCTCAACTACTATCACCATGCTATTCTTCATAAAAGAATTGTGACAAGCCAAGCACTAAACCTTTTCTCAGAAAGAGGCTACTCTTGTGATGGACCTGTCCAAAGAAGGTAGAGAGGCAATCACGTCTCTCCTTCTGCGCATATAGTTTGCCCACACATTCGCACTCAGGTGCACAAACAAAGTCAAAGCCTTATCTCATGACACAACAACCTTCTGAAAATCACAAGGCAGCCTGGAGAGATGCTATGGTCACCGACTCCATGTGTTCACCTCTGAAGCAGGGAATGCAACCCTCCTAATAGTCTCTTTAGTGAAAAGTCATTTGCCAGTCTGATGACTGTTAAGAGTCCAATGGCAACGGAGTAGCCTCCATGTCCTCCAGCATGTAGCATTGCCTCTAATGCAAGAATGGTCGTGGGGGAAGAGCTAGCTTGATCTGCTTGATGCCAGGGATCAGCATATCAGGGTGTTCACCTCATCCAAGACACCATAAACTAGCTTGGACCAAGGCAACTTGATGAAAGCCTCAGAGGCATTCCCTAAGAAAGTTCTGCAAATAAAAGACTGTTGGCAGGTACAGAGCCAAGGCATCTCCATGAAACTGTTAAACTTAAAAACGACTGCATTAATCTTCTGTGATGCTCCGGCTTATTTATGGTGGTATAGGGCGAAAAATGCAAAGTCATGAAAAAATTCATGGAGCTTCATATGGCAATTGAGAATACGTATATGAAATATTTCGTCAAAATTCCTCTTACTTTCGTAGTTACAGGGTAATTAGTTAACGTAACTCAATAAGCCTAAAACATTAATCCGTACAAGAAAATGCAATATTTCTTCTATTATTGTAAATTTTGATAATTATTGTCAAAGAAATTGGGAGAAAGGGCATCTGTAGACATTCCCCGAGTCGAGAAGGGAGACTTCACTTCAGTCAGCTACCAAGTCCAACCATCAGTGCGAGCACAAACTTCAAGTAGTCTACACGTTCGATTTCACCTCTGACATTCGCTTGCTTTTACATATGTTTATGTATGTTTCGGCAAGAATTTCATCATGCCAATGAGGAAAAGACAAGGAAAACATCTCGCTAACATACAGACGAAGAAAAATCACTCAAGTATTATTACAGAATATCATAATATACGTGTAGTTAGTGAAGAGAGAGGGGGTGGTTGCTAGTAAGGGTTGCGTAGTAACGCCCCCGTCTTGCCTGACAGCACACGTCACACTGTGCCCAAGGCTATGATCTTTGAGCAAAGAGATCTTCATTTATGATAAATAACAAAGTTTTGGTTTTTTAATACCCAAAATGGAATATGAAATTCATAATAATCATGATTTATTAAATATGATATTGTCATGATACAATAAAGTTTTCTCATACTTACCTGGCAGATATATATAGCTGTATTCTCTGAAGTCCGACAGAATTTCAAAACTCCCAGCACACGCAGTGGGCGGCCAGGTGGTTAGTACTCATTCCCGCCGCTGGGAGGTGGGTATCAGGAACCATTCCCATTTTCTATTCAGATTTTCTAATGCCACTGTCCCCTGAGGGGAGGTGGGTGGGTACTTAATTATATATATCTGCCAGGTAAGTATGAACAAACTTTATTGTATCATGACAATATCATTTTGTTCATGAAACTTACCTGACAGATATATATATAGCTGAATCCCACCATTGGAGGTGGGAAGGGACAGAATACAGTGGACCCCCCGTATTCGCGTTCTCCAGATTCGCGGACTCACACATTCGCGGATTTCTCTGGGGAACGTTTCCCTGCATTATTCGCGGAAAATTCTCGCATTCGCTGTATTTTTCTATGATAAATATCCACAAATTCCTGTTTTTTTTTATGAATTTCATCATAAAATGCACTTTTTGTGATAAAACTATTAAAAAACCAAGTATGAAAATTTTTAGTGGGTTTTTCTTGAGTTTTAACTAACAAAATAGGCTGTTTTTAGCATTTTCATAGGGGTTCCAAACATTCGCGGATTCTAACTATTCACGGGGGGGGGTCTGGTACGCATCCCCCGCGAATACGGGGGGACCACTGTAGAAGGATTTAGGAAACAAATTACATGCAGATGATTGACATCTTGGTTCCTTACCTGTTAGCATAGCTGACTTCGTGATTACTGTCGCCCAAGTCTGCTTCTGCTTTACTAGTCTCCAGCAAGGTAGTGACCTGTATAGCTGGTGAGTTCTAGATGATCTGTCAACGGGAGCGTGACCACAATGCGACTAGACCATATTGACCATATTCTGAGGGCAACGAAGCTAAAAACCACCACCTGACCTAACCTATCAAAGTTAGTCCCATATAACTTTTAGGCTAAAGAAAGGGAAGACCGCCTCAAGCGACCGACCCTTCAACCGTAAATCAACACAATAAAATTAAAAGCACACCTAATCCTTTTCTATAGGATAGGATTCGTGCTGCTTCCTGCCCCCAATATTATGTCTGCGGATATGTATGGTCCTAGCGACTCCCAGTTCTCATATGCCGTCTTCACATCCCGCAAGTAGTGTGAAGCGAACACAGAGTTGCTTCGCCAAAATATAGCCCTTAGGATATCGCTGAGTGCCATATTCTTTTGAAACGCCATTGAGGTTGCGACAGCTCTTACCTCATGGGCTTTTACTTTCAAAAGTTTCAGATCGCCATCTGAACAGGACGAATGGGCCTCCCTGATGGTGCTTCTCAAAAAGAATGCCAGTGCGTTTTTTGACATTGGAAAGTCTGGTCTCTTAACGGAACACCACAGATTTTCCGAAGGACCCTGACAGTTTTTTGTTTTTTCCAAATAAAACTTGAGAGCCCTGACAGGGCAAAGGACTCTCTCTGGCTCTCGTCCAATGATCTCTGCTAACCCCTTGATCTCAAAGCTCTTCGGCCAGGGGTTAGATGGATTTTCGTTCTTCGCTAAGAAGGAAGGGCTCAGGGAACACTGCATTGTGTCCTCTGAAGCCCGCATGTCTACTTATTGCTTGAATTTCACTAACCCTCTTCGCTGTGGCCAGAGCGGTTAGGAAAATCGCCTTTCTTGTAACGTCTTTCAACGAGGCAGCATGCAGAGGTTCAAAAGGACTTGACATTAGGAACTTCAGAACTACGTCTAAGTTCCATGATGGGACCTTAGGCTGCGGTACTTTTGAGGTTTCAAAGGACCTCAAAAGATCGTGAAGGTCTTTATTGTTTGTCAGGTCTAACCCTCTGTGACGGAAGACAGCTGACAACATACTTTTGTATCCCTTAATCGTGAGCACCGCAAGCCTGTCCACATTTCTCAGATGCAGGAAGAAATCAGCGATCTGGTTCACAGAGGTCGTGGAGGAGGAAATACCTTTCTTCCTGCATCACTTCCTGAAGACAGCCCACTTAGATTGATAAACTGCTCGAGAGGAAGCTCTTCTAGCGTTGGCAATAGCTTTTGTCTTTGTCACCGGTCTTGAAAAACCTCTCGCTCAGACCAACTTTTGGATAGTCTAAACGCAGTCAGACTCAGAGCGGAGAGGTTTCCGTGGTACCTCTCAAAGTGGGGCTGTCTGAGTAGATCGGCTCTCTCTGGAAGGGTCCTTGGGAAGTCTACTAGGAGAGACATGACCTCCGTGAACCAGTCGCTTGAAGGCCAAAACGGGGCGATTAGTGTCATTCTCGCTCCCAGAGACGCCGCAAACTTCCTGATTACTTCTCCTAAAAGTTTGAAAGGGGGAAAGGCGTAGACGTCCATCCCCGTCCAGTCCCATAGGATGGCATCTATTGCTATTGCTCCCGGGTCGAGAACCGGCGAGAAATAAAGAGGAAGCCTCTTCGTTTTCGAAGTTGCGAAGAGGTCTACTAACGGACGTCCCCATAGTCTCCACAACTCTTGGCAGACCTCTAGGTGAAGAGTCCATTCTGTGGCAAGCAGTTGATGTTGGCGGCTGAGAAGATCCGCCCGGACATTTTGCACTCCTGAAACGAACCTTGTCAGGATTATTATGTTCCGAGCTTTCGCCCACAGGAGGATGTCTTGCTATCTCGAACAGGGACCGAGAGTGTGTCCCCCCCCTGTTTTCTGATGTATGCGAGAGCTGTGGTATTGTCCGAGTTGATCTGGACAACTCGGCCAACCACTCGTTCCTCGAAGAATTGGAGCGCTAACCGATTAGCTTCCAACTCCTTTAGGTTTATGTGCCAGGACCTCTGTTCCCCTCTCCAGAGGCCTGACACTTCCTCCTTGCCCAGTGTTGCTCCCTAGCCCGCCATGGATGTGTCTGAGAACAACACTAGGTCGGGGCTCATAAGGCTGAGGGACAGTCCTTCTGAAAGTTTGACTGGATCTTGCCACCACTTCAGGTGATCTTTGACCGATTGAGAAATTTTCAAAGTCGTGTCTAGGTCTTGCTTGTCTTTCCAGTTTTCTGCTAGAAAAAAACTGGAGCGGCCTGAGGTGCAGCCTCCCCAGGGAAACAAACTTCTCCAGCGAGGAAATGGTTCCCAGCAGACTCATCCATTCCTTCGCCGAGCATGTCTCCTTCCCCAAGAAAGCTGACACTTTTCCTAAGCATTTCTGCTGACGTTCCCGGGATGGAAAAGCTTGAAAAGCCACTGAATCCATCTGAATCCCCAGATATACGATGGACTGCGTGGGGATCAGATGGGACTTTTCGTAATTGAATAGTAGGCCTAGGGCCTTCGTCAGCTGTAACGTCGTGTGAAGATCCTCCAGACACCTTGACTCCGAAGACGATCTGATAGCCATTCGTCCAGGTAAAGCGAGACCCTTATTTTTGATAGGTGAAGCCATTTCGCCACATTTCACATGAGAAGAGTGAATACCATCGGCGCCATACTTAGTCCGAAGCATAGAGCCTTGAACTGGAAAACCCGTCCCTTCAAGACGAACCTCAGGAACTTTCTTGATTGAGGATGAATCGGGACGTGGAAGTATGCGTCTTGGAGATCCAATGACACCATCCAGTCTCCTGGTCTTAAAGCCCCTAGTACAGACTGGGACGTTTCCATCCTGAACTTTTCTTTTCTCACGAAAAGGTTCAACCTCCTGACGTCCAGGACAGGTCTCCATCCCCCAGACTGCTTCGGAACCAGGAACAACCTGTTGTAGAAGCCTGGGGAATCTAACGTTAGCACTTCTTCTACGGCTCTCTTCTCTAACATTTGATCTAAAAGATCGAGCAATATCTGTTGCTTCCCTGGCTGGTATGAGGGCAACAGGTCTATGGGCTTCGTGCTCAATGGAGGTGTCGAGAGGAAAGGGATCTTGTAACCTCTCGATTATATCGAGGGACCAGGTGTCCGTCCCTCTTATTCTCCATGCATGAGCAAAAAATGCGAGTCTCGCTCCGACCGGTGTCTGAAGGACAGAAATGTCAACTTTTTCCTTTGGTTTTTGAGGAGACCTTGCCTTTAGAGAACCCCCTTCCTCGAGGAAAAGCTCTTGAGGAAGGTCCTCCACGAAAGGGCTTAAACTTCTTCTTGGGGGCTTGTGTGGCTAAGGTAGAAGCCTGGGCTGCAGGATGTCTGGAAGACTGGGTCAAGAGGTCCTGCGTCGCCTTTTCCTGCAGGTTAACTGACAGATCTTTTACCATGGACTGAGGGAAAAGATGTGAAGAAAAAGGGGCGAACAACAATTCTGCCCTCTGCGCAGGAGACACTGATTTTGCTGCAAAACTGCAGTATAGAGCTCTTTTCTTCAGGAGTCCAGTAGCAAAATGGGATGCCAGTTCATCAGAGCCATCCCTTACTGCCCTATCCATACATGCTAACACGCTGGATAACTCTTCCAATGAAATCGAGTCTGGGCTTCTGGATTGTAAGTCCAGAAGATCCCTTTCAGATGATGATCAATTTCTGAAATGGTCCAGGAAACTTTAGCCGATGAAAGGTACGACCTCCTCGGAGCATCAACTAAGTTAGCGAAGTCCCCTTGGGAGGAAGACGGAGCTTTCAATCCCGCTTCCTCTCCTGTTTTGTACCAGATTCCTGCTCTCCCGCTTAGCCCCGATGGAGGAAGAGCAAAGGAAGTGTTGCCTTTTGCCTTCCTGGAGTCCATCCAATCTTGAATTCTTTTAAATGCTCTCTTTGCAGAGAGCGAAGTGGCCATTTTAACGAAGCCAGGTGCTTTCCTGGTCTTCGATGAGGCCAACTGTGAAGGCGGAGAGCAAGGAACCGGTGCCTGAAACTTATCGGGAAACAAGTTTTTTAGGAGGTGAGTTAACGTCTTATAATCCGAGGTGGATGACGTTATCGGCTCTTCATCGTCCGCAGGACGAGAGTCACTAGACGATTCTCCTTCTTCTCTAGTAATAGCAGAAGCGTCCTTAAAAGACCGTGATGTAATCAATCCCTGAGGCCCTGTTCGCAAGAGGGTGCCTCTGTCTGAAGTAGGGTTAGAAACAGAAATTCGGGTCTGTTTCACCACTAATTTTGACACTTTAAGTTCCTGGAAGGGAACGTCCTGCAGAATGTCTTGAAGAGTATCGTCTTTATGCGTAGTGCGTCCATCATTCTTAGCTTCATGACGCTTAGGACTTATATGATCTTCCAAGGCGTCCTTCCGAGCGTCCTTCCACGTCCTGATGCGTAGGACGCCAAGCGTCCTGATGCGTAGGACGCCGAGCATCCTCTGAAGCGTCTTCACGAGCGTCCTGGCGAGCGCCTCGATGAGTAGGACGTCGAATGTCATTGGAAGCTTCTTCAAAAGCGTCCTGATTAACGTATCGAAAAGCAGGACGTCGAGCGTCTTTAACATTATCCTCATTAACGTCCTGGCGATCGTCTAGATGTACAGGACGTCTATCGTGCATAGAACGTCGTGCGTATCCAGAGACGTCCTTACGAGGGTCTTGATCTTGGCGAGCCTCGCTCTGTTCTTGACGTGCGCGAGTGGCAAACTTCGATCGATGATCGTCAGTCGGAGACTTCTGGATGTTCACGACCTCCTGACAAAGACGACGGCCGCCTGTGCGACAACTTGCGTCTTTGTCACGTTCATCTATACTCCTAGACGCTCTCTCAAAAGGAACGCTTGCGCGTTCTCGAATGAGTCGGCTGGATCTAGAAGGCGACGAAGAGGTCGACGAACGAGGAGGAGGAGCAGGGGACTGCCTGGTTCTTTTAACAGGCAGCCACCAATCCTTTCTCTGACGACAGGGTTCTGCCTCTCTCTTTGCAAAGTAGGATGCCAACTGTTTTTGCATATTCATAAGTATCTCCCTTGACAGAGAAGATTCCTGATCAGGAGGAGGACTAATCCTGTGAGAGGAAGACGGGCGAGGGGATGCCTTCTCCTTCGTCTCAAGGACAAATTTAGAACGACTTGAGTGCTCAAAAGCGTCCTCCTCAGATGAAGTCCTGGTCTTCTTCTGTGGTGGGAAGGCTTCAAAATATTCAGGAGATGATTGAAAAGTAGGTTGAGAGGGAGGACGTGAAGCGTCCTCTTCTCTATAACCCCTCTTAAGAGGGCAACAAGGACGACAGCCGCCTGTGCGACATCTTGCTCCCTTGCCGCTCTCCTCGTGAGAGGCCTTCCGAGTGCTCCAACCCCGGTGAGGGGAGGACGCCTCGGAGGAGGAGAAACATTCTCTAAGGATTCGTGCATGCTCACGATCCTTGGCAGCCTGGGAAGCGTCCACAGTTTCTGCCAAAGGGACGTAAGACCAGAGTTTAGTTCCCGTAACCCTCTTTCAGCTTTCGACTTGCCCACTCCCTATGTCCTGGGAGTCCGACAGAGGTCTAGCCCTGGAGGCATTATGGGACCGATCTGACGCCCCCTCCACAACACTAGATGCACCAACACTTTCATTGCACTTCAACACATCCGATTGTAGAGCGAGCACTTTTGACTCCAGGGCACGAATAGACTCCATGATCGTAGAGAGTACGTTTCCTTCTGTAGACACCTCCTGATTGCCCGAAGGCAATATTACGGGGTTAGGCTTAACAAAATCTACAGGGGGGGTTTGCTGGAGATAAATCATTACCCTGACTTCTATTAATTGAAGCACTCCTGGAGGAAGACCTCCTGATTCTATCACGCTCAAGTTTTCGTATATAAGAATCATCTTATTAAAGAAAAGTCAGAGCCAAAATCCAAATCAAACCACTAACGTGTATGCCAAGCCACCAATCCTGTCAAAAAACCAAAAGTCAATCAGGATACTCAAGGCAAATAAGAAGTTTTCAAAATCCTAGGTGGAGGTACTGGAAACAGTTGTTTACAGCACCGGCAACAGAGAAAATCTGAATAGAAAATGGGAATGGTTCCTGATACCCGCCTCCCAGCGGCAGGAATGGGTACTAACCCCCTGGCCGCCCACTGCGTGTGCCGGGAGTTTTGAAATTCTGTCGGACTTTGGAGAATACAGCTATATATATATCTGTCAGGTAAGTTTCATGAACAAATGTCTTTGTAAAAAGAGAGTACACCTTCGAGTTTCACCTCTGACATTCTCTTGCATTTACGTTTGTTTATCTTTGTTTCGGCAAGAATTTCATCATGCCAAAGGAAAATACAAGAAAAACATCTCGCTAACATACAGAAGAAGAAAATTTGCTGTAATAAGCCAAGTTAGTGAAGGGGGAGAGAGAGAGTTGCATAGGAAGGAGTGCCCCATCTTGCCTCAAGCAGTGCCCCAGGCTACGATATATGAGCAAAGCGATCATCATTTATGATTAAATTATGATAAATAAAATAGTTTTGGTTTATTAATACACAAAAAAGAAATATAAATTCATAATAATCATTATCTATTAACATTGTCTTTATAGAAATACGAAGGAAAACTTTGAATGCCCGTATCTCAAAACTATACTCATTGACCTTCAAAATCTATCTTCTCACTTAGTTTTAAAGCTATAACATTGGAATTTAGCATATAACTCAGAAAGACATTATAGAACAATCAAATAGAGCCCTTTTTTCCAATTTTTATTTCGTCTTTTTTTTTATAAATTTTTTTCTCCTGATTTATAGGGTTTATTTTTTGACCATATTGAAAAATTCATATCTAGCAAAAAAAATGACTTTTAGAAAAAAAACTTCTCATTCGATTGGAGGTCTACATCAGGTCTATATATGGTAGTAATCCTAGGTCTTAATATTAAATATCAAGGGAGGAGATAGATTTTGAAAAATGGTTATTTTCGGGATAAATCGCCCTGGCGTCACAAAACCGAAGGTCAGAGGCAAAAATCATATGCGGTTTGGAGATGTCCCAAGTCACCTTATTAAGTGGTATGAATATCAAAGTCCTGTCCTTACAAAATGGCATTAGCCGGCCGGCCCCCTTAAGAGTTCCAGAGGAGAGGGACCATCTAGGATCCATCAGATAAAAGCTACACCTTCTTCAGGCAAAGAACACTAGAGGAAACAAGATCCAGCAGTCATTGTCTGAACAGAGTTCAAACTTTAAATCTTTCACCCCTTTATTAATGTGCTATGCAGTTACTAGGACAGAAGACAGTGGGAGAGAACCACCATAGGGACTAACACTCCCATATACCTTGTGACTGTGTGGAAAACTGCTCAAAAAAAGAGGCAGAGAAGAGAGAAAAAAATGTCTACCCTGAGTTGAGTGCTTGGTACATTCTGAAGAACATAAAAACTGAATGAGAAGGAGGTGTGGCTCTCCCCTGCTCACCCCAGAAAAGGTACTGGAGGGAGTCCATTCCCGGATACAAGAGCACGTGATACAGGGACTGAACATGTGCTGTACAAACTAGTTGTGTGTGTGTCTGTCTGTTTCTCCTTGGAGGTATGGGGGGAGGGAGAGTTGTCTCAAGCAGCCACTTGTATGCAGTCTCTAGACTGAGCACATACAGAGCGAACAAGACACACTGACTCATCAAGGTGTGAGCCTGAGAGCTCATGGACAAGGCAAGAACAGATCTCTGGTTAAAGTGGGAAAGCTTGGAGACACCAGCCATGCCAGAGGCAAGATAATCACTCACCGATGATCTTGTGCCCCTGTTCCCTTCTGAGAAGAAAGAGGGGTACATGTAAGGAAACTGCCTGGACTTCCTGAGTAAAGTCCTAGACATACCCTTCTTATGCTTGCACAGTGAAAGAGTCCAGGGTGAGGAGGAGGATAAAGATGAGCTCAATGCTGACAAAAAAGACAACAACGTAACTGTACTCTTCCAAGTTTTGTTGGGCTCCCACACTGTCAGGAAGGTCAAGGCTGAACAGAGGGCAATATAGCAGCAATCAGAGGACCTTCCAGTAGTAGAACTACTACAACAGGAGGCCCCCTCTCCTTTGCAGCAGACAGAAAATCTGAGGCAGCTGCAGAAATAGCAGCAGCAGACACAACAGGAGAGAAAAGTGTGGGAGATGGTTTCCCTTCTCCTCCACCAGTTTGTTGAGAAACTCGGTGAAAGACATACTACTATCTGGGATGATAAGTGTAGGACATATCTTTTGAAGGTACTACAGAAATGTACCTTCTCGTACCTGGAATATAATAATGAGATGAATAAGAGGGTGAAATAACTTATAAGAGTATGGCAACACCAAATGCTGTTGTGCTATCCCTATGCACAGGTGTAGCATTACTAACAAGCATAGGGATTGCAATGGAAGATGACAGGAAGAAAGTGTCACAAGAATTCACAAGCATCACCAAAACCATATTTCTCCATGAAAAAAGCTGGAAAATGCTTCTTGTTCTTCTTGCCAAACTTCTCCCACTGCAGGGAAGATTAGTCAGTCAGCACAATCCTTATAAGGGGAAGAACAAGTACACACCTTCCCACTATAAAAGGAACAATATCTGTGTACTTATCTTTGCGGGTGACATGAACCATCTGCAGGCATGCCCAAGTTACTTGCAATATCCTTGCTCATGTTTTTTCTCCTTAGCAAGGAGAAACGAGAGCAATACACAATGACCAGCAATGCAAAAAATGCAGCAAGTTACTCATCCAAATTGAACTAGTATTCAGCGAGTATACAGTGAGTGCACATGTCCACTCTTCAAAGAGGCCAAAGAAAAAGCGAATGGTGATGTAAGATGAGCGAGAGGTACTACCCCTCTCAACCCCAATCTCCAGCAGTTAACAACCTTGTTACCAGGTTCAACAACCGCTCCAGCTTGAGTTGAAGGATACTTCTGTATAAACAGGAATAGTTCATATTTCCATAAGAAAAAACAATATTCAGAATCAGAGAAATACATAACACAGGTTTAAAGCAAAAGGGACAGATGATTCAAAGGCTGAACCAGTGGCAAGAAGAGACATGGACTCTGGCACAAGACTAAAGGAGTGAGTGACCATGATCAACTTACGCATGAAAGAATCAACAGAAGCATGAAACTGATCTTACAATACAGATGGAACCTTTGTCTTAAGTCTGACCAGAAAGCCATAATGAAGAGAGCAACAAAAGGACACAGGTGGAACGCTCAGCCTGAACAGAAGCAGGAGCAAGAGGAGGAAGTTGAATAATTACCCTAAAGGCTGACAAAGAAATCAACAAATCTCAGCCATGGGTGACCACAAGATCCTTAAGAAAGGGACACATCCATGGGAAGTGAAAGCTCTTCAGGTGACATTAAATGAGTTAAGACTCTAGGAGGTTCATTTAGTTGACAATAGCCCCTTGCATCATCAGGTACCATGAAGGAGAATTCAATGACTTAACAACTGACAAAATAGAAAATAAAAAATTGTATGCCCACCTTCATTTGTACCCATATCACTACCTAAAGAGCCAAACCTTATAAACAAGTCAAGGCAGAAGAGCACATCATCAACTCTTTAAGAAGGGAGTGTAAATGCAGAGATTTTCTATAGAATATAAACACATTACAGGATTTATTGCACTAAGCTAAACAAATAAGGTGAGGCACAATGAACAAGATAATGCACTAGAAAATTAATACAAAATAATCATGTGAAAAGCTGATGTAACAGATAATCAAAGGCAATCTTTACTGTGCAGCCCCCAAAAAAACTGATAAAAGCAGGGTAAGGGTTAAAAGTTACTTTCAAAACTCACAAAACTTCACAAAGAAAAACTCCAAGTTACAATTATGTCAACCTGACACTATTACAATAATCAAATTACTGAAATTTAATGAAAGTTATTGAAATCTACATGAAAAACAAATGGGAACTCAAGGAACAGTGAATGTCACTACAAAAGCACTGAAAACAGAAACTAAGCTACCAACAGTAACACAAGCTAGTGTGTCAGTTGCTGCCCAAAAGGTAAAAAGTAAAATATGAGAAAAAAATTAACAGTAATCAATGGCAATCTCCAATCCATGAATGACAGCACAAAGCTGGGAAGAAATGTTTGATGGCCCTGGGTACACTGGCAAAACATCCCCTCAGTAGTAAGACACAGATGATGTGCACCTCATGGTCATGACTGCTTGGGATCTTGCTTTCTGAATGTTTCATACAGATTAATGATATTTATGCTGATTAATGGGTTTGTAATAACAAAAATCTACAGTTAAATATTGAGATTAAGAAATACCATTAAATGAAAACATATTAATTGATATTTAATGACTCCATCTGCTTAAATTTCATTACCATGAAATCAAAACCTGTTAAAGCAATGTGAAAATATTCTCACTGTAATAATCATTCATTAAATCTTAACAGTACCAAATACCTTTTAGAAGTGAACATACCATTCAGATATGATAAATTTTGGTTTTAGCTTGTTTAATACCACTGACGTGAGTCTCAAACTTTGCAGATGAATAACTTGCTTCCTGCTACAGAAGCCATAAGATGAGACAAAACAATGCTGCGTTGGGAGTTCTGCTTCCTCTGGAATTGGATCACTCCCAACTGGAGGAGATTCCACAATGAGACCATCACCTCCATGTACAATATTCCAGTGTGAGAAACTTTCTGTAAATATATTATGATATTGTAACTATTAATTGCATTTGTCTTTGCAACCACAAGACAAAATATAATACTACAGTCACCTCTCAATTAACACGAAAGTTATGTTCCTGGAGAGCACGCATTAATTAAAATCTTGTTATCTAAACATATTTTTCCAATAAGAACTAACAGTAATAAGGGGGGTTACATTCCTGGACTTGGGGAACTCATTATTAATATAATACTATGTAGGTCATACAAAAAAGAAAAACAGAACAGAATCTTTCGCTATACTAATAAATAAACAAAATCTTTTACTTTATTAATAAATACAGTACACAAAGTCATCTGCTTTATTAATAAGTAAATACAGTGCACCATGCTATGTCTTTGTTTAGATGATCGTTGTCTGCAGCGCTGATGCGCGGGTGATTTGAAAACAATGCTCGGTCGCCAATTCACGTTAAATAGAAATTTTCACATTTTTTAAACATTTTAAAATATGTTCTAACTCAAGTTAAATAAAAAATGCATTAATTAAACATGCATTAATTGAGAGGTGACTGTAATTAGTTAATGCTATTTCTCCTTTTTACAATTTCCACTGATTTACAAGGTCTTAATTTTGTAAACTGTCCATCATAATTACCTGATATCGCACAGTTCATTCGACTTTTCATTAAAGTAAGGAGGTAATAACAACAGTGCACCTAATGTTAAAATACTTTGGCAGTGATATTTGCTTATTCATGGAATCTAGCATTGCAACTGCTAAGCTCATCAATGACTTTAGCACCCTACTTTTCAAGCAGTAATTTCAGTCTCTTCTCACCTGATATTCAAAGCATCTCTAAACTAAGAATAACTCATTCACAACAGATCTATGAAACTACAAATGTGACTCGGCTGTCTGGTCAAATTACTAACTTTCTAGCTGCAAAACTATTTTGAATGTTTTGCATAACATAAAAATTACTTTAAAAAAATGTTACTTCATTTAGGTCCAAAAGTTTGTTAACAAAATTTTCTAACATATACTTAATTCAGGTCAAAATTTCACTAGTAGAAATCTAAAATATCAAATTCGATTTAGATACAAATATTCACTAATAAAAAGACAAAAGTTCACTACAAAAGTTACGCATTATGAAAAGTGATGCATTTTACAATCTTGCCAAAGTCAAAAATATCTTTCTACATGTTTCAATCCACAATTCTCATAGTAAATTATAAATGACAAAAATGAAAAGTACACTAAAACTCGCATTGCTAATGTTCAGTTTGCTGGATAAATTCAATTCATCTGATGAGACATGATTTACTGTTTTTTTTTAACTTTACGACATCCCTTCAACACATACACCTCAATTCATCAATGCTTTCTTTCCTTTTATGTTCTTTTTGGCTTATGCCCACCTAACTGTCCAATTAATTACAAACTTAATGATGACCACTATTGGCACTACTCACCATTACCTAATTTCTGGCTTATGTAGTTCAAGATGTTTCCATGTACAAGTAACATGATATACTGTACTGTGTATAAGATGAGCTTTAAATCCTAAAATTTACTTCTAAAAATTGGGGGTTCATCATATACTACAATTATAAAAATCAAACCTTGAATTCTAAGCGATGCTTATTGGCAGGCTAGCCTCAGCCTCGGTGTGCTAAGCACTGATATACATGAAAAGATTCACATTATGAAATACACTGATAACAAAGGTACAAAAACCATTTTCACCCTATACAGTAGTGCCTCAGGTTACAAAATTAATCTGTTCCGAAGCAGCTTTCGTAACCTGATTTTTTCATGTCTAGAACTACATTTTACATGTAAATTGCCTAATTTGTTCCAAGCCCTACAAAAACACCACAGTAAATTTTATAATAAAGCTAAATTGACCAATAAACAATGAAATACAACAATTTGGACCATTCAATATTTAACCTAACCATTATTGTACCTGTAAATAAAGTGTATTAGTGTACAGGGTACAAGAAATACTGTGTACATGTACGTACGTATGTAGTAAAATGTGAAACCCTACCTTTCGAGTGAGGTGATATCTGAAAGTGGCGACAGAGGGGGAGGACAAACGGCAGAAAACATGAACACTTAACTTTACGAAACACATTAAAAAATGGCAGAAAACATTAACACTAAACTTTAAGAAACACATTAACAAATGGCAGAAAACATTAACACTTCTTGATTATCTCCATCTTCGTTCTCCATAGAAAGCATCCTCTTTTTTCCATGGACTTCAGCAACATTCTTGGGACCCATGGCTAATAACGTAAGTCATTAAGTTCACACACAACACGATAAAGTAACTTACAGTACAACGAAAGCAAAATCACTAACACGAATTTATGTTAACAAAAGAAATATATGTGAAAGAACGAATTCCAGGAGTTTACGATAACGCTGCCGCAAAAAATGGTCAAGGAACGCCTTTACATTGAGGCATGATGGGACAGATGCTGACCAATAGGAGAGCAGGATCTTACAGCGGTGACTAGCATCAGGAACCAATGGGAGAGTGGGAGGATGGTGGTGAGTCTACTCAGTTGGCGGCGCGCCAGTTTTAAAATTGTTCTCGGGAGCCGGGGCGAATCTCGGACTTTACCCTTTTGCAACCTGAATTATTTTCGTACACAGAAGCAAAAAAATCTTCGTCTTTGCTTTTGTAACCTGAATTTTTCGCACGTAGGGACTTTCGTATGTAGAGGTTCCACTGTACTGTATATCATTGGGACATTCGAGGAATAATTCCACATCAATGAAATAAACTTTTATCTATGTCAGCCAAGCCGAGAAAATGGCAACTTTTAGACCGGCTAAAATCCACTGGGCAAGCTCATGAGTGGGGATCTTCAAGGGAGGATGTAGTGCCTCTATCTTACATGACGTCATTTTGTATATTTCTCCATAAATATACCAAGGGGTTGCTGTTGGTTTTAGTTCTCATCTTTTATGATAGTATGTCAGTTATAAAAGTAATTTTGCAAAGAAAAGTCCAAAGAAATATTTGAAAAGAATTGAATAAATCCAAAAAAGTTATTACATCTTTGTTTCTTGGTAAATTCACATAAATATTTTACAACAAATGTGTTCAGAATTTGTTACTAATTTTATTTCTTATCTCTTTTGATACTGTGTGAGCTAAAGTAATAATTAAAAAAAAATTTATTTATTAGAAAAATCATGTCCATATAACTTCGCAAAATTTACAATTGTCCTGTACAAGAGGCCCCACAAGGGTTTGTAAATAGTCATTTCAACTTCTCGTGGAAGGTAGGGAAAATTTTCTAAAAAATTTTCATTTTTTTTTTACACCATGTGCATTTGCATATATTCCTCTTACCACTGGCTTGTTTTTTCTTAAATTGGCTGACCTCAAAGTTTTGTCGGCCTGGGGTATGTACTGCATATTGATTTAATACCCTGTGCATTAAGGGTTAAAAAACCATTACGTATATCATTTTGGTGGTAAATAACACAATTTTGGATTCCATACAACTGTTTAGAGCAATATGAACGATAATTAAGTACAATAATTATTGTACATTGTCGTACTGTTGTAATTATCATACATTATCGTACTGTTGTAATTATTGTACATTATCGTACTGCTGAAATGTAAACAAAACAATGGTTTCCCTTTTGGAAATGTGTAGGAAAAACATGATATAGAATCAGCTTTGTTATTTCGCTTAACATTTTAAAATTTCTAAGGATACAGAAAGTAAAACAGCATTTATAATAACATCACCTTTACATAACCTAAAACTAGCCTACCTACCTATACACAGATGGTTTTGTAATTTAGCAGTCGTCTTAAACAACATATATGCCATAAATTCATGAGAATTTGCCTTAATTTTTTACCCGTCTTATCTAAAGGTCATCTTATACACAAAAATATACAGTATACATGGCAGATATGACACAGACATAGTTACCTTTTAAATTTTTGAGCTGGGTGCAAAAGAAAGTTGTTGGTATCAGAAAAAACACCCAGCTTTAATTTTCACAATACGTATGTAACTTCTTTTATAATGAAAGTATTCATAACAACAATAATAATTGCAATATTATGATAATGATGACATTTGAGTAAATATTGTACTAGTTATATGCATTATAGTACAGTGGTACCTCGAGATACGGCAGCTCAACTTATGAAAAACTCGAGATACAAAAGCTAATACGAAAAATTTTACGGCTCTACATACGAAAATTGCTCAAGATACGAAAGGTTGTTGCTATAAAGTCCGAGATTCGCCCGGACCACCAATAACAATTTTGAAACTCGCGCGCCGCCAACTGAGTAGACTCGCCACCATCCTCCTGCTCTCCCATTGGTTCCTGATGCTAGTCACTGCCATGAGATCCTTCTCTCCTATTGGTCAGCATCCCTCCCATCATGCATCTACTACGTAGCAGCGTGCCTCGGCCACACGGTACCAGCATCGTTTTCGTATGCACGCGGTATTCGTTTGTTCTAACTATTTAGTTTATTAACGTAAATTCGTTAGTGATTTCTTATCGTGTTGTGTGAGAACTTTACTCCATACTTATACGTACTACATAACATAATTACGTACAGTATATACATAGTCATGGGTCCCAAGAAACTTGAAATTTACGGAAAGAAGAGGATGCTCTCTTTGGAAACGAAGATGGAGATTATCAAGAAGTATGAAGCTGGTATGCGATTGAGTGTGATCACCAAGGAATACATCCGAAATCCGTCGACAATAAGCACCATCCTTAAGCAGAAGGATGCCATCAAAGCAGCTACACCTTCCAAGGGCGTCACTATTTTGTCCAGCAAGAGGACCCACTTGCACGACAACATGGAAAGACTTCTTCTTGTCTGGATAAAAGACAAAGAAATCGCTGGCGATACGATAACGGAGAAGGCAATCTCCCACAAGGCCAGCGCTATTTTCGGTGATTTGATTGCCCAGGTTGAAGACGACGGAGGAGAAGGGACATCAACGCCAACCCCAGAGTTCAAGGCTTCGCATGGGTGGTTCGAGAAATTCCATAAACGGACTGGCATCCATTTGGTGGTGCGGGATGGGGAAGCGGCCAGCTTGGACACGAAAGCGGCCGAAGCCTTTAAAATGACGTTCAACGAGATGATGACCAAGGAAGGCTACAGTTCTCTGCAAGTCTTCAACTGTGATGAGACTGGCCTTTTTTGGAAAAAAATGCCTCGTCGGACGTACATCACGGAGCAAGAGAAGAAGCTACCCGGGCATAAGCCTATGAAAGACAGGCTTACACTCGCACTTTGTTCGAACGCCAGTGGGGATTGCAAGGTGAAGCCCCTACTGGTCTATCATTCCGAGACTCTTCGAGCCTTCAAGGCCCACAAAGTGCTTAAGTAGAAGCTTCCAGTGATGTGGAGGGCTAATGCGAAAGCCTGGGTAACGAGGCTTTTGTTCACGGAGTGGGTAAATCTGTGTTTCGGCCCGACAGTGAAGAAATTCTTGGAAGAGAAGCGCCTCCCTCTGAAATGCCTGCTGGTGTTGGACAATGCCCCTGCTCACCCTCCTGGCCTCGAGGAAGATATCCTAGCGGAGTATTCCTTCATCAAGGTTCTTTATCTTCCGCCTAACACCACCCCTCTCCTCCAGCCCATGGACCAGCAAGTGATATCAAACTTTAAGAAGCTGTATACGAAACATCTTTTCAAGAGATGTTTCGACATCACTGATACTGTGGAATAATGTATATTTTACTATGCAATTGCTGTACCATTCATTTCCATGCATTTAATAAAATCACCTATTGTGAACGCATCCGCATGTGTCGCCCTGTATCATGAACCCTGCACATGCGCATGACTTCTTCTTGCTTCTCTTGGCGCGAGCTACACGCCCTGCAGTGCCTCTGTACATATTTACCTTTTGCTGCTTGGAATAAACCAATCTACGACTCGGGATATTATTTCTCCCATCCTGCAATCTTTCGTCTTCTAATGCAAGACATAACCACCTATCACCATGGCGCAGTGACGAAACCATTCAGCATTTTCAAGGAACACCGGAATCAGCATTCAAACCCAGCCGCCATTACCCCTCGGCCGCCTTTGGATTTTACAGTGCTAGTGCGGTTTTTATGATATGTTCATGCAGTGTTTGTGCAGTGCCAGTGCAGTGTAATGTCAGTGCTTTGATTTTAGTGGGTTTTATTTTTCTTGTGCCTTGCCCCAGCTCTACGGGTATCCTTATTTCCATATCCAGCTACAGAGCCCGAGGCACATCCACCGACGCTCATCATTTGCCATACACTGCCGACTCATTTTTTCAACGGTCGAGTGGTCGCTCCCCACTCCCCACGACCGCCCACCCCTCAGGAGCCCACCCAGCCCACTCTTCACCGCCTGCCAGTATTCGCCGCACAGTTGAAGAATTATTTACAGTAACTTTTTAATAAAAACTGTAGAAAGTCTTCCTCATCGTTCTTCTCTTCCTTTAAACTGCAGTTGACATTGCAGAAAACTGTTCATAATGGCTTCCGCTTCACATCAAGACAAGCCTGGGGATATGCAACACGACCAGGACCTTGAGGACCGCCAGTTGCCTTCACACCCAGTCTCACCAACAGACCGTCGAACCCTTCCAAGTTTTGCAACGCTGGAAACCCCACCTTTGCTCTCACCGCACTTGAGTATACCGCCTCCCACAGCTCCAAATACGGAGTTAAGGCTCCTCATCAAGTACCTGGAGGAATCTCAACACGCCGAGTTGGCTGCACGTCGGAGAGAGGAAGAACAACGTCATTATGAAGAGGAACAACGTCGTCACGAAGAGGATCTACACCGCCAAGAGGACAACTTAAGAAGAGAGGAGGAAGCTCAACGTTTCACCATATTGTTGCAGCTACTTAGCGTCAATTCAGCCCAGCAGCAAGCAACATCAGCGGACTCGCAACAACTTCCCACACAATCCTCAGTGCCATCGTCCACCCAGCCACCACCCCCACAGAAAGCCATCGCCCAGACCCCGCCTCCCTTACGTCCTGATGCCACATACCAAGTGTTCAGGGAATGGCGTAGACGCTGGGATGACTACAGTGTGATGGTGGACCTAGGGACATTACCTACCAGGAAACAAATGATACAGCTTCGTATGTGCCTCAGCCTGGAGACCCAAAGAATACTCGAGCACACGCTCAACGTACCACCAGACACGGATCGGAGTGTTGACGAGGTCTTGAATATTCTCCAGGATCACATCAAGAACCTGCGGAATGAAGCTCTACGACGCAGGGACCTGCTCTCCTGCAAACAGAGGGAAGGGGAAAGCTTCAGCGACTTCTACGTCAGACTGAAGCATGTAGCAGAGGAAATCGACGTCTGTCCTGGCCATTCTGCTGTGTGTGAGGTGACTCAGCTGAAAATGATCATTATCATGGGAGTCAGGGACGAGGAGCTCACTCAGAAACTCATTGCCCTGGACGCTGCAGCTTCATTGGCCACCATGGTTAACGAATGTCGCTCCTATGAGGCCACACGGACAGCCACTACAGCCATACTAAATTGTGTGCCGTCTCCACGTATAAAAAAATCAAAGGACATGGCAACAGGGGTTCTACCTCGCTACCAACCCCTAACAAGGACACTTTATGCCCTTCCTGCACAAGGAAGCACAGCTCAACAGGAAAGTGCCCAGCCAGCGACAGTGTATGTGTAAACTGTGGCTGCAAAGGACACTGGCGCAGGACCCCAAAGTGCCCCGCCAACAAGGCCACATGCAGACACTGCGGCCGAGTGGGCCACTATGACAAGTACTGCCGTCAGCAGATGAACGCCAAGCAGGGCGGCCCGCCCAATGCCACGCCCCCTTCTAGCAAGCCCTCTAGCTGTCGCAAGGTCGAGACTCCTTCTTCATCAACTGACTCCTCACCATCACCTATATCCATTACCCTCACCTACAAGGGTGAGACATCGAAGATAATGATGCTGCCTGACACAGGAGCTGATGTATCAGTGATGGGCCCCCAGCACTTGGAACTCCTTCGCATTCCCAGGACTGAGCTACAGCCTCCTGCAACATCAGTGACACTCACGGCAGATGGGTCAAAGATGACACCGGCTTTAGGAACCCTTATGGCCACCTTGTCCTTGTCCAAACGGTCCTGCCTCGCCACGATCCAAGTCCATGAACGCGTTCAGATGCCACTCCTGTCCTATGCACTTTGCAAGGAGTTGGCCATCATCCCGCCAGGCTTTCCGCGGCCCATCCTACAGGTCACCCACATTAATCGATGCAAGGAGCTACCCCTGCATGCTGACACGACCCCTGCTGAGGCCCGAGAGTATTTCTTACAAACATTTCAGGACATACTCGTGTCAAAGGAAGACCTTAAAGCAGCTCCACTGAGGCCGATGGCAGGCCCTCCCATGAAAATCCACCTTAAGGAAGACGCGGTCCCTTTCGCCATCCACACCCCAAGGCAAATACCCTACGCTTTCCGCGAACCTGTCAAGAATGAATTAGACTCCATGGTACAACAGGGAATCATTAAGCCTTGTGGAGATGAGCCATCGGAATGGTGCCACCCTCTAGTCGTCGTTCCTAAGGCCAAGGGAGTTCGAATCACAGTGGATCTCACGAAGCTGAACGCACAAGTCTCCCGTCCAGCCCACCCTTCGCCCACGCCCTTAGCTGCTGTCCGTGCTGTCGACTCCACCGCCAAGTTCTTCACCACCGCGGACGCTCTACATGGCTACTGGCAGATGGAGCTAGCGGAAGAGGACCGCCACCTCACCACTTTCATTACGCCTTATGGACGCTTCCAGCATTGCCGGGGACCTATGGGCTTCGCTGCCACTGGTGATGCCTATTGTTACCGCGGCGACCTAGCTCTCCAAGGCATGAAGAAGTGTGTCAAGGTTGTTGATGACATTCTCATCTTCGACGATGACCTACTGACACACTACCACAGGATCCACGAATTGCTCACCCGCTGCCGCAAAAATGGCATCACTCTCAACAAAGAAAAGTTCACAGTGGCAGAGACCAGAGTGAATTTCTGTGGCTTCACCCTCTCCGAAGAAGGAATTGCTGCTGACCCAGGACGAGTTGCTGCTCTGCAAGACTTCCCTACACCATCCAACCTGACGGACTTACGTTCCTTCATGGGATTAGTAAACCAGTTGGCAGAGTTTACCCCAGATATTGCCCTGACTGCACAGCCCCTTCGACCACTCATGAGCCCCAAGCGCTTTTTTCTTTGGACACCTGACCACGACCAGGCCTTCAAGCGTGTGAAACAAGCACTTTCAAGCCCACCTGTTCTTGCGTCTTTTGACCCAACCCTGCCAACCATCCTCCAGACTGATGCATCTCGCCTCTACGGGATAGGCTACGCTCTCCTCCAGGACCATGGATCTGGACATCTCCGAGTAGTCCAGTGTGGATCCCGCTTTCTCGCAGACGCCGAAACAAGGTATGCAACAATTGAACTGGAGATGCTTGCAGTATCTTGGGCCCTCACAAAGTGCTGCCTATACCTCAAAGGACTGCCAACCTTCACCCTGCAAACCGACCATCGCCCATTGGTGCCTATCATCAACAGCTACACGCTGGACATGGTTGAAAACCCACGGCTCCAGCGAATGAAGGAGCGTATGTCGCAATATCAATTTACTGCAGTGTGGCGTGCCGGCAAGTCTCTATGCATCCCAGATGCACTTTCTCGTGCACCAGTCAGTTACCCCACCTCTGAGGATATGACTGGCTGTGCTGAGGTAACGGCACATGTCAGGTCTGTCATCAACGCTACAACAGCTTCCCAGGACGAGGATGCCCCAACCATTGACGCCGACCGGACCCTACAGGACATGTCGATAGCAGCACAGGCCGACCCCACCTACGTTCGCCTTCGTGACTGCATCAGTTCTGGGTTTCCCACGAATCGCTACGACCTACATGCATCCTTATCACCGTACTGGAAGCTGCGAGAAGCCCTCTCTACTGATGGCAACCTCGTGCTCTATGGGGCAAGAATACTAGTTCCTGCAGCTCTACGTCGCCACACACTCGCCACACTCCATGATAGTCACCGTGGTGTCGAGGCTACCAAACGTCGGGCTCGACAAACCGTCTTCTGGCCTGGGATAGACTCGGACATCGCCAACACCGTCGCTGCCTGCGAGCCGTGCCAAGTCCTGCGTCCCAGCCAACAACGGGAGCCTCTCCACAACGACGACCATCCATCCAGGCCCTTTGAGTCGGTATCGGCGGACTTCTTCTAGGTAGCTGGGAAGTCCTTTCTTGTAGTCGCCGACCGCCTCTCTGGCTGGCCTGTGGTTGTCCCTTGCAAGGGTGACACTACTGCCTCCTCGACCATACAGCACTTCTGCCGCTACTTCAGAGAGGTGGGTGTTCCCTTACGCCTGCGCACCGATGGAGGACCTCAGTTTACCAGCAAAGAATTCGCCGACTTCACAGAACGTTGGGGTGTACACCACATCACCTCGTCGCCACATTAACCACAGTCTAATGGACACGCTGAGGCCGCTGTCAAGGCTGTCAAGCACTTGATCCTCAAAACGGCCCCCACAGGAAACATCGACTGCGAGGATTTCGATCGTGGTCTCCTTGAGTTGAGAAACACACCCAACCAGTCTGGTCGCTCTCCTGCCCAGGTACTGTATGGTCACCCTCTCCGTACATGTGTGCCTGCCCATCCTCAGTCATTCACAGAAGATTGGCAGGAAAAGGCCCATGACTGCGACCGCCGAGCCGCTGCCAGAGCTGCTCAGGTGCAGCGCAACTATGACGCCCACGCCCGCCCCCTGCCCAGGCTTAATGTGGGCCAACAAGTCCACCTCCAGGACCCGACATCCCACCGATGGGACACAGTTGGGATTGTCATGGGTGGTGCAAGATCACGCGAGTACGAGATCCGTCTCCCAAGTGGTCGAGTGTTACGTCGGAACCGTCGCTTCCTATATCCACTGCCCAGCCCCAGTCAAGTTCCCAACTCTGATCTCCCTGTGGTTCCTAGCCCAGACATGGAAAAGTCATCAATTCCCTCCAAAACCCCTCGCAGGTCCCCAAGATTGAACAGGCCTACATAATGTACATATCTACATGTAATTTGTTTAGTACGTTCAAAATACCTCTTTGAACGCAAAAGGGCAAGGGGAGGTGTGGAATAATGTATATTTTACTATGAAATTGCTGTACCATTCATTTCCATGCATTTAATAAAATCACCTATTGTGAACGCATCCACATGTGTCGCCCTGTATCATGAACCCTGCACATGCGCATGACTTCTTGCTTCTCTTGGCGCGAGCTACACGCCCTGCAGTGCCTCTGTACATATTTACCTTTTGCTGCTTGGAATAAACCAATCTACGACTCGGGATATTATTTCTCCCATCCTGCAATCTTTCGTCTTCTAATGCAAGACATAACCACCTATCACCAGATACCACAAACCTCACTTTGTGTGAATTTTGGAAGGACCATTTCGATGTTGTGATATGCATCCGACTCATCAACCAAGCTTGGCAGGAGGTTTTGAGGCGAACCTTGAATTCCTCGTGGAGGAAACTCTGGCCTGATCCCGTACCCGCCCGAGACTTCGGGGGATTCGACGTGGGCGAAGCTGGAGCTGCAGATTCAGAAACAGCTGACGATCCTGAAACTGTTTTGCAACCAGATCTTGACGAGATCGTTGCACTCGGCAAGTCCATGGGGCTGGTCGTCGACGAGGACGACATCAAGGACCTTCTCGAGGAGCACCAAAAGGAGCTTACGACGGATGACCTGAAGGAGTTGAAGGCCATGCAACATAAAGTCGTTTAAGAGGAGTTCTCTAGCAGCGGCAAGTAGGAGGAGGATGACCCTATGACAACGGCAGAAATTAAGGATGTTCTAGCTGCTTTTCATAAAGTGCAATCATTTGTAGAAAAAAGACACCCCGAAAAGGCTTGCATAGGTCGTATACTTGCGCAGTTTGATGACACTTGCCTGAGTCGTTTCAGGAACATTGTGAAAAGTAGGCAGAAGCAATATTCCTTGGATAGTTATTTTTTAAAGAGGCCTTTAGTACTAGCAGGAGTAAGCAAAAAGGAAGAACCAAGTGATACTAAAAAACAGAAAGTTGAAAGTGGTGATGAAGTTGAAATTTTATATATAAAAAAAAAAAAAAAAAAAAAAAAAAAGGGATTTTGACGAAGGAAAATCTATTTCTGGCAACGACCTGTGTCGCCCTGTGAAATGGTTCCTTTGATACTATTTCTTAGGAATAAATATTGCTATTCATCCTAGAGAAAAAAGAAACAATATAATGCCAAGATAAATGGCTCGCTCACCTCTAATAGAAGTGTCGGTATAGTAAGGAGCGAGTGGAATCACTACCAGAGGTCCCCTTGCCCATTTAGCTTCTTCCTTCGACAAAACCCCGAACTACGGAGGAGCGTGCTACAAGCTCGGTCTACTAAAACTTTTTTACCGTGAGCACCTCGACGCCTGTGACGTCATTCCTGAAGATAGCCTCCAAGCTTGGGGTAAGCTGGGTGAGGATAATCTAACTACAGGGTGGGGTTTCACAGGGCGACACAGGTCGTTGCCCAGAAATAGATTTTTCCTTCGTCAAAATCCCTTTTCTGGGCTTAACCTGTGTCGCCCTGTGAAATAGTACCAGAGAATGCTAAAACACCAAGCTTGAGGGACAGTACAGATAAAATAAGAAGGTAAAGTTAAACACTTGTAAGGTTAATAGTATAATGATCAACTAAAATTACAGTCTTACAATTATGGTAAAGTATAAGCCCTAAAACATGGGTTATAACTTAAAATTAGTTAGCCTAACAACAAGCAATAAATATACAGGTTAGGCAAAAGACAGGATTATAAGTTGATATACAAAATAATGGAACTGAATCCAACTAGAATGATGAATAGCAAAACTCAAGGTAACCCAATACATAGAGGCGACTAAACTAAGTAAGGGTGCAATGGGGCAGGTAGAAGGGAAGGCTACAAGAAGTTATAGGAAAAATTAAGGATCAGGAGAAACTGTATTTCCAGCTGCCACTGCTGGAAATTTGAGGGCTTCTAAGGGTTTTAGGTAGTGCCGTTTGAAAACTGTCAGAGATTTCCAGCCTGTATATTTCTTAAGATCGTCAAAATTCATGTGTTGGAAATAATTAATAGATGTGGCCACCGCCCTAACATCGTGGGCCCGAGGACAGGACTCTGGGTTGGCCTGTTTAATGAAGTATAAAATTTGTTGCCTGATCCCTTTTAGGGATAATGTACCACCTTCCTTCCTAATGAACAACGGGCCTGAAGATTTCAGAGTTGTTCTACTTAGGTAGGCTCTTAATGAGTTGACAGGACAAAGGGAAATGTCTTGAGGTAGTGGTAGGATTTTCCACGAGGACCATCTGTCCTGTGGATCTTCATTTTTGGCTAGAAAGTGGCGATCTGGGGATAAGAGGACTTCCCCTGAGGGGAGGAACTCAATGTGACCTGGTTCCCTTGATAAGGCTGACAGTTCTGATATTCTAGCTCCGGAGGCTAAACTTAATACAAATAGGGTTTTCCTCAGGAGGGATATATAATTGCAAGAGTCATTGTTAATGTCCGAGGCCAGTTTGAGGACATCATTTAAGAACCAAGAGACTGATTTAGGTCTCGTTGATGGTCTTAATCTAGCACAAGCTTTTGGTATGGACGTAAAGTACGAATCCGTAAGATCTATGCTAAAACCAAATTGGAAGATCTTTTAAGAGTGATTTGGTCGTAGTGATAGTGCTTGCTACTAAACCTTTCTCAAACAATGATCTGAAGAAAGTTATGGCTAGGTTCGTTGTCATGACTTGAGAATTTGACATCTTAAGGAACTCTGCTAGTTTCTTGACAGATGAATCATATTGCCGGAGAGTAGATTCTCTTTTATCTGATTCCAAGAATGAAATATTCTGGGGATCAATTTCTGCATTCCTCATAGCTGCGAATTTCAGAAAAACCATAAAGTTAGGGTTTTCTGAATTCTTGAGGAAGCGGACACAGTCTGAGTTTGCACTAACTGGGTTAGTTTGGGGTTGGGAATCCGTAGGGGTCGGAGTCTCAACTCTAGGAGTAGAGGGAACCAATTGCTCTTGGGCCAGTTGTGAGCTACTAGAGCTACTTGGCCTTTGAATGTCCTGAGTTTGTCTAAAACTTTCATGAGAAGGTTCACCGGAGGGAAGAGGTAAATATTCTTCCATTTGTTCCAATCAAGGATCATTGCATCCGTAGCATATGCTAGAGGATCGAGGTTGGGTGCCACGTAACAAGGGAGTTTGTGGTTTGACTCCATGGCGAAGAGGTCTACTTGAAGTCCGGGGACTTGTAGACTGATCCAATTGAATGAACTCCTGTCCAGTGTCCACTCCGATTCCAACGGAGCGGAGCGAGATAGAACGTCTGCTACTACGTTCTTGACTCCTGCCAGGTGAGTGGCTGACAGGTGCCATTTGTTTTTGTTTGCCAGAGAGAAGATGGCTATCATGACGTGGTTCAAGTGGCTTGACTTGGATCCTCCCCTGTTGATGCAGTGTACTACTACTGCACTGTCCAGAACTAGTTTGAAATGTGAGTTCTTGGGCGGACGGAGTCGTTTCAGTGTGAGAAATACTGCCATGGCTTCCAGTACATTGATATGTAGCTGGTGGAATGTTAACAACCAAGTTCCTTGAACTTTTTCGTGCTGGGAGTATCCTCCCCACCCTGTTAGTGAGGCGTCTGTGTGGATCACTAATGATGGAGGAGGGAACTGTAGAGGAATTGCTTTTGAAAGATTCTTTGTCTCCGTCCAGGGGCGGAGACGTTTCCGTAAGATCGCCGGGATAGAGGCTAGTTTGTCCCGTGATCTGCAATTCGCTTTTGAGCGCCATACTCTGTTTATATCTTTGAGTTTGGCTCTGAGCAGAACGTTTGTGACTGATGCAAACTGGAGTGAGCCCAGGATCCTCTCCTGGCACCTCCAGGATGTTCGTTGTTGTTTGAGAAATTGTTTTGTAGCTCTTGCTATTTCTTTTCTTTTCAACGACGGAATTGATAGAGTGTGCGATTGCAAGTCCCACTGAAGGCCTAACCACTGGAATCGAGATTCCGGTGTTAGTCTGGACTTGGTTTTGTTTGTTTGGAAGCCTAAATGTTCCAGGAATTTGATCACTTTGACCGTTGCTTCCTTGCATTCTTTGGGGTTCGTTGCCCAAATAAGCCAATCGTCCAGATAAGCCACTAGCAATATTCCCTGTTTCCTTAGCTCTTGCACTACTGCTTCCGCCAATTTGGTGAAGATCCTGGGGGCTATGTTGAGCCCGAATGGCATTACTTTGAAGGAGTAGGATCTGTTGCCTAGTTTGAAGCCTAGGAACGGACGGAAGTGTCTGGCTATGGGAACATGATAGTAGGTATCTGTAAGATCTATAGAGGTTGTGACGGCTCCACGGGGAAGTAAGGTCCGTACCTGCGAAACGGTCAGCATCCTGAACTTGTCGCAATGAATGTATAAGTTCAGATGGGACAAGTCTAAGATGATTCTTCGGTTTTCCGAGTCTTTCTTTGGCACGCTGAACAAGCGTCCTTGAAATTTTAAATTGTTGACTCTTGAGACTACTCCTTTGAGAAGGAGGTCTTGGGTATACTCTACCAATTCCGTTGTTGGTGCTTGATAGAATCTGTTGGTTGGAGGAGGGCCCTCTAGCCAACTCCAACCTAGGCCTTTTGTCACTATACTCTGAGCCCAAGGGCTGAACCCCCACCGCTGGCGGAAGAGGTACAACCTCCGTCCTACCTTGGGACTCTCACTGCTGGTTTGCCGAGGGGCGGCCACCTCTTGCTCCTCGGAAACCTCTTCCTCTGTTTGCAGCCCTGCCGGACCCTCTGAATCGAGAGGCACCTCTTGCTCTGCTACCTCTCGCAAACCTATTGAAAGCCTGAAAGTTCTGGCTTTCATAGTTGGAGTTATAGGCTGGCGAGACAGAAAGGAAGTAGAGGGTTTGGGGTTGCTGGGACTGAGGGGTCAGGACAAGGTATTGTTGTTTGACCCTTCGACGATGGTTGCCCTTGTGATGCTGGGACTGCCTGAACCAACGTCTGCTGAGAAGGCTGGAAGGGAGAGAACTTCCTTGGTTTCTTCTTGATCCTTTGGTTAGGACCAGAAGATTCCTGCCTCCGCTTTGCTACCAGTCCCCACCTGACTTTGAGGCACTGGTTGACCTTTGAAGCCTCATGAAGGACTTCTGCTTCCACTGGTGCTGGGAAGAGGTCCGTTCCCCAAATTGAGGAAGCTATCAGCTTGTTCGGTTCATGGCGGATAGTAGCTTCCGCCAGAACGTGCTTCCTACAATTCCTCCTGGCTATGAGGAAGTCGTAAAGGTCACACTGCATGGTGTGCAGCAGACCTTTAGCCAAAACTTTAAATAACGGCTCTTGTTGGTATACAAGAGCCGTCATCTCCGCCATAGTCATGGAGGAAAGGGATCTCGCGAGCCTAGTCCGGGTGTCGTACTCCGTCTGGATGAGGGAGTCCGACAACCTGGGAAGCCTCTCACTAAAGAGAGTGGTGGCACAGTCCGCCTTGAGTTTTCCTACTGAGAAAGTAGGAACTGCCCCCTCGAAGTACGTCTCGGAGCCTGGGACTAGGAGAGAGGTGGGTCCCGTCTCTCGTAGTTGAGGCAGGGGCTCGTCTTTCAGGGCGGCCTGAAAGGTTGCTTCCACTACCTTAAGGGTCAGTGGTAGCGGAGTCCCTTCCACCGGAGTGAAAATGGTGAAGGGACTTCTAAAGGCTGTGATGCGGGTATTTTCACACCCCCATTCCTCCACACTTCTCATTAGAGTCTGCTGTGCCTGTTCCCTCGGAAGGATCACTGTTTCCTTGGGAACTTTGTCTTCTCTCTTCATTGCTGCTTACGTTAGCCGGACTTAGCCAATGAATGGGGGTTGAAGGTCCCTGGGGTGGAACTCGAAGTCCTCGCGCCTTCGAGTTCCTATGCCTTCGATGGTCAACATTCCGTTGACAAACGGGGCATACGAAGCAATCCTCCAAGGGTTGGCCGCCTTGAATTCCGGCAGTTGGCTGGAATCTGGCATTGGAAGAGGAGAAGGTGGCACAGCTAGGGGGGAACCTGCCGCGATCGAGGTTTGAATCCCGGCGATGGCATTCTCCTGAGCAGCCAGCCGTTCCGCCAGCGATTGGATTGACTGGCCGGAAGACGTAACAGAACTGGAGAGCTGGGAGAGCACCGAGCCGACCTTGTTGTCAACCAAGGCCCCTACGATCACTCCCACCTGCTCCAGAATGTTTGCCGAAAAGGATTCGGGATCAAAAGGAGGGACTTGAGCCCGATCCTTACGGGATTTACGTTTGGGGGACCTCCACGCAGACGAAGAGGCCTCCCTTGACCTAACTGTTCCGGGGTGGTGAGCCGGAGTTACAGCGTCTGCCAAGATGACCGATTTCTTGGGGAGAGACTTTTTAAGTTTCTCCTCGGTCGACTTAGCCTTGGGGATCACTGAAGCAACCTTAGGACGGACAGACCGCTGGTCTTCAGTGAAGCCCCGGAAAGAAGTGGAAGTAGAAGGATCAGTGGAAGGTGATGGAGAAAGGGAACTCAGGAAAGGGCCCTGAGAACCCACAGAAGCTGCCCCTACTACACCCTTACCTGTACCCATGGAGTCTATAGCCATGGGTTCGACGTTGAGGTTCATTGCCGCGACGTCTTCCGCTACGTCCTCTGGGAAATCCCCATCCTGAAGGGAGATCATGACTTGGAGGTCGGCCAGCAAAGGGGCGGCTGCTATTGGGTCCACCACTGATCCTTTCTTGGCTCCGGGGAATACCAGGTCCGCCATGTCCTGGGTAAGAATGTAGGGGCGGCCCTTCGAATTCCGGCCAAATCCCCCTACCCATGCTTTGAGAGTAGACAAAGCCTTCTTCTTCTCCTCGTCAGAACCCTGTAAGAAAGGTCTAGAGTTAGGGAGAGGATAGGGGAGGAATGTCTGTTGTGTTGAGACTATATGAATATGTGTCCCATATGTGAAAGGTATATAATAATAACAAGTATTCCAGGTGATGAATGAATGAAGAAAGTGCTAAGAAAACTTTCTACTAGTGAGGCATCGCCTACTAGCAAGTAGCAGGTTTGGCAGGCTTCGTGGTGCCAAACTATAAAATCCTCCACCTTCACTGCACATCCTGCATGGGAGCGGCATACTATATGGCCGCACAGGTCTTGGAGGATGGCATTGCACCCAATCTCCTGGCAGCACAACATCTGTAAGTCAAAGGATACATGAGTACCAATGACAACCTCCGGTGGTATAATATGCAAAATAGCCGTGGGTGCCGGAGTAGGACCGACGGATAGAGTTCTACGTATAAGTGGTATGCAAAAGAATGCCGGAGTAGGCTCTAAGGCTCGCTCCGTATGAATATTACGTAGAAAAGTTACGAGGGGGGAAAAAAGTCTCTGCCTCCGCCTAGGCTCACTTGTTATATGGGTAAAATAAACTCCGTAGGGCCCGGAGTTCTCCGTGTGGCCTGGAGTTAATAATATTGAGTGAGCAATGTCAAACTTCTGACGAAGCAAGGGATAGGACAAGAGGCAGAAATAAAAAACCCCCCGGAGTAACGCAAAAGGTTCTAAAATAAATTAAAAGAAAAACCCATCATATCAGTAAGTGCTCGTGTGAACTATCTTAAGTGGATAGGCACCCAGTGGTCCCCTCCCCCCTCTCTATGTTTGGTAGCGGCGGATTGACACCTGCCGGACTGAACTGGGGGGGAAGGGTAGGGAAGTACGTGGGGTAGGGGAACCCTCCCCCTGAGCGGCCAGTTAAGGATGGAGAAAGTAGGGGGAGAAGGTCCCGAGCCCCCGAGACACATGACGAGTGAGAACACCAGTAGGGGGGAGCTCCCCACCAGCCCCATGAGTCACCCCCTCTCATGCAGACTCGGACGCTAGCTGTGAGAGACGAGTCATCACCCATCGACGTGGATGGCAATGTATGGAGGGGGGAATGGAGGGGACGGGTGGAGGACCCCGTAACCGGGTGGCTCACCGCGATCGACCAGTGGTCTTCCCAGCCAGGTGATAAACACGAGGTGGGGAAGAGCCGTCGGAACAACATCAATATCACTGATATATATAGGATTACTCATAATAAAATTAAATCAATCAAAATAATAAAATTAAAGCGATATCTTAAAGCTAGGCTAACACGGGGGACACGAAAGCTAAGCAATCAGAAAGAATAGGCTAATCGCCGATCCGAAGAAAGGGGTATGTTAGCCTAATCTAACCTCTAGTTCAAGAAAATGGGGGGCAGGCTAATCACCAATCGACAATTGGGGTATGAAAGCCTAACCTAACGGTAAAAACAGTGATAACAGGGTAAGCTAATCGCCATACCGAAGCATGGTGTATGTTAGCCCAACCTAGTACCTACTATAAGATTAAATGGTAATCAGGAACTAGAGTAGGTAAGAGGGAACATCAGAATAAATAAAATGATATGACTCTCAAAACCATGACTGATAAAAACTCCTAACAACGTAAGGCGTAGCTAGGCTAAGGTCCGAAACCATATCTATAGTACTGTGAAAAGGGAAATCCCTAACGGTATGGGAAACCGAAAGAGAGAACCGTACAGCCATGCGGTCAAGGGGCATACCGGCCGATAAGGCTCCGAACATATAAAAAACACGAAGATCATCATAAAATGAGATCAGTAACCCCAAACAGTACTTAACTTAGAAGCAGAAGCTGAAGACATCTTGAAATATCCTTGGTAAATCCAGAAATAAGCGATTACACAGCACAGAAAAAAGTAACGTGTGGTGGTAATGCGCGCTATCAAAGGAAAGACGTCACAGGCGTCGGAGGCGCTCACGGTAGTAGTAGACCGGGAGCTGTAGCACGGCTCCTCCGTAGTTCGGGGTTTGTCGAAGGAAGAAGCTAAATGGCAAGGGACCTCTGGTAGTGATTCCACTCGCTCCTTACTATACCGACACTTCTATTAGAGGTGAGCGAGCCATTTATCTTGGCATTATATTGTTTCTTTTTTCTCTAGGATGAATAGCAATATTTATTCCTAAGAAATAGTATCAAAGGAACCATTTCACAGGGCGACACAGGTTAAGCCCAGAAAACTTACGTAAAGTATAAAAAAAAAATGTAAAATTCAAAAAAAAGAAAGAAAATAATTTTAATTTTAGTTTTTTGTAAAGTTAAGTGTTACAGTTTTGTTAATGTGTTTCGTAAAGTTTAGTTTATGTATGTTTTCCTTACATTTTTTTATGTTTTGTAAAGTTAAGTGTACGTACGTATCTGCCGTTTGTCCTACTCTTCTCTCTCCAATTTTGGAGATAGCCTCACTTGAAAGGTAAGCTTCCACATTTTACTACATACGTACAGTATTTCTTGTATACCATGTACACTAATACACTTTATTTACAGGTAATTAGCAGTACATATTAAGTTAGGTATTGAATGGTCCAAATCGTTGTAGTATTTCATTGTTTATAGGTCAATTTAGCTTTATTATGAAATTTACTGGGGGTGTTTTTGGAGGGCTTGGAACGGATTAGCCATTTTACATTTAAAATGCGGTCCAAGATACGAAAAGCTCATGATACGAAGGCTGCCTCGGAACGGATTAATTTCGTATCTCGAGGTACCACTGTATTATGATAATCTATGGTATATGATTAAACATTTGTCTAATAGATTCTCATATTTGCATTTAAGAGCCAGAGGATATATCTAGCACATTTTGGGAAAAAAGGTGGGTTCTACAGGGCATCATGTATGGTATGTAATAATAACAATAATAATAATAATAATAATAATCATCTTCTTTTTGGCTTTCAGCTTTACCCGTTTCTATATGGGGTCACTGTTTCCTATCAGCCTTTCTTCACCACTACCAAACCTTTCCAATGTAGTAATTAACCAGCATACTCCTAGCACCAATGCAGAGCAACAAAACTGGTTATACTAACACCAAGGACATACAGTGAACAACTACCTAGGCTACATATGTCTGGTCTTTCAAACTTTCCGTTGTTTGCTTTTCTTGATTGATTTACAGATTTTAGGCATAGTGCCAAGCACTGGGGCAACTAAGGCCATTCAGTGCTGACATAGAAATTGACAGTCAAAGGTCTGAAATGTGCAACAGGAGGAAAACCTCACATTTGCACTGTGAAAATCAAGTGTTAGGAGAGGGTGGAAAGTAAGATGAAGAAAGAGAATATGAAAGGCGGCAAAGTAAAAGGAATGAAATTGGTTGCAGCTAGGGGATGAAGGCACGCTGCAAAGAACCTTACGTAATGCCTACAGAGCACCGCATGTGGTGGATTGACGGCATTAACCCCCTAAGGAATCGCTTTTCTTGATCAAATTTACGTTGAGTTTAGAAGATGAACATCATATGTAAAACAGAAAAGGTAAAAGAAGTTTCACTTTTAGAAAAGGTTCAAAGACTGATTCCAGCTTGTACTGAGGAACACTCCTACATAAAAGGAAACTCTTGTACTGATTAGTTTAGGGTTTTGTTGTAGGCTAGTACAGTAAAAGTTGAGGACGGTTAGTTTTCTTTAGCGTTAATGCTTTCACAGTTTTCAACAATCCATTTTGCCCTAGAGCAATAAAAATTAACATCTGCTGTACAAATTATGTAATAGCATACATAAAAAAAGGCGTAGGCTCTCACTCTCCAAAGTGAATGTGGGCTGACTCAGCATGAAAATAAAATGAACTACTATACAACTGGTTGCATGTTTACATTAACTGATTTAAAAATATACATTTACAGTATAACTGATTTCAAAATACAAATAAATTTTAAAATCATCACTTTATTACTGTTCCATTTTGTAAAATAATTGCCTTGATTTGTTATTTTTTTGGCTTAGTTGGTTTTGCTGGATTCACAGTATGATGGCCCCCAGTTCAAGTTCAGTTTGTGAGATGACAAGATTTCCCTGGCAAAACAAGACGTTACCGTCCTTGTGAACTATGGGAGCCTACAAGTCTAACTGCAGAGTCATAAGTTGTCATTTCTTGTTTCTCCCCTATCCTAGCTAGGGTGGATAAGGTTTAACCACTGATCGTATGTATATACTGTACGTATGTTCAATCTACGAGACATAGTGCAAGAATAAAATGGCCTGTCCCTGCCTCCAACAATCATAAACAACCTTTAAGCACAGCTAACAATTCAAATGCCAAACCTTTATTGTGAAATGTTTTGAAGAGTTTTCATCTGTTAATGTTAGCTAATTTCATGATACACAGTATTTTAACAACACTTTACAAAATAACGGTATTTTTTTCTATCAATTCCAATAAGCAAAGGGAAACTTCTATGTACTCCATGTTAGCAATAAACAGTTTGGTATCAACTGAGATAGTAGTATGTACTTCAATTGATTAATCACTGCACTACAAGATGTTCAAAGAGTAAAAAGTAAGGCATCGTGCACAAAGGTATCAGTACTGAGTACAGACTTGAAGCAGAATAGTATGAGAGTAGCACAATAAAGTAAAGGATACCTAATTTGTAGGTAAAACACTTACCAGCCCCTGATGGGTTCTTTAGTAGATTTTTACCTAACGGTATATGACCACTGCATATCATTCTTAAAATATCTAGCCCTTTTGAAAAACTGGCATCCTGTGTTAATTTTACACGTGTAGCTTCAGGTAGATCAATTCCATCAACCTGTAATCTAAATCATATGTTATGAACACACTTAAACACCAAGCATGTAAGAAACTATTCCTTAATAATTAATTTTATCAAATGCGTATGCATTCCTCATTACATATGTTCCTATTCTGAAACATGACATTTTTATAATAATATAAAGTTTCACTTATACTTACCCGGTGGTTACATCTAGCTATCGTCTCCTGACGTCACGGCAGAATTTGAAATTCGCGGTAGCGCTAATGGTTTGACAGGTGATCCCTCTACTCCCGCCCTCTACTGGGTACCAGGAACCATTCCAACAATAAATCAGAAGTTTCATGCCTACCTGTCCATATGAGGGGAGGAGGGCGGGCTTTGTTATGTAACCACCGGGTAAGTATTAGTGAAACTTTATATTATTATAAAAATGTCATTTTCACTTATATAACTTACCCGGTGGTTACATCTAGCTGATTGACACATTTAGGTGGTGGGACAATGGCAGCTAAAATAACAACTGTTGGAATTATCCGAAGACATAGGTTCCTTACCTTTAAAGACCGCTGACTCAGTGGTTACTGCCTCTGTAGTCTGCTGGCCTTTATTGTACCGACAGGATATATGGATCCGTGTGCCGGACACAATAATAAGTACTTGCCGTTGAGGACGTGACCGTAACGGACAAGACTATAATGCCCCTGCTCAGGGCGCAGTACAAATCACCACAAAACACAATGAAAAACGAGGGATCACCACAACCGGTTAAGAAATACACCAAGACATTAAAAGACTGAAAGATACTCAAAAAACTCCCTGTATTTTCAGACAACCTTAAAAATACAAAACCATAATCAAGGAGAAAATTTAGTGAGGATGGGATACATCCTTCTCTCCCTCACCCAATACTGTGTCAGTCACAATGAATGGCCCCAAATACTGCAATTTTCATATGTGGTTTGCAAATCTGTCAGATAATGAGATGCGAAGACAGAATTGCTTCTCCAATATGTAGATTTAATAATGTCTTTCAAAGACAGATTACGTCTAAAGGCCATAGACGTAGACACTGCTCTAATTTCATGAGCTTTGACTCTAAACACTTTGATATCTGAGTCCTGACATTGTCCGTGTGCCTCAAAAATCAAATTCCTTAAAAAGAAGGAGAGCGCATTTTTAGAAAGAGGATGAGAAGGATCTTTCACTGAACACCACAGGTTATCACTCTTACCTCTTATACCTTTGGTCCTTTGCACATAATGTCTAAGTGCTCTCACTGGACAGAGAAGACATTCAGGCTCATTAGGCCCCACTAACTCCGAAATGTTCTTTATAGAGAAAGAACGAGGCCAAGGACGTGAGGGATTTTCATTCTTAGCCAAAAAACCCAGCATTGATGAGCAAATGGCATTGCCCTTAGCAAATCCAACTCTCTTATCAATAGCATGCAGCTCACTGATTCTTCTAGTTGATGCTAAAGCACAAAGAAAAAGTGTCTTTCTAGTCAGATCTCTAAAAGAACTAGAGGAGATCGGTTCGAATCTATCGGACATCAGCCATTTAAGAACTACATCCAGGTTCCAAGCTACTGTTCTTGATTCCTTTGTCTTGGTCGTATCAAAGGAACGAATCAGGTCTGAGAGGTCTTGATTATTAGAAATTTCTAATCCTCGATGTCTGAACACAGAAGACAACATAGCTCTATAACCCCTAATCGTCTGGGTAGAAAGCTTCTTATTCTCACGAAGAAAAAGAAGGAAGTTAGCTAACTGAGCTATAGAGGTCTTAGAAGACGAAATTCCTTCTTCTTTGCACCAAGCTCTGAATTGGACCCACTTAGCTTGGTACACTCGATCAGAGGATTCTCTTCTGGGTCTAGCAATAGCCCTTGAAGCTCTCTTTGAAAATCCTCTCTTTCTGAGGAGATGCTCGACAGTCTGACGGCGACTAGTCGAAGAGCGGACAAGTTGTGATGGAACCTCAGAAAGTGGGGCTGTCTGAGTAGATCCTTCCTTAACGGTAACTCTCTCGGAAAGTCCGTCAACAGCTGTAGTAGGTCCGGAAACCATTCCCTGGCCGGTCAAAAGGGGGCTATCAGAGTCATCCTGACGTTCTGATGACCTCTGAACTTTGTCAGAACTAGTCTTAGCATTTTGAAGGGCGGAAAGGCATAAAGATCCAGATTTGACCAGTCTAGAAGCATGGCATCCACTGTAAACGCCTCCTCGTCTGGAACTGGGGAGCAATACAGTGGAAGACGAGCTGTCTTGTTCGTGGCGAAGAGATCCAACTGAGGACATCCCCAAATCCCCCAAAGCTTCTTGCATATTTGAGGATGTAGAGTCCACTCTGTGGAGAGGATTGTCCTCTCCTGCTGAGAATGTCCGCCTTTACATTCTTCGAGCCTTGAATAAATCTTGTGCTCAAGACAACCTTGTTCTCTTTTGCCCAAATGAGTAGGTCTCTCGCTGCCTCGCACAGAGAGAACGAGTGTGTCCCCCCCTGTTTTTTTATGTAAGAGAGAGCCGTGGTGTTGTCTGCTTGAACCAGCACTACTTTCCCTCTTACCTCTGTCTGGAAGTGCATTAGAGCCAAATGAATCGCCTTCAACTCTTTCAGATTTATGTGCCAGCTTCTCTGATGAATCTGCCAAAGTCCCGACACTTCCTTTCTCCCCAGAGTAGCTCCCCACCCTTTGTCCGATGCGTCTGACAAGAGCGTAAGGTTGGGGCTCAACTGGCTTAGAGACAAGCCTTCCTCTAGCCTTCCTTCTGATTTCCACCAAAGGGGGTCCTGCTTGATCCCTTCCGAGATGGGGAACACGAAGGAGTCTGGGAACTTCTTCCTTTGCCACTTCTGTTTCAAGTAAAATTGAAGTGGTCTCATGTTGAGCCTGCCCAGACTTACAAATTGTTCTATCGAGGTCAAGGTTCCTAAAAGGCTCATCCACTGATTCGCCGAGCAAGTTTCTCACTCACTCCTAAATAAACTATCTCCTGAGAAGGAGAGAGACACAACTTGTCCTTGTTGACTAACAAACCTAGGCTGTCCGTCAGCCTTAAACTCTTTTGTAAGTCCTCCACACACTTCTGTCTGGAACTTGCCCTGAGAAGCCAATCGTCCAGATACATGGAGATTCGTATCCCGTCCAGATGAAGCCACTTTGCTACTGATGACAGAACTCTGGTGAACACTTGTGGAGCTGTCGACAGGCCGAAACAGAGGGCCCTGAACTGATAAATGCGGCCCTGGAACACGAATCTCAGGAATCTTCTCGATTCCGAATGAATCGGAATATGAAAATAGGCGTCCTGAAGGCCTATGGAAACCATCCAATCTCCTGGATGAAGCGCTGCTCATACCAACTGGGTCGTTTCCATAGAAAACTTTGTCTTCAGGACAAAGACGTTCAGGGCACTGACGTCAGCCTTCTTTACCAGGAAAAGGCGATTGTAAAATCCTGGTTCCTGAGGAGAGTCCACTAACTCTATGGCCCTCTTTGCCAGTAAGGCGAGAACTTCTTGATGGAGGGCGGCAAATTTTTTTAAGTTCTCCGAGTAAGCTAATAAATTCACAGGAAATTCTGTGAGAGGGGGGTGTTTGATGAACGGAATGGTGTATCCTTCCTTCAGGACCTGGACCGGCCAAGGATCCGCTCCGAGATGGAACCAGGTCTGCCAGAGAAGGTGTAATCTGGCTCCTACTGCTGTGTGGAGGACTACGGGGCCTACTTCTTGATGGAAGAGGGAGTGGTTTTAGACGAGGCTCTACCTCTCCCACGAAACCTGGAGAAAGATCGAACAGGAGCTCTCCCTCGAAATGGTTTAGGAGCTTCCGTGGAGGGAGCACTCCGAGAAGCAGAAAGAACCGGCGCTATCTTCCTGGGCTTCTTCGCTGACTGTGATAAAAGATCCTGGGTCGCTTTCTGTGTTAAAGATTGAGCGATCTCGCTCACAATCTCTTGCGGAAAAAGGTGCTTCTTGTCCAAAGGAGAGAAGAGCAAGGCAGACTTCTGGTTCGATGAGACCCCTTTCGACAAGAAGGAGCACCAAATCTGTCTCTTCTTCAACACTCCAGAGGCGAAAATGGCAGCGAGCTCCGAAGCTCCATCACAAATGCCTTTATCGATACAATCCAGTGCAGAGGCAAAATCCTTCAACTGCTCCTCCGAAAGTCCAAATGACTTGACTTTCCTGGCCAGCGAAGCAATGGCCCAATCCAGGAAGCTAACAACTTCAAAAACACGGAAAACACTCTTGCAAAGATGATCCAGCTCATTTGCTGAAAAGAAAATCTTAGCAGTATCAAGGGCTGATCTACGAGAAGAGTCCACGAGACTAGAAAAGTCTCTGAGTGGAGGCAGTCACACCCAGGGAAAAAACTTCTCCGGGGTATTACCAGACACGGCTCCTTGACGAAAGTCTCGAAAGGGGAAGACAGAAAACATTTTTCCCCTGTTCCCTCTTCTCCAAAAGCCAAGCGTTGACTTTCTTGATAGCCTTCTTAGCCGAAATCGAGGGGACGAGACGCGTGAACGAGGACGAGGCGTCAGGCTTACTGTCCTTTTTCCACTGCGAACTAGGAGAAACTGGAACGGAAGGCGCAAAAGAATCTCCAAAGTTGTCAACGAAGAATCGTAAAAGAAGCTTATACCCCGACAAATGCTTGTCTTTTTCTGTAAGTACTTCTTCTTCTTATTCCAGATACGAAGCTTCCTTCGACAAAACTGGAGAACATTCCATCTGAAGAGGAATCCTGTTCGGCGAAGTCACACCATAATGCGCCCGAGGCGGGTGCGAGAAAGCAGGAGAAGACGTCTGAGCCTGTACTGAGACGAATCCGAGCGGCTGAGCTGGCGGCTGCGTTGGCGGCTGAGCTGGCGGCTGCGCTGGCGGCTGAGCTGGCGGCTGAGGTGGCGCTCGAGCAAGAGCCTGACGTGGCGCCATAGACGGAGTCAGGAAAGGAGTCTGACCAGGCGCCTGAAGCGGCGTCTGAAGAGGAGTCACATGGAGAGTCTGAGCCTGAAGAGGCGACTGAAAAGGAGCCTGCGAAGAGGACTGCACAGTAGTCTGCGGAAGATGTAAGGCGGTCGGGAGCGCATTCAGGGACGAAAGAGACTTGCCAAAAAGCTCCAAAATACTGCCTAACTTGGTATTCATCTGTTCAAACACCGAAGGTTGAGGATCCACCGACGTAGAAGGCGCGGGAGGAGTAGAAGGATGAGCAACAAACACGTCTGGAGCCGCAGGAGTTATCGCTTGAGGAGGCTCTAGGGAAGGCTCCGAAGGAGTGTGTGTGTTCGGCTTCTCCACTTCTAAGAGAGAAGGGCGATAAATCGAAACCGCCGGAGAAAAGGCTTCAGGCTCCTCCCAAAAACTACAAGAAGGTTCGGCAGCTGCCACCTTCTTAGGAACCGCAGCAGGCGAAACATCGCGAGACCTTTTCAGCGGTCTAGAAGTCTTATGACGCCAACCTCTATAAGAGGAAACATCTGAGCTTGAGTCGCTTGACGAAAAGCACTTCCTTGCAACACCTTTCCAATGGTGAGCGACAGCATCCTGGGATACGGCTACAGGATTGCTTGAGGGGGCGACTGCTCGGGAGCAGATCCCGCTCGCCTCCCTTCGGTTTTCGGCATGCCTCCTCCCAGGATCTGGGGAGTTTGACAGGGGCCTAGACCTAGGAGAACGAACGGGCCGAACAGCCACCTCCTCCACTACACTTGCACTAAGTAACTTACCACACTTAAGTACCACTTCTTGCACTGTCTCACCCATTTTCTGCATAGTGGTGAGGAAAGAGACAAATTTCGAGTCCATATCGGCTCGTAATACTGACACGGGATCGGGATCGGGAGATACAGAGTCGAGGGCAGGAGAAACCACTACGGGGTTAATAGGAACAGGATTAACAGAATTCAGAGGAATATCCTGGCTACTCACTGACTTAGAAGATCTCTGTGAAGCCTTTCTGATTCTATCTTTTTCTAACTTTCTCATATACTTTTCCAGTGCCTTCCACTCCTGAGATGTTAGAGACTTACATTCTTCACATGTATTCTCAAAAGAACATTCACGTCCCCTACAGCTAACACAAGTAGAATGAGGATCAAGTGAAGCTTTAAGAAGTCTAGTCTTACACCCACTACTACACACCCTATACTGAATAGAGCCGGTGTCAGACATCGTGAAAAAATCAAATTAATTCCTAAAAAGGACAACAATATCAAAACCAAAATAACTACAGTGCTAGCAAAAAGATCAGTAAACTCAAGGTACATCACCAAAAGGAGAAAACCAAGATGATCAAATCCAAATTCCAACTAGCAGAGGAACCGTGTTATCGGTTCCGACGGCAGGAAACTTCTGATTTATTGTTGGAATGGTTCCTGGTACCTGGTAGAGGGCAGGAGTAGAGGGATCACCTGTCAAACCATTAGCGCTACCGCGAATTTCAAATTCTGCCGTGACGTCAGGAGACGACAGCTAGATGTAACCACCGGGTAAGTTATATAAGTGAAATGAAAATTTAAGTATACAAGATTTGAGACTCCACATTGTAGTACGTATTTGGTAAAATACAGAGAAAGAAGAATTACACAAGAAATGGCAAAACAGGCAGCAGTATCTGTTAATTATGAAAATGAAAAGCACCTAAGATGGCAAAACTTGGAGTGCATACATAGATTAAGTCATCTTCATGGAAGTGAGGCATTCTCTTACATAGAATAACAAAAGAATGTGGAAAATATCAAAATGACCTGTCCCCAGAGCTATTGAGGGTGAACATTTAAAATATACAAAACGAGTATGAAGTAATAATGAATATTAATATAGATTAAAATGTCAGCAAAAAAAAAAAAAAATGACAGGACTATGCTGAAGTACTCTAGTTTGATCTGTAATGAGTTTTCATCAGAAAGATCAAATGGAAAAACTTTTACCAAAGAACTTAAAAGTTATTTCATGAGTCTTATTCTTCTCAAAAATAAAATAGAACAGCACAGCAAAGAAAACTAATATAGCAATTATGTTAAACAACCTTATCACAAATAGTCATGAAGTGCAATATACTTTTACAAAACCCCAAAATAGATATTACAAGGATGATCTCAAGGTTGTGAGGTACTAATTATGAAAATTACATCTTATTAACAAAACCTTTTTTTCCATTATTTTAAAAATATATGATGCTCTACAATTTTACTAGAATATATAAATAACAATTAAAATAAGTACGTAATCTAGATATTCAAGGTTTATAAATATCTATTTAACCTAGGGAATACAAAGATGACTTACTTATACAGCCAAAAATGAGTTTCTGACAGTAAATCATTCCAGTACTTGCACACTCTGGTAGCAGACACAATCAGATCTCTTGCAGGCACATAGGAGAAGATATACCTCAACGTCTCATGTGGTAAAGGTATTCCAGCAAAGAAAATTCCATTACCTAAAACAAATGAGAGAAGTCCTCAAACCCAAAAACCAAAATGGGACTAACTACTCTTTTTCAAATATTATTTTCATGTTTTCTTTCAACTCATATATCATTACTCTGTTTACGAAACCAATAATCAATGGTGTTTTTATAAACAAAAAGCAGGATGTGACACAGATGAGAGCATAAAGGCACAGGATATGAATTGAAATAACTTCAATATTACATACATACAAAGTACTACAACACCAAACATACTGTTAACCACAGTATTACAGATTATTATCATTGGAAATAATGGCTATTTCAGCCACGTTTATCTTATATAGAAGTTTCTCTATTCTCCTTGATACTGACTTTTCTTCTGAACTCAAATTGGTTATTAAAATGCCAAATGGAAGATTCATGTAAAATACGTGGTATTTGTCAAACTGACTATATTACACAGAATTTGACAAATAACATGTTTTTGACATGAATCCCTCATTTGGCATTTTAATAGCCAATTCAAGTACAGAAGGAAAGTCAGTAATAAGAAGATTAGAAAATAAACGCAGCTGGAATAGCCATCATTTTCAATAAAACCTGCATTAATGAAGGTCTTCTTCCAGCATACTATTATTATTATTACATACTAAACTAAGGAACCCCTATAATGAAGCTATAATATTGACAATCAAAAGCCACAGTAATAAAAAAAAATATATTTTATGTACAAGGTTGAAAACGCCTAGGAGAGACTTTCGGATAAACCTGTCCTTTATCTCCCCGTCTACACCCACTGATGGTAATAAAACAATGGAGGGAGTGTTATGACAACACAAGAAACTGGTTCAAGGGAGATTCTTTTAACAGTGTTGGTCAGGTAACCCCTGTTTGATTGTTTCTGTTGGTGAGACGGCTGGAACAGTGAAGTACAAAAAAAGGGATTTTGACGAAGGAAAAATCTATTTCTGGGTGATTGGCTCGTGTCGCCCTATGAAAGGATCCTTAATATCATTCTTTCTAGGTAAAATTAATCTAAAATTACCAGAGAAAAACAAAATTAAGAAAATGTCAGTAAAACTGACTCGCTCACTCTTAAAAAGAAGTGTCGGTATGGTAATAGGGGCGAGTGGGAATCACTACCACGAGACAATCGCCAATTAGAACTTCCCATCAGAATCCCCTTAAGAGAGAGCTGATACCAACGGGCGATGCAGCCGCTACTACTATACTAGAGACGCCACGGACAGCAGCGCCCCTAGCGGACATCCTTAATCTAAAAACATCTTGTCCTGCATGGGGGGGGAAAACAATAAAGGGTGGGTTTCATAGGGCGACACGAGCCAATCACCCAGAAATAGATTTTTCCTTCGTCAAAATCCCTTTTCTGGGTGGGCTCAGCTCGTGTCGGCCTATGAAAGAGTACCAGAGAAACAGACAAGATGGGAAAAAAGGAACAAATGAAAAGCAGTTGTAAAATGATGGATATAATATAAGTAAATCAATTACAGCATAGAAACTAAGTACTTAAACTAACTTATACTAAACAGTAAAATAACAGAACGTTAGTAATCTTAAAGTACTTAAAAATAGTAATCACAGAAAATTACAATGATGCAGTGTAATATAAACAAAAGGGATTTACTTGAAAATATTTACAAAATATACAAACACATTGTGTCCTACCCTAGCATAAAAATAAGGGTAGGTACACTGAAGTACACCATCAGTACAATGTGGATGTCCCTAGCAAAAAATAAGGGACAATCCACTAATATGATTCAGCGGCTAAGGCTAGGATATCCGAGTAGCATGGCGATAGGGTGAGGCATGTTGGATGATGTAGGTAGAAAGACCTGGATCTATACTACGACTACTATACAGTATCAGGGGAAACAATGTTTCCCGCTGCTACTGCTGAAAATTTTAAAGATTCCAAGGACTTAAGATAATGACGTTTAAAGACTGTCGGGGATTTCCATCCAGTATACTTTTTAAGATCCTCAAAGTTCATATGTTGGAAAGTAATTAATTGAGGTGGCTACTCCCCTGATATCATGTGCTTTTGGGAATGAATCAGGATTGGCTTGTTTAATGAAGTAAAGGATTTGTTGCCTAATACCTTTTACTGACAAAGTACCACCTTTTTCTCTCATGAAGAGAGCACCTGAGGATCTTGATGAAGTACGAGATAGAAAGGCTCTAAGAGTTGATACTGGGCAGAGAGAAGGATCCTGGGGAAGTGGGATACTTTCCAAGGTGCCCACCTTGCAAGAGGATCCTCATTTTTGGCTAAAAAGCTACGATCCGGAGCAGTAGAACTTCTCCTGATGGGAGGAATTCCACATGACCCGCCTCATCCCTGGATAGAGCCGACAGTTCTGAAATTCTAGCTCCTGAAGCTAGGCTTAATAAGAATAATGTCTTTCTCAGGAGCATTATGAATGTACAAGACGAGTTGTCAGTATCTGAAGCTAGTTTGAGGACATCATTTAAGAACCATGAAACTGCAGTAGGCTTTGCGAAGGTAAGTCTAAGTCTAGCACAGGCTTTAGGGATAGACGTGAAATAAGATTCAGTCAGATCTATCTGAAAACCTACTTGAAAGATCTTCTTCAAAGCCGATTTATGAGTGGTAATAGTGCTAGCTGCTAAACCTTTTTCAAACAAGGATCTGAAAAAAGGTATAGCTAGATTAACTGTCATGGTTGTAGTGTTCGATTCTTTCAAGAAAGATGCTAATTTTTTAACAGCTGAGTCATATTTGTCTAATGGTTGACTCTCTCTTATCTGATTCTAGGAAGAGAATATTCTGTGGATCAATATTAGCATCTTTATTAGCCGCAAACTTCATGAAGTCCATAAAGTTAGGGTCTGGAGAATTCCTGAGGAAGCGAACACAGTCCTCATTTGTACTGATTGTGATAGCTTGGGATTGGGGATCCGTTGAGGTCGGAGGCCCAATTCCAGAAGAAGAGGATACCAGTTGCTCTTGGGCCAGTCCGGTGCAATCAGAGCTACTATCCCTTTGAAAGACCTTAGTTTGCTTAGGACTTTCAAGAGAAGATTCACTGGAGAAAAAACATAAATTTTCCTCCACTGATTCCAATCCCAACGACAGGGCGTCCGTGGCATAAGCCAGAGGGTCCAGGTTGGGGGCCACATAGCAAGGGAGCTTGTGGTTCGCTTGTGAGGCGAAGAGATCCACTTGGAGACCTGGGACTCTCAGGCTTATCCACTGGAATGACCCGTCGTCTAGAGACCATTCTGATTCCAGAGGAACTGACCGTGACAGAGCGTCTGCTATCACATTTTCTTACCCCTTGCCAGTGGTGGGGCAGACATGATGCCATTTGTGTCTGTTTGCTAGGGCAAAGATGGCTATCATGACATGATTCACATGCTTGGGATTTGGACCCTCCTCTGTTGATGCAATGAACTACCACTGCACTGTCCAAAACTAGCCTTAGATGAGACTTCTTCGGGGGAAGCAGTCTCTTCAAGGTAAGAAATACTGCCATTGCTTCCAGAACGTTTATGTGAAGCTGGCGAAATTGAACTGACCAAGTCCCCTGAACCTGTTTGAACTGAGAGTATCCCCCCCACCCGGACAGGGAGGCATCCGTGTGAATGGTTAACACTGGAAGGGGTTTTATTTGAAGGGGTACCTGCTTGGCTAAGTTCTTTACTTTTGACCATGGACGGAGTTGATTGCGAAGGATCTGTGGGATTACTGACAACTTGTCTCGAGATTTGGTGTTTGCTCTCGATCGCCAAATTCAATTTATATCTTTTAGCCTTGCTTTCAGGAGGATATCTGTTACCGAAGCAAACTGAAGGGACCCTAGGATTCTCTCCTGGTTTCTCCTTGATGTTTGTTTGCATTTGAGAAATTGCCTGACTGATTTTGCTATTTCCTTCCGTTTGGCCACTGGAATTGACAGATTGTGGGAAGACAAATCCCATTGGATTCCCAGCCACATGAAACGAGACTCCGGGGTAAGTCTGGATTTCGTTTTGTTTATCTGGAACCCCAGATGTTCCAGAAAGTGAACTACCTTTTTGGTGGCTTCGAGACATTCCTCGACGGTTGGTGCCCAGATCAACCATCGTCGAGGTATGCTGCTACCATGATTCCCTGAGTTCTCAATTGCTGTACAACCACTTCCGCTATTTTCGTGAATACCCTGGGGGCTACGTTCAGACCGAAGGGCATCACTTTGAATGGAGAATGCCCTGATTTCCTAGCCTGAATCCTAGGAATGGGCGGAAGTGCCTGGCTATAGGGATATGATAGTATGCGTCTGTAAGATCGATGGAGCATGTGACGGCTCCACGCGGAAGTAAGGTCCTTACTTGCGAGAGGGTAAGCATCTTGAACTTGTCGCAAACGAATGAAAGAGTTTAGCTTTGACAAGTCTAAGATTACCCTTCTTTTTGTTGAGCCTTTCTTTGGCACGCTGAATAAGCGACCTTGAAATTTTAGATGCTTGACTCTCGCAATAGCTCCTTTCTGAAGGAGTTCCCTCCGCGTAAATCTGTCAATTCCTGTGATGGTACTTGGTGGAATGATTTGATTGGAGGCGGATCTTTGATCCAACTCCAACCCAATCCTTTGGACACTATGCTCTGTGCCCAATTGCTGAACCCCCACCTGTGGCGGAAGAGGAACAGCCTCCCTCCTACCTGGGGAGCCTCATTGTTGATGGGCGGGTTGACCACCACCCCTCCCTCTGAACTGCCTGCTCCTTGTCGCCCTTCCTGCGCCACGCTGGCGAAAGTAACCTCTCGCCCTACCTCTCGGTTGTTTGTAGCCCTTGAGCCTCAAATGTAGGGTTGAAGGCTGGCGAGATTGCGTAGGAGGTCGACGGCTGTGATTGAGGAGACAACAGGAGGATGGGCTGGTTCTGTTTCGAACTAGCAGGTTGTCCCTGTTGGGTAACCGGGACGGCCTGCACAAATTGCTGCTGTTTGCTGGTGTTTCTGATATGGCTGGAACCTCTTACCAGCCTTCTTTGGTTTCTTACCAGCAGTGGGGACGGATTCTTGTTTCCTCTTTGACGAAATACCCCACCTAGCTCTAAGGCTCTGTTGAGCCTAGCAGCCTCGTGGTGCACTTCATTAACAGCGGACTCTGGGGAAGAGATCCGCTCCCCACATGCTAGAAGCCAAGAGTCTATTAGGCTCGTGCCTAATAGTACACTCCTGCAGAACGTGCTTTCGGCAATTCCTCCTAGCTTGGAAGAAGTCGAAAGCATCTGTTTAGGACCGTCTGAAACTGAGATTTTGCCAAGATCTTAAACAGCGGTTCCGTCGCATAAGAGAGAGCAGCCATTTCTGTTATTATTAATAAGGGAGGGTTGAGGGACCTGCCAAACCTGGTTCGCGCGGTCAAACTCTGTCTGAATTAGGGAATCAGGCAGCCTTGGCAGCTTCTCGCCGAACTGGTCCATGGCGCAGTCCGGTTTTGAGCTTACCAAGCGTGACAACGTAGCTGGCAAGTTCTCCCACAATTCTCCGAAAGCCGGGAAGAGCGGAGAAGTAGACTCCGCCTCCCTCAACTGTGGCATGGGCTCATCCTTGAGGACTGCCTGAAGGGTCTCTCTACTATTTTCGTGGCGAACGGAAGAGAAGCCTCCTCTTCCGTCGCGAAAATAGTAAAAGGACTCTTATAGGCCTGGAGCTTAGTGTTCGTGCACTCCCAGTCCTCAAGGCAGTGAACCCATTCCCGCTGGGCATGATCCCTACTGTATAGGACAGACTCTCTAGAGATCTTGTCTTCCCTAGTCAGAGCCGTTACAGTCAGCCTAGCATAACCGATGAAAGGCTGCGTCAGACCCGGAGGGTAAAACTCGAAGTCCTCAATCCTCCGAGTTCCACACTCCGGGATAGAGATCATCCCATCCTTAAAAGGAGCGTAGGCAGCTACTCTCCATGGATTCTCCATGGAGAAAGCTGGCAGAGAGTCGTATGGGCGGGAGTTGGAGAATGCCAGTGCTTGGCACTGGGGGGAGACTGGAAGAGGGACCTGAGAGAAGGCCCGGCTACATCGGATCCTCCTTCTCTCTAACCCTGTTAGAGAGGTCTTGTATAGACTGGCCTGATTGAGACAGAGTGCTCGACAATTGTGCGAACATCTGCTCGAATCTCGTCCCCAGGGCGGAGACTTGCGAGCCAACCAACTCGCCCACCTGTTGCATTACCACTGCTGAAAAAGCAGTGGGATCAAAGGTGCTAGCCCTGCTCCTCCCACCGGCGTTGCCGGAGAGTGGAAGCGGTGGAGGCAGGAGAAGGCACTGGCTCGGCGGGAGCGCGAGCCTTCTCCTTAGAAGCCTTGCTTCTAGAGCTCTTCGAGTGAGAAGAACTCGGCTTGGCTTTCATCCTTTCCGCCGTCGGCGTAGGAAGTCGAAGACTTCCTAGTCCAGCCGAAGAAGACGAAGACGACTTCCTAGAAGTTGTCTTAGCTAGAGTCTTCGGTTCTCTCTGTCCCCTTCACCTTTGGGGGTACAGAGAGAGCGGGAGAGCGGGTAGGGATCTCAGATCCCACAAAGCCTTGGAAAGAAGCGCTCGAAGAAGGGACAGGAGAAGATCCAGGAGCACCAGGAAAGACCTTGGGCGCCCGACACACCTACCTCAACCAACAAATCCTCTACCCCTACCGCCATGGGCTCGATGTTTAGGTCCAGGCAGCGACGTCCGGGACCGACTCCTGGGAAGCTACGACCCCAAAGATTGCTGGAGATCTTGCTGGATGGAGGCTATCAGAGGGGGGGCTGCGGACAAGGGTCAACATACCCAGTTGACTTGCCCGCAGGGAAGATCTGGACGGCCAGCTTCTTGTCCAGAATTGACGGCTGGCCTTTGGCGGCGTTCTTCCCGAAGCCGCCCACCCACGCTTTCAGGGTGGCGAGGGCGACCTCCCTCACACCAGTAGCCTGAAAGAAAGGGCGAGATGAGCTTCTAATGGCGGAACGGGGTTAACAAACTTATGACTAAGCGTTGTTAGTAAAATGATAAGGAGCCTATAATGGACTTACCCCATCTCCCAGCTTGACCGACTAGGTCGTAGCAGATGGCGCAGGCTTCTGGGTGCCAGACGATCATCTCGTTATATGACGTGGCACAAGGGGCGTGAGACCTGCACTCATCGTGGCCGCAGGGGTCGTACAACGTCGCGTTGCACGCTGGGACCTGACAGTTGGTAGCCTGTAAGTGGAAAGATACATGAGTATCAGGAAAACACTTACAGTCTAACAGATGCTCCGCTGGTGCCGGAGCGATAAAGTTAGATTAAACCAGAGCCCCGCCATAATACGTGTGGTAACCAGGTTGGTTGGGTGTCCTAGGCTATAGCTCCGCTGATGGCGGGGACACAAAAGGAAACCAACCGAGGATGGTGGTAAATGGAAACCACGACGGAAAATGGCGGGGATGGTAGATATAATAATAATAAACAATTAAACAATTCATGTAAAGTTATTAGGGTATATCCTTAAAATAACAATAATAACAAACCTTTCTCCACCCGTCTACTAGAAGAGTGCACGGGTAAGAAGCAAGCTCCCTTCCGGTAGCGGGGGAGAGATGTAAGGATATAGTAGGCAAGCAACCGACCACTAGTAGTCCCCACCCCGCCCGCTGGCGGAGCCAGTAATCTATACCAAAGGTGCCCCGGCTGCGACGGAAGGCTCCTTTCGTTATAGCGAGGGAAGGTGGCTGAGCAACTGGGGAGGGGGGAGGAAGGTCTCGGCGTAACACGGCGGGAGAGAGAGAGGGGGGGGATGGCCTACTCCTCCCCGCCTCACCGACTACCCGCTCGGAGAACCCGGCCTAACCTCATGAGTGGTCGCCCTATACCCCCCGCTGGGAGGAACCCCTGGCCACCTCAGAGAGGGAGAGAAGAAGGCGACTGAGGTTGTCATGACAACCAAGGGGTCCCCGCAGCCCCTCCCTATACCAGAAAGGGAGGGCAGGGTAGGGTAAGGGTAAGTGCGATGGAACACGTGACCGCAAGTGGCCTAGGCCGCGAGCAACACAACCGTGAGAGGGCCACGTGAACCAGGCTGTACCAATACAAGGAACATGCACCTAGGCTAGCCTAACACCCTAAATATAATATATATACATCGAAAAGATGGAAAAGACACTTTTAGTAAAAGAGAAAGAAGCCCAGGAGGAGGCAGACTGTTCCAAGAAACAGAAGCCTACTCGGAGCCAGCGATAGCCGATGAAGAGCAAGAGCCGGGATGCTGGGCCGGAATAATAATAATAGCCCTAAATACCAAACTAAGAGAGATGGTAGGAGGGCTAAACTAGCTAAAACTCGATGTAAAAGACAATGAACGCAACATAGTAAGCCCATAAGTATAAGAAGTCCCAGTATGGAGGACCGGGAATTCTTAACGAGGCAGCATGGCGCCACCACGAGACAACCGGGAACCGTATATGACCTATTTAGGAGGAAAATACTGGTACCCGGAAGATAAAAATGTGGTAAAACATTACTTATGAGTTACTTAACTTAGCCGTTGCAATAGCAGAGCGTTCCATGTTGAAGAATAAGATAAATCCCGAAATTAGCACAGCACAGAAAATAATGCGTCTTGACGCTAGCGCTAAAAATTAAGGATGTCCGCTAGGGGCGCTGCTGTCCGTGGCGTCCTCTAGTAGTAGTAGTAGCGGCTGCATCGCCCGTTGGTATCAGCTCTCTCTTAAGGGGATTCTGATGGGAAGTTCTAATTGGTGATTGTCTCGTGGTAGTGATTCCCACTCGCCCCTATTACCATACCGACACTTCTTTTTAAGAGTGAGCGAGTCAGTTTTACTGACATTTTCTTAATTTTGTTTTTCTCTGGTAATTTTAGATTAATTTTACCTAGAAAGAATGATATTAAGGATCCTTTCATAGGCCGACACGAGCTGAGCCCAGAAATATACTTTTAACACTCTGTACTGTGGCTTTTAATTGTCATAATTGTTATCATTATTATTATTACATATTATTATTATTATTATTGTTGCTCTATCACAGTCCTCCAATTCGACTGGGTGGTATTCATAGTGTGGGGTTCCGGGTTGCATCCAGCCTCATTAGGAGTCCATCACTTTTCTTACTATGTGCGCCATTTCTAGGATCACACTCTTCTGCATGAGTCCTGGAGCTATTTCAGCTTCTAGTTTTTCTAGATTCCTTTTCAGGGATCTTGGGATCGTGCCTAGTGTCCCTATGATTATGGGTACAATTTCCACTGGCATATCCCATATCCTTCTTATTTCTACTGTATTTTCAGATCTTGATACATATCCATTTTTTCCCTCTCTTTCTCTTCAACTCTGGTGTCCCATGGTATTGCGACATCAATGAGTGATACTTTCTTCTTGACTTTGTCAATCAATGTCACGTCTGGTCTATTTGCACGTATCACCCTATCTGTTCTTATACCATAGTCCCAGACAATCTTTGCCTGATCATTTTCTATCACTCCCTCAGGTTGGTGCTCGTACCACTTATTACTGCAAGGTAGCTGATGTTTCTTGCACAGGCTCCAGTGGAGGGCTTTTGCCACTGAATCATGCCTCTTTTTGTACTGGTTCTGTGCAAGTGCAGGGCATTCGCTTGCTATGTGGTTTATGGTTTCATTTTTCGTATTGCACTTCCTACATATGGGAGAGATGTTATTTCCGTCTATCGTTCTTTGAACATATCTGGTTCTTAGGGCCTGATCTTGTGCCGCTGTTATCATTCCTTCAGTTTCCTTCTTTAGCTCTCCCCTCTGTATCCATGTGTCATCACTGGCTAGTTCTTTAGTCTGTCTCATATATTGTCCGTGCATTGGTTTGTTGTTGTTGTTGTTATTATTATTATTATTATTATTATTTGGAGTCGACAGCAGGGGGTCTGCCCCATGCTGATCTACTATTGGCTGGTGGCGGTAGGTCTTCGTTTTCATTGGTGGCTTGAACCGGGTCTCAAGCCACTTTCCACGCGTTGATGGTTGCGATGCTGTAAGTCCTGCAGCCGCCTAGACCTCCTTAGCGGCGCGGTTACGTCGATGGGCGTTTCGCTACGCTGCGGGACGTCATGGCTAACTTGATTATGGTTGGCTGCAGGAGTATCTCGTTCGGGGGCGTTGTCTTCCGTGGAGTTGTCGTGCTCGGTGGTGTCATTGTTGGTGGCAGGTCTTCTCATACTCGTAGGGAGGAGAAATTCTTCCTGCGTCGTATTTAGAATAGGTTTCACTTGCTGGATGAGAAGCGCCTCCAGCAGGCGTAACCGACGGGCATCAGGGGCCTTCCCGATGATCTTCGTGTTTTGGATGATCACATCCCGGGAGATGGCCTCTTGATGTTTGGTGCATGCGTGATTCTTGATAGCCCCCTCTTGGGCGTGGCAGGAGAGTCTCTTCGACAGGCGCATGGTAGTCATACCAACGTAGGCGCCGCTGCAACCGCGGACTGGGCATGTATATTGGTACACCACATGCGTCTGCTTCAGGGGGTCTCGTACCTGTGGAGAGGGGTTATTTTTCATAATAAGGTCGCGCGTCCTCCGATTCTGGTAGTAGATAATTAGGTCGATATTTTTGGTGTCGTCGGTCGGGGATACATTTTCAGAAATAATTTTCTTAACTGAGTCCTCTTCTTCACGGTAATGAGAACTCATGAAGGCTATTATTATTATTATTATTATTATTATTATTATTATTATTATTATTATTATTATTATACAATAAGTCAGACACTGGGTCAAAACAATTGGTTTTCATAGGACTATTTACCAAGCACGAGTTACTTAGGGATGTTTTCTTGGCAGAATCCTTCCCATCTAAACTAACAGTATCAATAAGATAGTTGGAAGGCGGGGATTTATTAAGACTATGAATTTCATGTCTAAAAAAACCCACAATATTTCAAGATATCATCTAAGTACCAAAAAGATATCTCTTAAATGGTAAGGCACTCATTAAAGATTAGTAACATAAATCAAAAATGGGCTGTACAGAAAAGTCACTTGACAACAATGGTAAGTATGTACATAATCTGATCAGAGTTGTTTTGAGCCCTGTTCTCAGCAAGGTTAAGGTCAACTTAAGTTAACCCCGTGAAAACTGAAAAACTGTTAGTGACTCTTGACCCCCTAAACTTCAAGTTCTTATAGGAGAGAGAGAGAGAGAGCTATTAGCCAATTCCAGTTAAGTCTTTTGTAGGATAACTCAGCAATACTGAACAATGATGATGGCGATGATGATGATTCAACACAAATACTCAATGCATTTCTGACTGTACTAGGTATTAAACTAAACAAAATATTTAGTATATACATAAAAGACAAATGCTTATTAACTGTACAACACTCATAATTCTCCAAAAATTATGACTCCACAGGATCTTCATCCTTGGCTGGTTTCAGCACCTATGCCATGGCCAGGGAGGCAGTGCAGGGAATGAAAGAACAGGCCAGATTGTTATCTCTGCTTGGCATTCCTACCATTTCATTTCTCTACATACTGATTTATTATATGATGCCATTATTTCTGTCATTTCCTTCACTTTCAATGCACATATCATTGGTGGGCCAATATAAAAATTGTACATGAGAGTGGTGAACTGACAATTCTTCCACAATATTATCTAACGTAAACTTATTTCTAACATTCTTATTTCTTCTATGTTTAGTGCATCATCTCAGTTTGGGTCAGTTCTATCAAGTCACTCTGTTAACTATGTTAAGATGGTACCATTTAAATATGTATGACAAATTTTCTAGGACAATTTGTATTTTTCATAGCTGGATCCGGTTAAACAATTAGAAATTGTAAAGCAAGGAATCTGTGAGATCTGGCAACGTGTGCATATATCGGGTGAAAACTGGTCAAAGACCACGCACCCCACGCTATCACGTTTAGTCTTTTTCTTAAACACCTGGGTGAGTGGTCCATAGCTTCAAACCCTTCGCCACCCAACTTTTTGTCATAGTTATTATTTCTGTCATTCTTTCTCAAATAGGCTGCATGGTATATTTATTGAAGTAATTTCTGGCATATATTCTTTACTAATTTCTGGCATATATTCTTTACTAATGATATCTCATGGATCAATGCCCTTATTCTTACATTAGTCACTCAAAACTATATACATATTTGTGGTGATATTGAATTCTTTAAAGATGGAAGCTATACCAAATGCAAGTTTGATGATAGTGCACATTGCTAATCCACTCCTAGCTCTACGTATTAATTTCCCACATCAATACATTATTGCCATTCAGCAACATGTCGCCATAACCAACATGACTTTTGATGTTTTAAATAATTTCTTCTACCTCAACTATATAAACATCCATATCCTCCTTAAAAAAAAAATCATCTACCAGTATATGTATCAGTGCTATTACCAACATCTAAATTCTTATGATTAAAAGAGCAATCATCATCTGCGCATGGACAAACTACATCCTCAATGCAATTACAGCTAAAAATGTACTGAAGTAAGCTGGTATGGCAAATTTTATGCAGGTTTATGGTAACCATGAATAGGATTTATACTGAGAAAAGATCTCATTTGATCGTGGGATAGGCCAACATCACATACACACCGTATCATAATTATATGAATAGCCAATGACAGTGACTTAATTCTCAACTGACACTGCAGTATTACTGATAGTATAAAAGTAAAATAAGAAATTTGCTATTGTGGTGTTAGATACATCCCATACATGACAAATTTTTAATCAATTTGTATTTTTTATAGCTAACAAACCTGAAGTCTTAGCAATTGGATAAATCTTCTCGTGCCAGCTGCTAACTGGTTAAAACAATCAAAGATTGTATGGCAAGGAATCTGTGAGATTTGGCAACTTGTGTATACGAGGTGAAGGCTGGTCGGCGATCAAGCACGCACCTCATGACGCGTTAGTCTTTCTTTGGCCGCCTTGGAGAGTAGATGCTTTTGTTCTCCTTCCAAGCTAGTTGCTTTGTTTGCCCATGATTCTTTCTGTTTTCAGTTGTCTCTGTGTCTGTGATTGTGTTTATCATGGGATCCATCTTAACATGATATTGTTAAGATACAATAAAGTTTTGTACATACTTACCTGGCAGATATATACTTAGCTATAGACTCCGTCGTCCCCGACAGAAATTCGAATTTCGCGGCACACGCTGCAGGTAGGTCAGGTGATCTACCGCCCCTGCCGCTGGGTGGCAGGAATAGGAACGATTACCGTTCTAGAACCAGATTTTCTCTTCCACCTGTCTCCTGAGGGGAGGCTGGGTGGGCCATCAATCGTATATATCTGCCAGGTAAGTATGTACAAAACTTTATTGTATCTTAACAATATCATTTTGTACATGGAACATACCCCAGCAGATTATACTTAGCTTGATTGACACCCTTGGTGGTGGGAAAGAGACAACTATTTACTGAATAGACAGGTAACAACAATAACGTTGTAGGTAAATAAAGATAAAATAAAACCTTGGTTTCCTTACTTGATCTTATGATCAAGGTCGGAAGACTCCATGGCTAATGCCTAGGAATCTGCTTCGCCTCAAGAGCCTCAGCGAGGATATGACCTATGGCTAAGAGTTCTTGTGGGTCTGTCGATGGGGTCTTATCCATTTACTCGACAGAGCCTCTTACATGACAATATGCCTATGCCTAGTGGCATAATTAAGGAGCACAACACCGATCCCGATCACCTGATCCTAACACGAGGGTTAATGCTTAAGTTGAAAAGAGTTATCTACAAACTCCTTTCAAACAACCCAAAGAAAAAACATGACGTTAAATAAAATTTAACTCACTAGTTAAGGATCAGTATCTGCTCCCTATCCCAGCAATGTATCCACAGACACGTATCAACCAAGAGAGAAGGATCCCTCGAAGGTTATCTTGACATCCTTCGGATAATGGGAAGTCAACACAGAGTTGCATCTCCCGTATGTGACAGCTAATATGTCCTTATGACATACTGTTAGGGAAAGAACAAGAATTCGGAAAAGCTTGCACTTCATGCGCTTTCAATTCTAAGCTGTTTGAAGGAATCATCAATGCACTTATCAAGTGCTTAGGAGATCACAATGTCTCAAAGAAGGCCAGGGCGTTCTTTGATATAGATCTCTTCTGGGTGAAGCCTGGAGCCTGGCTAGAGCTTCGTGCCTGGCAGGCGCCTAGTGCCTGTCTAGCGCCTCGCGCCTGGCTGGAGCCTTGTGCCTGAATGGCGCCTAGAGCCTGGCTTGAGCCTTCGGCCGGGCCTGATGGCGCCTTGTGCCCTGGCTGGTGCCTGATTGGCTCCTCCTTCCTGGCTAGCACCTCGCGCCTGGCTGGAGCCATGCGTCTGGCTGGCGCCTTGCGCCTGGAAGGCATCTGGAGCCTGGCAGAAGACTTCATGATTACTGTCTATGAGTCTGCATGCCTCAAGAGTTTCAGCAAGGTAGGGACCTATGACTGACAAACCCTTCTGGATCATGTCAATGGGGGCTAGCCCGCTTACACGACAGAGCCTTCTCGGATCGTGCCAATGGGGGCTGACCCGCTTACATGGCAGAGCCTTACCTGTATCATATCAATGGGGACTAGCCCTCTTACATGACAGAGCTTTAGGTTTCTCTTTACTGGAAGGAGCCTTGCGCCTGGATGGATCCTCAATCCTGACTGGAGCCTAGCCTTGAAGGAGCCTGGCACCTGGATGGCACCTGGCTGGCTTCTAGAGCCTGGCTGGCACCTCGCGCCTGGCTTGGCTCCTCCACACTTGCTGGAGCTTCGAGCCTGGAAGAGTCTCTAGGCTGTCTGGCGATGTCCACATCGGACACTCTTATATCTGTCCGATTTGTTCACCTCTGGCGCATTTGCGCCAGGTTGGAGGCCCGCTCCTTCTCAGTATCCGACCATGACAGAGTTCCTTGGAACTGTCCGCCTCTGGCGTTTTTCGCCTGTATTGGCATTTGGCGCCTGGCTGGCGCTACATTGTCCGAGAGTCCTGAACAACCACATAGTTTATCAGGAGACTGGAGAAGGGTGGAAGAAATTCTTCCCCTTTGAGCTTTTGGCCCCTGGCAAGGGGAGGTGATTTTAGTCAGCTACACCCAGTAGACGACAGGATATCTAACAATACGAGAGAGAAGAGTCTTCCTCCGAGGAGGATCCTTCGTGAACACTTCTTTTGCTAACGAGATCTCTTCTTACAGTTGATGAGGTTCCTCATTGCAGAATCTTCCCTATCCTTGCCCGAAGGAAGGAAGGAGTCTGGAAGTCGAAGGAGACTCTGAGCTGAAAATTGGGCGGAACCCTGATTTCTAGCTCTTATTGTATCCTTCTGAATACCTTCTGTGAAGCATTTTGAGCCCTCATCGCACCCCGAAGACTCTGTAGGCAAACGTTTAAACCATCTCTTCTTCTGTAGATGAAAATGTAAGTACCCTGCCTGGGCAACGAAACTTTCTATCTGAAAGCGTTGCGTCAGGAATAGAGGGATTTAGTTCTTTTGCCCGACATACTATGCTGGCAAGAACCCATTGCCGAGTCTCCATTGAATCTGATGCGAGATTCCAATGCACAAAAAATTCACTTGTCTTCTTGGTCGTTTCGGGCTAAGAGAAACAAAGAATTCCTTCATAAACTTCCTCAAAGAAGTTTGATGAGGAGCAGTTCCATTTTGTCGGAACACGGAATCTGTGGCCACAAAAGATCCCATTCGAAGTACATGATATCCTACTCTTGTCAGTTAATTGCGGTATCGTATAAGATCCCGAAGATCTTAATCCTCTGTTATCTCTAAATTCCCCTTGTAGAGACAGAGTATAGCCTTTTACTGCGTTCTTTGATAGCAGATATATACCATAGGTGATTCGTTCCCTCTGAAAGTGAAGAAAAAACCTCGCTATGTGGTTCACAGAGGTATCGGAAGAGGACAGTTTCCTCATTCCATCTAGCAAGATCTGCAGCAATTCTATGTCTTAGCCATGACTATTGTCATTTACCTTTAAAAAACCTCTCATTCATGTCCACTTCTGGTCAGTCTGCACGCGGACAGACTCAGAGTGGAGAGGTTTTTTAGGTCTATTTATAATAGATTCTGATAGAATATCCAGATACTATTGGACAAGCCTAAGGAAACATGCTGTGAGAAAACGTGACTTCTGTGAATCCAATCCTCTCTAAGGCCAAAATGTGGCATACATCCTCTCTTCCTTTGACGCCCATTTATCTTAATATCTGTTAAGAATTTATAACTAGGGGAAAAAAGACTAAAGTTTATTCCCCTTCTTTAAATTTAAAGATGTCTTATATTGCTACCTCTCTTGGTTCGAGGAAAAGGAAGCAGTCTAAAGGAAGCCTGTTCGTCTTCTACATTACAAAGAGATCTATGAAGAAGACTTTCCGCAGGTTCTCACAACTCTTTTCAATAAATGTTAGACATACGTTAACAGTTATTATCTTCGATCGAGAAGGTTCTCACGGACATGCAAAATCTTGCATCGAACCTCTTAAGGATCGTTACGTTCCGTGTCTGTTCCCAAATAGGTTCTCTTTTGTTAACGCGAACAGGGGCGAAAAAAAAAAAAAGAGATTCTCGAGCTCTTGCGATATGAGACAGTCGTGGAACGGCCTAAGTGATTAAAATAAATCATTTCATCATTCCTTGTAAGCGACCCATTTTCGATTAAATGGGTAACGAAATCAGGAACGAATCTTGCCGTTACCGAGCCTGCTGTCCGAGAGGCTACTGGACTCTTAGGTTAATAACTCGCTAAAATGAGAAAATATCTTGGATGGAGCTTCTGGCGTGGCCGGCACTTCTGGCGCAATTTGCGCCAGGCTGGCGCTTCCTTCTAGTTCTTTTTAGGTTATGTGCCATAACATCTATGCCTTTATGGTACAAGACATCCTTCACATGTTAATTCCGTTCTTAGTGGGAAAAAACTTTTATATACGTAGTATAGTCCATTCAGGGAAAACACTTTCTGCCACTAAGAGAATGTTTCCCATCCGACTCACCCAACTTCTCTTGAGCAATATCCGATTCTAAAAAGGTTGTGTGCGTTTCTCGAAAGGATGAGAGAATTATATATATCGCGCTCTGCCGTATTAGAATCCTTTATAATACTGTCACATTGTGGTAAACAGCATTAATCTAGGAAACCTTTGTAAGGATACTAGGAATTCTGTAGTTAACCTCGGTATGTGCATAAGACTTGACCATACCATAGTCTTAAAGTGAATTCTCTACTACATTCATCTTCTCATCTAATCATATGTACTCTAATAAGCCAATGCTTTCGTCGCATGAGAGCTTATACAATATAGAGTTCCGCTGCGTTAGAAATCCTTTAAAAATGTTACCTACGGTAAACAGCATTGAAATGTTGTAATATCTTTCTTATTGAAAGCTTCTTAGCAAAAGGCAGACAATATTTTATTTATGTTTGCTTAACTATCCCCTCAATCCGAGGCTAAAACCACGATTGTAGGGGAGACACGGTTAGTCATTCCATCCCGCAGGAGAGAGACATGTAACCGACCACACATGACCGACACCTACATGATACTGCGTTGGTGTCTAAGCGATAGCAGTCTCGTTAGCCGACTGGCCTTACTCTTCCAGAGTTGCCAGCTACTCCATTTAATAAAGGAATCTAATAAAATTATTATCGAACTTCAGGAAGTTCTTATAATGCATATTTAAGCGAAACAAGACTTCGATAAATCTAGAAGCTAAGTAGGTGTTGTCTTAACAATCCCTTTAAGCGTAGTCCTTCCTAGGAAATTCCTGGAAGGATACTGGTAATTGAGTTGCTCAGCAAAGAAGTAACTACGGTATGTGCTTATGATTTGCCGTATCGTATTCTCATACAGCAGATACTCTACTACCTTCTTTCCCTGCCGAGGCAGATAGAGAAAGGAAAAAATTTGTTTTTTACTATCTTCGTTCTTTTCGTTAATAGAACGATAGAAAGAGTTATATATATCTCCTTAAGGAAGGAAGTTAATCCAGGAACTCTTTAAATCTTCGTGATTTTCCTCATAAATCGTGGAAGAGACAGAATTCCTGTTCATCTGTAGGGTTTACGGAAGGAAGTAGATATTTCCTATCCGCCATCATACCCAAACGTCGATGAGATTCTTAAAAAAATGGCTTCTCTTAGTATCAGAATCCTTCTGGCAAAAGCGACGGCCGCCTGTGCGACATCTTGCACCTTTGCCAGGGGAAAGTTGCTCAAGTTAAAAACTCAAAGAGGAGCCTCGTGACTGACCTCTCTCTCATAAGAAGATTAGGAATATTCTGGCGCCTGGCTCCTTGCGCCTAGCGCCTGGAATGTTCCAGCACGCTAGAAAGGAGACTCGCTCCTGATAGTTCCGAGCGCCTACTAGACCCCTTTTAGAAAGAGCCTCTTGCCCGGAAACGTTCAATGGAAGGATCGTTCTGATTGCCACTCTACTATAAGGCTCCTTGCTCTAGCCGTCTGTTTTTCTGGCGCAATTTGCGCCAGGCTGGCGCTCCGTCTCTTTGAAGGCACCTTGCGCCAAGAAAAATTTTCTAGAACGCGGCTCGCGTTTGGTTATAGGAACGCGGCTCGCGCTAGTCTGTTAGCTGGAACGCGGCTCGCTGCTGGCTATTGGAAGTACGTAGCTCACGCTAGCTTTGCTGGAACGCGCTTCCTGGCAGCGGCTGGCTCTTGCTCAGTGTTCTCTTAGTTTTTCAGAGAACGCGCTAGATCATCGAAACTCCAACATACATCTTCGTCTTTTCGGATGTAAGATGAAGAGACGCACTTTCTTTTTAAAAGGATTTATTGCCTTATCACTATGGCTTATCCTTGGCACCAGTCTCTGGGATGTTCTACAGAACCTGCCGAGGGACGCCTGACCGGTGGGGGTTCTCCCTAACCTTTTCCTGCGGCTGTCGACTTTCCTCCTCCACTGGGTTCTGGGAGTTTGGAAGAGGTCTAGGCCTGGAAGCGCTACGGAGCCGATCAGACGCACCCTCCACTGCACTGGGAACACTATATTCACTTCTTACCTTTTAAGAGCTCACCTTTTTAGCTCCATCCATTTATCTTCAAATTTGCACATATGAATTTGTAGATTCTGTGGAGTAAGAAGGTGATGAGGATGCAACAACTACTAGTATTGTCAATACTCTAACTGCTCGTTAGTACGAGAGCTCTTAAAGCTTCTAAAGGAAGCGTATCTAGTTATATGCTTTCTGACTTCCTAAAGTAGGAAGTTAGATCTTATATTTCCTTCATCAAGTTCTAACACTTATAACACGTATTAGTGAAAAAAAAAAAATATCAATATTTCCCTTATTGCAAAATATATGAGTGTCTACCGAAAAATTCGGTAGTTTCACGTAATATATTCTTCGAAATTTCGAAGCAAAATTCATTAAAAAGTTACTAAAAGCGTATGCCAAACCAAAGACCCAGTACTTCCCTGCAAAAGACAGCCCAGAAGGTCGATGGCGATGAAAAAACGAAAATCAAGTCAGGAGGTAGCAACAACGTATGTTGACACTACCGCGACAGAGAAAATCTGGTTCTAGAACAGAATCGTTACTATCCTGCCACCCCAGCGGCAGCCGGTAGATCACCGACCTACCTGCAAGAGTGGATGCCCGCGAAATTCGAATTTCTGTCGGGGGGGGACGGGGGGGGACGGAATAAGTCTATAGCTAAGTATATATCTGCTGGGTATGTTCCATGTACAAAAATACATTTTAAGGGTAAAGTGTATTTGAAAATAAGGGTGTTACAAACATGGAAATTATCAAAAGGCTCTCCATTCAAGTAAAGCCTACTGTAAGAATATATTATATACTAGTATATGCTACATGAGGGCCATTTCTAGAGGAATGGTTATCCTTTATGAGGCATTGATCAATAAAATACTTTAAGAGTTATTCTGCTGTAATGTTTCACTGATTTACTTTTATTTTATCTGGATAAAACCCTTCAACACACACACATGCTCACACCTTGTAAGTAATAATGTGCAACACATACAGAAAAACCATAAAGTGTGTCCATGTGGTTGCCATTTCCAACCATTGTTGTTATCTAATCCAAAGCAGTTTTACAATCATAAACAGCACATTCCATCATAAGTTAAATGCCGTTAAGACCTTAGTACAGGCGGTCCCCGGGTTACGACGGGTCCGGCTTACGACGTTCCGAGGTTACGACGCTTTTTCTTAAATATTAATTGAAAAATCCGCCCTGGGTTACGACGCTTGTTCCGAAGTTACGACGCTGACGCTTCTGACGCTCCGAGTTAATGACGCTTTTAAAAAACGCATACTATGATAAGAATCCTTTATAGTTTAGCACAGTATATTAATAAATAAGTTTTTGGTTAGATTACAACAAAAAATTTTGAGGTTATGATGATTTTCGACACTTTTTATGTCGTATTTTTTTTATTTTTTTAGTGACGCCTCATATGCGAACTAGTTTCCGAGCGAATGAATACACTAGCTTGGGATGCGCAGTTTATAACAGTCCAAAAGCGCAAATAATGAAAAAATCATTGCTTGTTTCCAGTATACATAATTAACAAAACTAAGTTTCTGGTTAGATTACAACGCAAATTCCAAGGTTACGACGGTTTTTTATGCCTTTTAACGATACCTCATACGCAGAACTAGTTTCTGAGCAGGAGGGCGCATAAATTAATTTACGCTATTAAAACTGTTATGGAACCAATAGTCAAGGATAAGGAACGCATTCTCAAACAGTATACATATCCTTTAATACAAAACAGCAAAATATCATTGAACATTATTTCACTTAAAGAATCCATTTATACTCTACTTAGACTTGGATATAAAAACCATAGTTTCTCTCTCTCTCTCTCTCTCTCTCTCTCTCTCTCTCTCTCTCTCTCTCTCTCTCTCTCTCTCTCTTGTATTTTTCCGACGAAAATAATCACTAATTAGTGTATTTTGATGTTTATTTTCATGGCTAAATACATTTTTATAATACAAAAATGATTTACTAATTTTCAAATATTGAATTTTGATTAATACTGTATAGTAAGTTTAATAAGTTGAAATGATATCACATAATAAAAATAATAATTCTCTCTCTCTCTCTCTCTCTCTCTCTCTCTCTCTCTCTCTCTCTCTCTCTCTCTCCTCTACTACAAAGTGTATGTTTTTTTGTATGATAAATAAATGATTACTATTTGCAAATATTGGAATATTAATTTTATACCAGCAAAAATAATATCAAGTTCATTAAAGAAAATACCATAGTGAATTAGTAAGATTTTAGCTTATATTTAAAAAATTATGGAAGAATGAAGGAAATCCCAGTCTTCTTCCAGTAACCCTTTCTCGAGATCCAGGTACTAAAACTGTCAGATATATCAAGTTCTGTGACAGCCAGGAGGGGGAAGAGCTGCAGTGTTGCAATCACGTGTTCCTGGGATTTCCCCCCCCCCCCTCTCTCTCTCTCTCTCTCTCTCTCTCTCTCTCTCTCTCTCTCTCTCTCTCTCTCTCTCTCATTTACTGAGACTCGAGATTTTTTATGTACTTGTACTATTTGTTTTTTAATACTTTCAAATAATAATAATAATAATAATAATAATAATAATATAATAATAATAATAATAATAATAATAATAATAATAATAATAATAATAATAATAATAATAATAATAACTGTAATTACAAAATTCATATGTGATAGTATTTTAAAGAAATACAATACGTCTAATCTATCCATGTCACTTTTAATTAAGGTTATCTATCTCTCTCTCTCTCTCTCTCGGCTCTCTCTCTCTCTCTCTCTCTCTCTCTCTCTCTCTCTCTCTCTCTCTCTCTCTCTCTCTCTCTCTCTCTTTTTTGCCACACAAGATAATAATGTGTCATAGTGGTAACTCCCTCCCTCTCTTTCGCTGGAAGCGTTATAAGTATTTTTTGGAGAGAACAGAGAGAGATAAACTCTCTCTCTCTCTCTCTCTCTCTCTCTCTTTTACCGAGATGAAAGAATTTTTATGGTACTAGTATGTAAAATGTTTATTGATAATTTCAGTTATTTAATAATAATAATAATGATAATAATAATAATAATAATAATAATAATACTACTACTAATAATATAATAATAATAATAATAATAATAATAATAATAAAACTGTAATTACAAAATTCATAATGGTCGTATTTTAAAGAGATGAAAAATGATATTGTTAGAATACAATAAAGTTTTGTACATACTTACCCGGCAGATATATACTTAGCTTATGTCTCTGACGTCCGACAGAAAAGAATTCGAATTTCGCGGCACACGCTGCAGGTAGGTCAGGTGATCTACCCCCCGCCCTGTGCCGCTGGGTGGCCAGGGAATAGGAACCGTTCCCGTTCTAGAACCAGATTTTCTCCTTCCACCTGTCTCCTGAGGGGAGGCTGGGTGGGCCATTCATCGTATATATCTGCCGGGTAAGTATGTACAAAACTTTATTGTATTCTAACAATATCATTTTTGTACATGCAACCTTCCCCGGCAGATATATACTTAGCTGATTGACACCCTTGGTGGTGGGTAAGAGACAACTATTTACTGAATAGACAGGTAAACAACATACGTTGTAGGTAATAAATAAATAAAACCTTGGTTCCTACTTGTTCAGGCGGAAGATTCCATGGCTAATGCCTAGGAATCTGCTTCGCCTCAAGAGCCTCAGCGAGGATGTGACCTATGGCTAAGAGTTTCTGTTGTCTGTTGATGGGGTCTTATCCATTTACTCGACAGAGCCTCTTACATGACAATATGCCCTATGCCTAGTGGCATAATTAAGGGAGCACAACACCGATCCCCGATCACCTGATCCTAACACGAGGGTTAGTGCTTAAGTTGAAAAGAGTTATCCCCAAACTCCAAACAAACCCAAATAAAAAAACACGACGTTAACTAAAATTTAACTCACTAGTTAAGGATCAGTATCGGCTCCCTAGCCCAGCAATGTATCCGCAGACACGTATCAACCAAGAGAGAAGGATCTCTCGTAGGTTATCTTGACATCCTTCGGATATGGGAAGTCAACACAGAGTTGCATCTCCCGTATGTGACAGCTAATATGTCCTTATGACATATTGTTAAGGAAAGAACCAAGAATACAGAAAAGCTCGCACTTCATGCGCTTTTAATTCTCAGCTGTTTGAAGGAATCATCAATGCACTTGTCAAGTGCTTAGGAGATCACATTGTCTCAAAGAAGGCCAGGGCATTCTTTGATATAGATCTCTTCTGGTGAAGCCTGGAGCCGGCTAGCGCCTTCGCGCCTGGCTGAGCCTTGCGCCAATGAAGGCGCTAGAGCCTGGCTGGAGCCTGCGCCTGGCTGGCGGCCTGATTGGCTCCTCCCTCCTGGCTAGCGCCTCGCGCCTGGCTGGAGCCTTGCGTCTGGCTGGCGCCTTGCGCCTGGAGCTTGGCAGAAGACTTCATGATTACTGTCTATGAGTCTGCATGCCTCAAGAGTTTCAGCGACGGTAGGGACTATGACTGACCAAACCCTTCTGGATTCATTGATGTCAATGGGGGCTAGCCCGCTTACACGACAGAGCCTTCTCGGATCGTGCCAATGGGGGCTGACCCACTTACATGGCTGAGCCTTACCTGTATCATATCAATGGGACTAGCCCTCTTACATGACAGAGAGCTTTAGGTTTCTCTTTACTGGAAGGAGCCTTGCGCCCTCTGGAGGATCCTCAATCCTGACTGGAAGCCTAGCCTTGAAGGAGCCTGGCACCTGGATGGCGCCTGGCTGGCTTCTAGAGCTGGCTGGCTCCTAGAGCCTGGCTGGCTACCTAGAGCCTGGCTGGCTCCTAGAGCCTGGCTGGCATAGGAGCCTCGGTGGCTCCTAGAGCCGGCCTGGCTCCTAAGGCTGGTGGCCTCCTAGAGCCTGGCTGGCACCTGCGCCTTGGCTTGGCTCCTCCAGACTTGCGGAGCTTAGCTTGGAAGGTCTCTAGGCTGTCGGCGATGTCCACATCGGACACTCTTATATCTCCGATTTGTTCGCCTCTGGCGCATCTGCGCCAGGTTGGAGGCCCGCTCCTCTCAGTATCCAGCCATGACAGAGTTCCTTGGAACTGTCCGCCTCTGGCGTTTTTTTGCGCCTGTGTTGGCATTTGGCGCTTGGCTGGCGCTACAATTGTCCGAGAGTCCTGAACAACCACATAGTTACAGGAGACTGGAGAAGGGTGGAAGAAATTCTTCCCCTTTGAGCTTTTGGCCCCTGGCAAGGGGAGGTGATTTTAGTCAGCTACACCAGTAGACGACAGGATATCTAACAATACGAGAGAGAAGAGTCTTCCTCCGAGGAGGATCCTTCGTGAACACTTCTTTTGCTAACGAGATCTCTTCTTACATGTTGATGAGGTTCCTCGTTGCAGAATCTTCCCTATCCTTGCCCGAAGGAAGGGAAGGAGTCTGGAAGTCGAAGGAGAGACTGAGCTGAAATTGGGCGGAACCCTGATTTCTAGCTCTTATTGTATTCTTCTGAATACCTTCTGGGAAGCATTTTGAGCCCTCATCGCACCCCGAAGACTCTGTAGGCAAACGTTTAAACCATTCTCTTCTTCTGTAGATGAAAATGTAAGTACCCTGCCTGGGCAACTAAACTTCTATCTGAAAGCGTTGCGTCAGGAATAGAGGGATTTAGTTCTTTTGCCAGACATACTATGCTGGCAAGAAACCCCATTGCCGAGTCTCCATTGAATCTGATGCGAGATTCCAATGCACAAAAAATTCACTTGTCTTCTTTGGTCGTTTAGGGCTAAGAGAAACAAAGAATTCCTTCATAAACTTCCTAAAGAAGTTTGATGAGGAGCAGTTCCATTTTGTCGGAACACGGAATCTGTGGCCACAAAAAAAAATTCCATTCGAAGTACATGATATCCTACTCTTGTCGTATTGCGGTATCGTATAGATCCCGAAGATCTTAATCCTCTGTTATCTCTAATTCCCCTTGTAGAGACAGAGTATAGCCTTTTACTGCGTTCTTTGATAGCGATATGTATATACATAGGTGATTCTTCCCTCTGAAAGTGAAACCAAGAAAAAACCTCGCTATGTGGTTCACAGAGGTATCGGAAGAGGACAGTTTTCCTCATTCCATCTAGCACGATCTGCAGCAATTTCTATGTCTTAGCCATGACTATTGTCATTTACCTTGAAAAATCCTCTCATTCATGTCCACTTCTGGTCAGTCTGCACGTGGAAAGACTCAGAGTGGAGAGGTTTTTCAGGTCTATTTATAATAGATTCTGATAGAATATCCAGATACTCTTGGAAAAGCCTTACGAAACATGCTGTGAGAAGACGTGACTTCTGTGAATCCAACCTCTCTAAGGCCAAAATGAGGCATTCATCCTCTCTTCCTTTGACGCCCATTTATCTTAATATCTGTTAAGAATTTATAACTAGGGGAAAAAAAAGACAAAAGCTAAAGTTTATTCCCCTTCTTTAAATTAAAGATGTCGTATATTGCTACCTCTCTTGGTTCGAGGAAAGGAAGCAGTCTAATAGGAAGCCTGTTCGTCTTCTACCTTGCGAAGAGATCTATGAAGACTTTCCGCAGGTTCTCAAAACTCTTTTCAATAAATGTTAGACATACGTTAACAGTTATTATCTTCGACGAGAAGGTTCTCACAAGGACATGCAAAATCTTGCATCGAACCTTTAAGGATCGTTACGTTCCGTGTCTGTTCCCAAATAGGTTCTCTTTGTTAACGCGAACCCGGGGCGAAAAAGAGATTCTCGATGCTCTTTGCGATATGAGAGAGTCGTGGAATTGGCCTAAGTGATTAAAAAAAAATCATTTCATCATTCCTTGTAAGCGGGACCCCTTTCCGATTAAATGGGTAACGAAATCAGGAACGAATCTTGCCGTTACCGAGCCTCCGAGAGGCTACTGGTTTGTTTGTTTGTTGTATGGTGTTTTTACGTGACTTCCGAACCACGTCGAGAGTGAACTTCTATCACCAGAAATCCACATCTCTCACTCCTCAATGGAATGGCCGAGAATTGAACCCGCGACCACCGAGGTGAGAAGCAAACACCAAACCAACCACTACTGGACTCTTAGGTTAATAACTCGCTAAAACGAGAAAATATCTTGGATGGTACTTCTGGCGCATTGCGCCAGGCTGGCGCTTCTGGCGCAATTTGCGCCAGGTGGCTGGCGCGTCTTCTTCTAGTTCTTTAAGGTTGTTATGTGCCAGAACATCTGTGCACCTTATGGTACCCGACATCCTTCACGTGTTAATTCCGTTCTTAGTAGAAAAAAAAACTTTTATATACGTAGTATAGTCCATTCAGGGAAACAACTTCTGCCACTAAGAGAATGTTTCCCATCCGACTCACCCATCTTCTCTTGAGCAATATACGATTCTAAAAAGGTTGTGTGCGTTTCTCAAAAGGATGAGGAGAATTATATTATTTCGTGCTCTGCCTGTATTAGACTCCTTTATAATACTGTCACATTGTGGTAAACAGCATTAATCTAGGAACTTTGTAAGGATACTAGGAATTCTGTAGTTAACCTCGGTATGCGCATAAGACTTGACCATACCGTAGTCTTAAAGTGAATTCTCTTCTACTACATTCATCTTCTCACTAAGCATGTACTCTAATAAGCCATGCTTTCGTAAGCATGAGAGCATCATATAATATAGAGTTCTGCTGCGTTAGAATCCTTTAATAATGTTACCCATGGTAAACAGCATTGAAAGGTTGTAATATCTTTCTTATTGAAAGCTTCTTAGCAAAAGGCAGACAATATTTTATTTATGTTTGCTTAACTCCCCTCCCCTCAATCCGAGGCTAAAACCGCGATTGTAGGGGAGAGACACGGTTAGTTATTCCATCCCGCAGGAGAGAGACATGTAACCAACCACTCATGACCGACACCTACATGTTACTGCGTTAGTCTCTAAGGCGCGATAGCAGTCTCCGTTAGCCGTCTGGCCTTACTCTTCCAGAGTTGCCAGCTACTCCATTAAATAAAGGAATCTTATAAAATTATCGAACTTCAGGAAGTTCTTATTAATGCATATTTAAGCGAAACAAGACTTCGATAAATCTAGAAGCTAAGTAGGTGTTGTCTTAACAATCCCTTTAAGCGTATGTCCTTCCTAGGAAATTCCTGGAAGGATACTGATAATTGAGTTGCTCTACAAAGAAGTAACTACGGTATGTGTGATTTGCCGTATCGTATTCTCATACAGCAGATACTCAACTACCTCTTCCTGCCGAGGCAGATAAAGGAAAAAATTTTACTGTCTTCGTTCTTTTCGTTAATAGAATGATAGAAAGAGTATATATATCTCCTTAAGGAAGGAAGTTAATCCAGGAACTCTTTAAATCTTCGTGATTTTCCTCATAAATCGCGGAAGAGACAGAATTCCTGTTCGTCTGTAGGGTTTTACAGAAGGAAGTAGATATTTCCTATCCGCCATCATACCCAAACGTCGATGAGATTCTTATAAGAAAAACTCCCAAAGCGCTTGCCTCTTCATAACGAGGGAAGAGCATGAATGAAGGAGTGTGTCCGCATTACTCAAAGAGGAGCCTCGCGACTGACCTCTCTCTCTTAAGAAGATTTGGAATATTCTGGCGCCTGGCTCCTTGCGCCTAGCGCCTGGATAGTTCCCGCGCGCCTGGAATGTTCCGCACGCTAGAAAGGAGACTCGCTCCTGGAACGTTCGCTTGTGTGGAAGGTCCCGTGCGCCCTGATAGTTCCGAGCGCCTACTAGACCCCTTTTAAGAAAGAGCCTCTTGCCTGGAAACGTTCAATGGAAGGATCGTTCTGATTGCCACTGTACTATAAGGCTCCTTGCTCTAGCCGTCTGTTTTTCTGTTGCAATTTGCGCCAGGCTGGCGCTCTCGTCTCTTTGAAGCGCCTTGCGCCAAGAAAAAAATTTTCTAGAACGCGGCTCGCGCTCAGTTGCTAGAACGCGGCTCGCGTATTGGTTTGTAGGCGAAGACGGCGGCCTCGCTATGTACTGTTTTTGGAACTGGAACCGGCTCGCGTGTGCTGGCTGGTTGGAAACGTGGCTCCATCGCTAGCTTGCTGGCAACGCGGCTTCCTAAGTTCCTGGCTGGCTCTTGCTCAGTGTTCTCTTAGTTTTCAGAGAACGCGTAGATCATCAAAACATATACATTCTTCGTCTTTTCGGATGTAAGATGAAGAGACGCACTTTTTTAAGGATGCCTTTTCACAAATGGCTATCCTTGGCAGTCTGGGACGCTCTACAAGAACCTGCCGAGGGGACGCCTGACCGGTGGGGATTCTCTGAAAACCCCTTACGGCTTTCGACATTCCTTCTCCCCTGGGCTTGGGAGCTTGAAAGAGGTCTAGGCCCGGGCCTGGTAGCGAGACAAAGAGCCGATCAGACGCACCCTCCACTGCAATGGGGAACACTAGTAATCACTTCTTACCTTTCAATAGCTCGCATTTTGAGCCACAATCCTTGTCTTCAAATTGCAATTATGAATTTGAAGTTTCTGCGAAGTAAGAAGGTGATGAGGATGCAACACCTACTAGTACTGTTAATACTCTAATTGCTCGTTGGTACGAGTTTCTAAAAAAACTTTTAAAAGAAACGTACTAGTTACATGCTTTACTGACTCCCTAAAGTAGGAAGTCAGTATATTTCCTCAATCAATTCTAACACTTATTACACATATTAATGAATAAATATTAATATTTCCCTTTCTTGCAAACTATGTGAGTGTCTACCGAAAATTTCGGGAGTTACACGTCATATATTCTTCGAAATTTTCGAAGCCAAATTCATTAAAAAGTTAATAAAAGCGTATGCCGAACCAAAGACCCAGTACTTCCCTGCAAAAGACAGCCCAGAAGATCGATGGCGATGAAAAACGAAAATCAAGTCAGGAGGTAGCAACAACATATGTTGACACTACCGCGACAGAGAAAATCTGGTTCTAGAACGGGAACGGTTCCATTCCTGCCACCCAGCGGCAGGGGGGTAGATCACCTGACCTACCTGCAGCGTGCGCCGCGAAATTCGAATTTCTGTCGGACGTCAGAGACATAAGCTAAGTATATATCTGCCGGGGAAGTTGCATGTACAAAATGACCTTTCCATTTCACTTGTAAGGATAATTCCTCTTTCTTACTGAGATGAGAGAATTTTTATGGTAGATGCACGTGTTTATTATATTTTCAAATAATAATGATAATAATAACAATAGAAGTAGTAATCATACGATAACTAATTTCAAAAGAAAATTCTTCCCTTCGTCTTTTTCTGTATCAATTTCCCTACCTCATAACTCCAGTGACACTGGAGCTTAACAATGCCATAAACAATGTCAACGAAGTTTAATGGTTTTTGTAAATGTCTCCTCTCTCTCTCTCTCTCTCTCTCTCTCTCTCTCTCTCTCTCTCTCTCTCTCCTCCTTTCTCTCTCTTGTATTTTAATGAAAATATACAGTAATTTGTGAATACACAGTGTTGCACATGAAAAAAGTAAATTAGTGATAATTTTAGAGATACGGCCCTAAGAAAAATTGCAAATTAGTGAAATTTTCCATGGACATGTTTTCAAGAACGTCGTTCCAGCTTACGACGATTTTCGGGTTACGACGCGTCTTAAGAACGGAACCCCCGTCGTAACCCGGGGACTGCCTGTAGTTACCTAAACCAAATTGGTCTAAAATAAAGATAACCTTTACACCATAAGGCAATTAACTTTAACTTTAAATTAATCCAAAAAAGACCAAACCAATAAATTCAGTGGCAATTATAATAATTCTATGACTTACTTCCTTACTTTTCAAAGAGTAAGCCCTACAAGTCTTGGGATGCAACTCAGTGGTCTGATTATATAACAAATAAATATTCTTGGCACTCAGTGAATAAATGAAGTTATAAATCCGAGATCATTACTATTTTTGAACTAAGTTAAATGAAGAATGGAACACAGGTGCCCTTATTGGTTACTACTGTAACTAGTTACCCTTGACAATTAAATTAATTTTACACAATATATACTCTACCAAGCTTCAAACTCTAGCACACAAGGAAAAGGATTCTACCAAGCTTCAAACTCTAGCACACATGGAAAGGGACTCAGTGTACTGTCACAGAGCTACCACTACATTAACTCTCAGTTTTGCTATACGTATTCCTAAAATATTGTAAAGGACAGCATAAGAAACAAATGACAAACTGCATCTCCATTTTTACTTACCTTCAGGAATATCTGATGGTGAAGATGCAGCATTAGAAACTACTGAGGATTCTATGTTCCCCATGGCACTAGAGTACATATCAACAAAATGATCTTCAATTCCCCTGAAAAGAAATACTACTTCAGTTTAAACTGTATTATCATTCTAACATCAACTTCAAGCATGAGACTCAAGTGGTACTCATTTACATATTATAAAGCCAGTGCCTCCTACAAGTCTACTGAATCTTGACAAATCAGCACAATTTTCTTTTTTAAATTACTGAAGTAACTGAAAAGAACAACCATGTACTACGTATAAGGAGCCAAATTTTATCGCTGAAGCCAAGAAGCATCACAAAAAAAGGTGTTTAATAATTTACCTCTTTACACAATAATAATAATAAAACTAAATGTTCTTCAATGTATAAGCACCCTTGTAGTTTATGGGTACAAGGAAAAATCCTAAAATAATTTTATTTCATAATGTACAAACTTTTTACTTTCCACATTACTGCATCATATTTTGACCACATTTTTATCAGTAAAAACAAGAAGTCTAAATCTACAGCAAAATAACAAGTTCCTATGATGAATAAATAGCAATTTTTTATATCACTATGCAGACTGAAACGAACAGTAAGCAAAACTGAGTGATAAACTGATTATATGAATAACCGCCTCATAACATTTGAACAATACATAAAACTAAAGGCAAGCGTATGGTCATATAACATAAACCTGAAACAATCAAGTGCTTTATAAAGAAAATAAATGTTAAATCTTTCAATAGACAAGAACATAAATCAAGCATATCATAATCTTAAATTAATTCTGGGATTAAGCAGAGGCATGATGGCCAAATGATATTCTGCCCATATTTCTACATAATCCTTAGCAATATCCAGAATTTGTACAAGACTAGTTAGAAATTAGAAATTACCCATATTCCTTGTAGAAGAGGTCATAACCATACTTTTCCATTTGCTACCAATATGCATAAGATTTCTGGTCAAGATCGGCATAGAATAACCCAAAGTTATGAAAGGAAGAGGACTCTATGTACGTATACCCAACATGAGGCTGCTTATAAAAGTTAAAAGGAAAACAATTAATTCAACTGTACAATGATTCCATTGTATTGGACAAACCTAGGCATCCTTCACAAGTGGATGCAGAAGTACTGGCCTCTCTAACACTCTTAATATAAGTTGACCAAGTCATAACCATCAAGGACTTGAATTCATCACAAAGCAAAAACTGGCATCATAGAACTTTTGTGTCACAATCTGCTATCAAGAAACACCTAAATAGTCTCTTGAATTTCCTTAAGATGTGTTATGACATAGCAGTATCCTAAAATTTATTGCAGATGAAAGATGCTCAAGGTACATACCTAAGCCCATTTGCATAATGAAGAAACTGGATATCACTTTGCACTTTAGATCACTATATATTAGGTCACTTGAATGGCAATGTTTGAATTGCACTGTCATTAACCAGCAAGGAAATAATGTGTCAGCTAGATATATATACATTAACATACTAAATAAGGTCTAGTTGTAGTGATATACTGGGAAATTATTCACATAAGTGTTAATAAGGATGTATTTCGAAACATCCCAGTTTCACTCTAAATTATCACTGATAATGAAAGAGTTGTGTGATAATGGACAAAACACCAAGTTACGCAAGTAATGAACCTAAAAGGTCAAGTTCTTACCTCTCAATTCTCAACTTTTTAGCCCTGCTGGAAATGTTTCCCCAGATTTTAAAATAACAAAATGAAACAAAGATTAAGTATGAGTTGAAAATCACTTCTCATCAGACTAACAGGAATGCTAATGTTAGAATGAAGGTGTCAAATTATAAAGGAGGAAAAATCCAGTAAACTGATGCTGTAAGTCTTGAAATTGTTGCTCAGAATTTTTGCCCTTTTTTTTGCGTAAGTCTTGAATTGTTGCTCAGAATTTTTGCCATTTTTTTGCCTATCTCACTTACTGTATACAGAAAGAGGATACACAAGCTGGTTATTATTATTAGTATGAACCTGTACTCAGCAAGTCCCTGGGAAATTTACTACAGTACTATTGTAAATCAAATGACAGATGTAGGCCACAGCTTTTTTGTTTTCTTGCAATGCATATACTAGACTGAATAAAAGTAAACTATAACACTATCTTGGATAGCAGAACTTCCATTTTAGGTTTCTAATTTGGATTAAGGTAAACCATTCTCTCTTTGGAAACTGTAGGGGTTTTTAGTGTATGAGCTGTAGGTTGTCTCTCGATAGCTATGACATTACTGCCTCAGCACACTGTCCATACAGCATGTATAGATACAATTCTTCTTTGTACAGTATGCGCTTGTAGAATAAAGATATTCAACTAAGCATGGCACTGTATGTAAGATCAAAAGCCACGCATCTCCAGCAATGGCAGCCCCTCGCAGGAATGTGCCGGAACCCCAAGGGCTTGAAGGCCATCTTTAGCCACCCACAGTATCCCAATGATCCCCAGGAATATCATTCCATCTATGCTACAAGCTCAGGCAGTCCTATCAGCACAGCAACAGGGATTTCAGGTGCTTCAGGCTAAACTCCCTCGTGCCTTCTTGAATACAAGAGCGGTCTTCTTTCCGAGGATTCCACAGTTGTCAGCCCCATGGAAATGCAAGATCAAGATGTCTTTGGTGGAATTCCGGTCCTGGAGGTGTTCAATGTCCTGTTGGCTGTAACTCTGCAGGTGGCTACCTACAGAAGCTGTTCATTGACACCAGGTTTACTGATGCTCAATGGTGTAATCTCACACCCGAGGAAGCCCTCGGCACTGGAAAAAATAGTGCTTCAATCATTAGATCAGGCAGTGCACTAGTCTAACTTTTTTTAGCATAGCCCAAGGACCACATCAGTCAGTATGCAATTATTTCATCAAGTGAACACAGAAAGCTGCTGATTGTAATTTTGAATACCCTAATTGTGATACTGACTTGTCAGAATACCTCTGTAAGGACAAAGCCATGAATCTCTTATATGTCTCTCTCTGCAACAGCAATGAGTGAAATTGAAACAGGAAGATAAGAATCCAGAGTAGTAACCACTTTGTTCAATAGCCTAGGCTTATCTCCCACAATTAATAAACTGCCACATGAAGTTCAGAGTGACTGAACTCCTTGCCTGGAGCAGCCAGAATATGACCATCAGCAAGGTTACCAGAGGACCCATTAACAATAGTTAAAGGGTGCAAGATCATTGCAAAGGAGGATGTTCAGGAATCCCTAGAGGAGTCCACATCATTTTCAAGTACTTCACAGAATCCATAGCAACTACAAGCTGACAAAGCACAAGTTGTGTTGTGTTGTGGAGCGCAACACGCGCCAAAGTGTCGTGAGAAATGCAGCGAAATATGATGCAATATTCCGTCAAGATTCTTCTAAATTGTTCCCGTCGTCTCGGGAGTCTGTGACGTTCGCTGGAAGGCCACGCCCCCAGGTTGCCGTATAAATACGACTGACGAAGTAGGAGGGAGCAGATCATCAGTAAGAGACCAGCAGAGAGATCAGAGCAGAGATCATCAGCAACAGATATCAGAGCAGAGATCATCAGAGAGAGATAAGAGAAGAAGGAACAGACGTAGGATCAGAGAGGAAAAGGCGCTCGAGAGTTTGGTCGAATTCTGGTCAAGTCGTCGTCAGGAGTGGACGACCGAGTTTTTTCGACGTTGAGCAAGCCTTGAGAGAAGAAACTTTCTACAAGAGGTTTCGAGGAGTTCCTGCCCTTCGAGTATCAAGAATAGACATTGCTTTCCGCAGTACGGAGTCAAGAAGACGTCTAAAGTTCCACCGTTCTCCTTTGTGAAGCCATCGCTTCGAGTTGCAAAACTGGCCAGCAAGTATACTTTCATTACCCCACTGTTCCCCTAGTTCACGCATTGTAAGATTTTGCTTTTCTTATGTAAATAGGAGACACCATTCTGCATTTACCTGTGTTAGTAAGCTTGTAAATAAACCTTTGTTGTGTTTATGTATCTTTCTATATTCGTCTCCCCAGTTTCAACTATTGGTGTTTAATTATTTTTGTTTAAAATAATATCGAACTTGGAGCGGACCTCTCGAGGTTCGTAACAGAAGCCCAGCAAAAAGTAACCAAAAAGGTTCTGCAATATCAAAGATGGAGTATTCCCTTTGCCTCAAGACACCAGTGGACCTTTTTGGTCTTCTTGCCAAATCTCTTCCCATATGTTGGACCAGGCAACACTTTCCTTGTACTGAAAGTCAGGGATCCTAATCCCATCCCTCAAGAAAGAACCAAATTACAGTAGTGAGGATCAACAGTACCTGAGGACATAAGTCAGACACAAAAACTTACTCTCTTTAGCAACATCCAAATCAAAATCACTTTACAGTGCACTTACATCAACAATCATACAGAGATAAGTGCAGCAAGAGGTTTACTCTCAAATATAACCACACAAAAGTAACGGTGTGTGGCAGGTGAATGACAGTTTGCAATTCTATAAGAAATTTTTTTTTTTAGAATGATTACAGAGTAATTCCTTTGATTTTCCAATAATTTCCTACTGATTTCATGTCTTTTAATCGTGAAATCAATTACGTACTAGGATTGGAACCAAAGGAACAAAACCTCACCCAAATATTAAAAGTACAGTGAAGCATCTCTTTACTAGCGAACCACAGCTTCATATCTCCTAAACTTGCATCAACATACAAACTAAACGTAAGCAACATCAAGGGTAAAGGGACCCCTTGCCAGTTTAAGAGCCAGTGTCCCAGATTTCATTTGGGAAGGTTATGGGAGGGTGGATCCCTGTGTATTTTATTCTATGATTTGTGATCCACTAAGTTGGGTTGGGGTGAGGAGTTCCACGAGGGCTGGCCAGATAGGACATGGCACCCAGAGGTTAGGGAAGGTTAGTTTAATTCATACTGCACAGTTAAGACCTGATACCCTGGGTTAGGTTGGTTATGGTTATGTTAGGATATATTCCTGTAATAGCCCTTGTCATATAATTGTTTTATCACTAGCCTATCATTTAGCTTACCTTGTGATTTACTCATTTTCTCCATACCTGTTGTGGCAATTCACTCATTTTTGGAAATGGCTTTCTACCACAAATGAACTCTGGTTTTCCTCTGGGCTGCTACCTTTTTTCTGACAAGGGGCCCTACAGACAGGGAAAAGTATACATAAAAGCAAATGGTTTTTATTTTAAATAATAATCAACAATACATTAAACACAAGGAGAATTAAGAGGTTTGGATTAAGCTCCTCAAAAGTCTGTAAGGTGCTAAATGGAATAAGAGGCTTGACATGGACCTTTAGACTTACAATCCATCAATGACCAACAAAAAACAGAGCGTAACCAATATGATATGGTGCTTCAAAAATAAACCAAAGTACTAGTCATGACTGAGATTTATTATGCAATCAAGACAGATTTATTTTATATATGTAACACATGGAAATTATCATACAGGATACAACTACACTTTTGCTCCATTCCACAAATGGATGTGCAGTCTGATGCCCTCTGACAATTTGCATATGATTACATACAATTCAATTAAAATTACTTCTACAGTCTATGGGCTACGCTAAACACAGAAGAATATGCTATTGTGGTGCAAAATAAATTATTGCCATTAATCTTAACAATCAGCATCAAAAAATGAATTTCTCAATAATCTGAACGTCTTCACCAAGTTCAGCCCCTCTATTATTCAATTCATATTACCAAATATTTCCTCAGCCTAATAGTAAAGCAGTAATGGAAAACAGTTTTATGGGATACCTTACATAAAATTAAAAATAAACCTAGGTCTATTTCATGATCATTTAACTTCATTTTTAGGGCATTTTGGTTTCCTTTGGTACCATGTTAATGTCCTGGGCCTAGATGATCTTAAGTCTCCTTGACACGATTATTATGTAAACCATATTAAAATCTAACATAAATTTACTATTATTGAGATATGTACAAACATATGTTGTTACCATACTTAATTTGATATTTTCTAAATTGTTTGTTTATGTTACTATCATCACAGGAGTGGAGTTCCTGACCAAATTTTGTTTGTCCCAGTATTACATTGTAGGTGAGGATGGTTATTGTCAGTGGTGGATTTGGGAGGGGGGGAACTGAGCAGGCCATGGCCTAGGGCCCCCCACCTAAGCCAAAAAGAAAAAAAAAAAATATATATATATATTAATTCACTAAACAATAATATTATAATCTTATTAAACAATAATTATAGTATAATAACATAATAATAGAAACTTAAAAATATCTGCAAGTGTGCAGGCTAGAGGAATCCAAACTGCAAACTCCAAAATATGGTTAGCAATATGATTTGTACCCATGAGATGAATACCATAAAGTTTTACATGGCATGGCAGTGAGATCTCTTGCTGGCTGCCACCCAGAGGTGATCAATTAGAAAATAAATCCTGGAAACCTACCTCCACACCAACCCCCAGCTATAAGGGCCCTCTTCGCTTGTTCATAAATGACAGAGGACCCCTAAGGTCACCGGCCTAGGGACCCGCACACCCTAAATCCGCCCTTGGCTATTGTATCTGGAATGCCTCTCATTATTTTCACTATTAAGCCTGTTTATGTGAACAATGCTGAGGACCGAGTGGTTCTTTTAAGCATCATTAAGTGGGAATTGGAAATTCTGGGGCTGTTCCAACAAAAAACCAGTCAATTCATGGTCATTCTTCTTTAGACACAGACATATTACGTATTCTGTTTTGACACTTCTGATATTCATGTCACAAACAAATGAGTAGCTTACGGATGTTGGAACTCATTATATTTTACAATTATAAGGGACCACAGTGGAGAAACTAGGGTTGTTAGATGGAAGAAAATACAAAATAGTGAAATAGGCCTACTTGAAGGCATTTCAACATCCCCATTAAGTTCAAAGCATAATTTTCCCATGATTTAGTATGATTTAAATGTTTATGATATTCATTTTGGTAGCAAATTTGTAGGCCATGCCTAATTTTTGAGACTCGTATCCTATTTGTATTGGACCACAGTGGCAAACTGGAGTTACTGGATAGAAGAAAATACAAAAAGAGTTGGATACAAAGATGTATTCTATCAAGTCCATAATACTTCTGCAAGCTCTAATTGTGATTAGGGTAAGGCTTATTGGAGGTTTTTAAAGAGACATTATGCATTTGGTAAGGGTAAATGTAAAGGAGAGAGCCACACAAAGAAATCATTTATCAACAGGGTGGCCACATGAAGTATAATTTTTTACTAATAAAATTTTATGGTTAAATAATAAAGAAAAGGGTGTATTAAATGCAGTACAGGTGAGATAATGAGAACTTTACCGCCTTCTGTTTATGCTTTCAAGTTCATCACTAAACATTTAGAATGGTCTGCGGGGCACCATGCTTAGTACCAACCCCTTGGGGCTGATAGTAGAAATAAAAACAAAGAGAGTAAATTTCTCAAATCTTCTCACCTGTATTGCATTATATACACCATTTTCTAAATTTTTTAACCAAAAAATTGTAATAAAAAAACAATAATTTCAAGTAGTAAGTATTGGACTTGGTAACCTAGGTCGCGTTGTGGTGAATCTGGTAAGAAACTGATACCCTAGGCTAGCTTCAATTAGATCATAACCCTATCATTCAAGGTTACAGTTCCTTAAGTAAGGTTGTGAGGTAAGGCCCAAGTGCAATATGGTACCCAGTGCCATAAGGTAGATTATGTTACCTATGCCTCAGAACCCTATTGCCTTAATTTACAATCCCCTAAATTAGATTAGAGTGTGATTCCCAGGGCAGGGGTGAAGGACCCCTGACTTTACTCTGTTTTTTTTCATCTGTCCATCCGCCTGTGGTAACACTGCGTCCCGGGCTTTAGATAGTTACATTCAGCTTACATTCAACGATTATAATAATATCCTATTTCGAATATTAACGGTGTAATTCGCATAGAGTAAATTATTGAAACACTTTTCAGTTACAAATGTACACCCAGATATCCTTTTATTTACCTAAAACTTACAATTAGCATAACTATCTAAAGCCCGCGACACAGTGTTACCATACAAAAAAAACCACAGGCGGATGGACAGATGAAAAAAAACAGAGTATAGGTAAGGCCCCAAACACTCTAGGTTAGGTTAGGCGTGGTTTGATTAGGTTGCAACCCTATTATATTAATATAAAGTGCCCTATGATAGGTTAGGTGGGGGTGTCCAGATGGCAAAACCAACCCAGCCCCACAATCTCTCCCCAAGCTAGATACTAAGTGCCCGATACCCTAGATGGTAGATTAGGTTACTAGCCTAGTCCAGAGTTGTCAAGTCAAGGCTGGGGGGTCTACCTAGCCTCCCATCATCCCAATAATGTTTTGCAATTCAAAAATGGATGAAGTCTATGCAGATTCAATCTTTCATGCATTACTAAGGTCCCTTAGGCCTAAGTAGTAGGTATAAACATGCAATTTCCCAAGGTATAGTTTAGTTCATCACAGGCTAAGCTACTTAGTAGATATAGTACTAAGCCATACAACCTAACAAGACATGTTTATATGGTAGGTACCTACCTAGCCTAGATCATTTCGCCTGATTGGCAGTACTATAACTAAAGCATAGTTATACTACTATTCTTAAACAGTCGTTCTATACCTAGGCGTCAATGGTCCTGGTAGTCATGACGCCAGATAATGATCACCTAATTAATCATTCATTCTACAGGGGATAAACCTAAAACTTCCATTGGCCTAGACCTACTCAGACTTAATGGGAGGTAGCCCTAACCCATCTAGTAAACATACAGAAATATAATAGGTAAACCGTAATAGTAAACGGTTAATCTGTGATTAAACATTATCGGCGGAATGAAATCGCCTCAAATAAAGCCATTCATATAACTCCTAGTACCCTAAATATGATCCAGTTTGATGCTTTCTCTAACGCATAGGTAACATGATGTAACTTACGCCAGTTTTTGATCAGTTGATAAAACCTGGCACCGTCACTGACACACCCTGATTAAAATCTAACCAAGTTAAGAAGGACACTCCTCAATTATTCCTAATTAAAAGTTCATGGGCCTTACTTGTAAACTTGAAAGATCACAATGAATGAATGGAATTCCTTGGCGAAACCTTGATTCGGCAACGCAACCTCAGGGAACAGTTCATTTCCACAATGTATTCCTGTTCCTGTTGGTCTGCTGACTGTTACTCATGATTTACGAAATACCTAATAATAGTACAAACACATTTTAGTTATTTAATCTGTTTACTTTACATCATAAATGCTTTAGCTAATCTAACGTCCTCAAAGGCTAAAGAAGCAGTCGTACTTGATTTAAAGTCGGTTTCATGAGATATTTACGTGAATTTTATATTACTACATATAAGGGTTATTCAGTCTTCCACTTTCAATTTAAGAGGTGTTTTCCTGTCTTATTTTGTTTTAATGTCTATTTATGATCGCATATTCAGACGTCTTCAGCTATATATCTATTATATATATATATATATATATATATATATATCATATATATATATATATATATATGTGTGTGTGTGTGTGTGTGTGTGTGTGTGTGTGTGTGTGTGTGTGTGTGTGTGTGTAGTAGAATGCAAAATATACATATAAAAACGAATGTATAGCCTACAGGATAGTGTGCTTTAATTGAATTAACCCAGAGATTGCTCTGATTAACCTCTCATGCAAAAAGACAGCAGAAAAAGAATGTCAGAGTCAAAGGCCCAGACGCTATGTCACAACTCATTGTGGAAAATATTTAATTTTTATAGTTAATTACACTTTATCTTACTACAGGTATCATCATCAGCATCCCTGAAAGCTTTTTTTTTGTTAATAATAATGGTAGTGTTGCTGATGGTCGTGGGCGACATAGGTAATTACCGCTTCTTATGTCGATTATGAAAATTCCTGATGATGATGATGATGATGAGATGATATGATGATTATTATTATTTTATTATTATTATTATTATTTTATTATTATTACATAGAATGAAGGAAACTGCATTTAGATAGGCGCCAATTCACAAGCTATACATAATTAACCTCGATCTCTAAATTCCATGCAGATTTCATTGTGAAGAAGAACGCTTGACTGGCTTTTGTATCTTTCGACGAATTGTGTTAAGTACTTATTACAAAAAAGAGCAATGGTCAAGAAATCAAATAAAAACTCAATTTAGTGAAGCTTTAAAGAAAGTAAAGCTAAAGGCGCACGCTTAATATGCTAGGAAAACTTATTTGAGATTTCTTCTTAGTAGCTGCTGCCATCTCGTGCGGGTTAGATGAAACACTAAGGTAAACAAAACAGATGAGTGGGAGGCGTGGCCACTTGTCACCGCGGTCTTTAAATTCGACCTTTTAACGCACGCACGTTTATTTAAAGGGATGGTGTTCTTGCTCATTCATGGTTTCATGTAATGATTCCAGTATTACTTAAGACTGACCATGTGAACTGCAATCATGATGAAATGAACGATTGTATTTTCTATAAAGCCCTATTTAGCCAATGATATTCTTGTGACTTAGGCTATCAACATTTTATATGAGCAAAGTGTGGCATATTTTCACATAAAATGTTTTACAGAAATTCATAGCCGAACTTACTCAGTCTACCTTGTCTTGAAATGCCAGAAGGTATAGGAAGTTAAAGCTATATTTCAGAGAACAAATGTGTCCCTCTACAGGCAAGTATATGCTTGCCTGTAGAGGGAAATAGTGGTTCTCTGAAATAAAGCATTAGCTGTCTCGGCCTTTGTTCATCTTATTGGATTCCTTTTATTAGAAGGGAGAGAAAGCAGTCTCTTAAACATATACTGACTATCTATATTTTGGCGTTTTTATGGGCTCCTTTTACTAGATGGAATTCCTTTGTAACAGAGCATTTTTACCAGTATACTATATATTTTATATATATATATATATAAATATATATATATATATATATATATATATATATATATATATATATATAAATAAAATATATATATATATATATAATATATATATATATATATATATATATATATATATATAATTATTTATGCACACACACACACACACACACACACACACACACACACACACATATATATATATATATATATATATATATATATATATATATATATATATACATTCTGTTTATCCTAAGTTAAGGTGCTTCTTTACAGCTCTAACGTTTACGGCCTTACGTACTAGTGTAGAATATAGGCTATAACGCACTTCTTTTTTGGGTTCTTTTTGGTCTAGGAAAACTCTCTCTCTCTCTCTCTCTCAAGTGCATGCTCACATACATACACACACACATTCTTCTTCTTCTTCTTCTTCTTCTTCTTCTTCTTCTTCTTCTTCTAGCAAGTATGAATATTCGGTCCCATTCAGAGCTTTATGTCGTTCTATATTGAAATGACTAACGGCAGACGTATCCTTTTGTGAAAAAAAATCTTTAAACCAGAATGGCTTAAGGTGCCCTTTATCCTTAAAATCGGATCCTTAATGGGATTACGTGAAACCTTGAACCTAGTGTGATTTTTCTTTCATGGATTTTTTTTGTATTAAAAGTTAGAAGCATTTTTATTCTAAGCTGAACCTTTATTGGACTCAGAAGGGAGGTATTTTTTCTACTAAAAAAATAAGCAGAAAAAATAAGGCCAAATCTCATCGAATCGCTGCATTTGAGACTAAGCCAGCTAGTCGTCAGCAGCTATTTAGCTGACTTGCGCAGGTCTAACGTGAGTGAAAATTGTGCTTATGTAGGTGCAGATCATATCTGCATGCAAAAGGTCTTGTATGATTTTGTGCGATAGATCAATGATCTATCCCTCCATCTTGATCTAATTAGTGACTTTTAACGTATAACAGCCTAATCTTCCAACAAAAGCACGAGCTGATGTATAAGTTGAATTAAGCTGCCAGTCGTTAAGCCCTTGACGAGATAAAAGTAGATTTTTTTTCGTCTCAAGGTAACAGAACACCATATTCTTTGGAACCTTTCAAGTCAGTGTCTCCTATAGGGTTGTATAATAATATAATAATAATAATAATAATAATAATAATAATAATAATAATAATAATAATAATAATAATAATAATAATAATAATAATAATAATAATAGATTGGAAACAGTGACTGAATATTGCTTGAATACTGTATGGCAACAAAGTTTTGGCCTGACTGAATTGTAGAGTGACTTTGACACCGACTTACAAGTTATTGATGGTCATCTCACAGCCCTGGATAGACATCAGCTTCACAGCCGAGAAAAGGCAATCGTGGTGGTGTGGAAAAAAATTTTACTGAAAAATATAGTTTTTTAAAACTTGAGATGGTCGTCACTCCTCGTTATATATATAGATAATATATAGGAGACAAAGAAGTGTTTTTAATCCGTAATTCGAAAAATGAACAAGAAATATATTACCTATTAATCGAGCATTAATTAAATACTTCTAAGTATCTAATTATGTAATAATGATAAATGTACATCTACAAGTACTGACAAAATAGTTTAGATGGGCATTGTTAAAAAAAAGGCTGTAAGATTTAGAAGCGAGAGAGAGAGAGAGAGAGAGAGAGCGTGGGGGGGTGTGGGGGGGGGGGAAGGGGGGGGGGGGGGGGACGAAATAGGAGGACATTTAAGTAACTGGAAATGAAAAGCCCCTATTATCTAATAATTATAGCCTCAGGGTTTGCCTCAAAGACATTCAAAGGTCTGTCGCACACGTGTCAGTTGTTGTTTTTTGTAAAATTTCTAGAATCCTAGACCATCTGCAGGGCCTCTTCCTGCTCTTACTCGTGTTATCTAGCTGGGTAGGAATAGTCTCGTCTATAACATTAACCGTTACCGAGGTCATTCGTCTTCCAGAGATAAAACGTCTTATCTTCCTTGGGTTTTGTTCTGCGTCCTCGACGTCCTACTTTCTCAGTCGCAACGCCGGAGGATTTAAAAGTCAAATGAATGCCTTCGATTTGTATCGGTCTAGTGTTCTTTCACCGCACAGCGAAATGATTTGAAACTCAGAAATATCCTAAATACTAATACCTGCCTCCATCATTTTTCATTTTCTTGATTTCCAAACTCTTCAGGTCCTTTGCTTGACTATTATCTAGATATGTGTAAGGTAAAGAAACAGGGACAGGTATTATAAAAGTAAAAAAAAAAAAAAAAAAAAAAAAAAGAATGAGTTCCTCAGTTACGTGAACATCATGGCAAATATGCATTTATCATTTGTTAAGCGGTTAGGTGTCATAAAAAAAATATTCTTTATTACCCCATTTCTTTGTTGACTTTAGAATTAGATGAAGAATTCCAGGAGGAAAGGAGAAGCATTTGAGAGAATAAAGTTCTTATGCTTTTCTTGTACAGAAATATTTAGTTATTCTGAAACAAAACAAACTTTGAGAGACCCTTTCCATGATTTTTTTCTACTTTAAGAAAGAAGATATTAAATTTTTTGCGTCTTTTACACCATGTTGCTCTATTTAATTTTCTCTGACAAAGCAGTTATTATTATTATTATTATTATTATTATTATTATTATTATTATTATTATTATTATTATTATTATTATTATTATTATTATTATTATTATTATTATTATTATTATTATTATTAGCCAAGCTGTTAGCCTAGCTGAAATAAGAAAAAAGGCTCAAGTTAAAAGTAATTATAAAAGAGAATTAAGGAAGATAAACGAATAAAATAAAAATAAAGAAACTACGAAATAAGGCTACTTAACAAAAAATGCATATGCCTCAAAATTAAGATTCAGATCATACGTATGAACTTCACAATACTGTAGATCATTTCATAATTTGGTCGCAGATTGGAAGAATAAAAAAAAAAAAATGCTTGATAGTGAACTTTTAGAAATATATGCATCTTTAGTACTTCGTGGTGTTGTAATCTAGGAAGATGTGAATGCAACGGATGATAACTCTTATAAAAGAATGCATAGAGAGGAAGTTAACTGATTGACGGTGCCAGAGATTATTGATAATAAAATCTGGTGCAGGAAATTTAAGAGACCTCGAGTTCCTGTCCAACAACGTAGGCCTAGAGTCATCAGCTGAGGACCAAACAGGAGAACACCATTAAAAACAAGTAGATCGAAAGAATACAAACATTTCCTCATAGAAAACAGATTTCCAAAAATCTTGGAAGATTTCTAAGTACGCCGTCCTTTTGTGCAACTGAAGAAGAGATAGACCGAACATGTTTCTCAAAAGTGAATATGCAGTCAAGAACGACACTATGAGTTCCAAATGAGCTGCATTTAGCTAAATAAGCACCGTCAATGTAAGTAATAATTCCGGTGAGTTGAGAGAGAGAGAGAGAGAGAGAGAGAGAGAGAGAGAGAGAGAGAGAGAGAGAGAGATGCCCTATGCCTACTTGTGATCATACTTAGAGTCTGTTAGGGTTTAACAAGATCTTCCATAATTCGTATCACATACTAATTAGAAAAGAAATATAAAACCTGCGCATAATATGTTCTTCCCTTGAGAGAGAGAGAGAGAGAGAGAGAGAGAGAGAGAGAGAGAGAGAGAGAGAGAGATGATGCAAGGGTCTAGACCTATTGATGATCCTACTTGCGTAGAGTTTGTTTGGGTTCAAAAACATCTTCCCTAATGTTTACCATATACTAATTATAGTGACCACACAGAACATGTACGTACCCTGAGAGAGAGAGAGAGAGAGAGAGAGAGAGAGAGCCGATGGTACCCGTCATATAATTTACTGTCCCTAAGCCCCACTTAAATGACGTAAAACAGAACTGCAAATAACGGCAGCATCTGGAACTAGGCTCATCCAAGCAGCTTTATTGGATATTGGGATCGCCTCCACACCCACTCAGATCTGTCAGATTTTTTTTCTTTTTTTTTCTTCCTTTGAACATCAAAGAGGCCGTTTTATCAGAATCGAATTTAAATGGAGCAATCTAAAACCAACAGCCCTAGCTCTGCGTGATTCGCAAAGCATTTAATGCTTTTTGGGATCAGTAGTGGATCGGATGATATCGTTTAACTGCTGATTTCCGATAACTTGTTGGGTTGGTTGTCCTATCTTCTGTTTTTCGGAAGGTCCACTGATATTCATAAGATTTTTTTTTATTTCTCTACGTATTGACATTCTCTCTCTCTCTCTCTCTCTCTCTCTCTCTCCTTAGTATTACTTGTTTTTTTTATACCTTTATACACAGTTTCTCTCTGGCGATGGTATCTCTCTCTCTCTCTTTAATATATATATATATATATATATATATATATATATATATATATATATATATATATATATATATTATTGCATTCCACCTTTCTTTACATCTTATCACTATCTTTCTCTCCCTTTCTCTCCCTTCCCTTCTCCCTCTTCCTCCCCTATAATCGCTGAACATATCAAGTTCTAAAGACCCACAGATGATCGGAAACTAAAGTGTGAGCTCCTTTAATCCTTCACGCTCAAGTGTCAGCTTGTTTGAGCCTTCACACGCAAGGATCAGGCAAAAGAGGCAGCCGGCTTGATACTTTAATTTCAAGAGTAAGTCTGCTTGAGCACTCGTACTGTATTTATGTATTCAGTATGACATTCACCAAGGTCCGGAGATTATATTTGAGTGTCGGCCATAATCCAAATTTACTGGCTAATTCAACTTGCCTCTGTTCAGATGGTGGAATTTTTATAAATCAAATCCACTTTTCTTACAGCCACTGGTTTTGGACACCAAATGCGAGCCTCGATTTATCTCGTTAAAGACTTATAAGTCTACGAAATTCAGTTCTAGTGTGGGAAATAAAAAAAAAATTGGTTCAACTCCCCTTTGGAATTACCACAATAAAGTAATCATACGATATTGGCTCGGAAATATAGTTTAATCAAAATGATAATATGAATTCAGGAACGACGGGCAATTCAAAATTATCAAAAAAAATGTCTTTTTTATGCATTTTCTATAAATTTCTTTTCCCCATTCATAGACCGATAGTACAGGTAAACTTATCTTTATCCTACCTACTAATAGATTCACTATAAACAAGACAGAGAAGTGGAAAGGAAAACAATTAAAAAATACGCCAAAGTTTCTTCGGCGCAATCAAGTTTTCTGTACTACGTATAATGCTGTGTGAGCTACGGTCCATGAAACTCAGCCACGGCCCGGTGGTTGCCTGTTCTATATCGTTGCTAGATGGAAGATCATGGCTAATTTTAACCTTAACTCAAACAAAAACTACTGAGGCTAGAGGGTTGCAATTCGGTATGTTTGACGATTGGAGGGTGGATGATTAATATGCCAATCTGCAGCCCTCTAGCCTCAGTAGTTTTCAAGATCTGAGGGCGGACAGAAAAGTGCGGACGGACAGACAAAGCCATCTCAGTAGTTTTCTTTTACAGAAAACTAATAAAAAGGAGTTTTGATAACGAAAGATAAGATAGACACGCCTCTTCAGTGAGAAAAATTATAAGGTTACGGGAGCAAAATAAAACAATCAAACGAACTTATTTGTCTTTTTCATACAACTTTCTTACATCTTCTGTATAATTTGTTTGCGTCTCTCATATCCGCGAGGATGGATCACATATCGCAATTTCTGCAGCTTTCAAAACGTTGGGGGTCGATAGTATACTTCCTTTAGGGTGAACATTCAGTGTAAATAAAGACTGAGCGAAACGAATAGCTTAGACAGGCAGTAAAATATTGCTTGATATTACATATAAGAATAACACCAAACCACCCTGTTTCTTATTTATACACACACTGTTCTTCCCCTATCAAACCCTCTGTGATCTGTTCAACCTGTCGATCAAAATCCAGTCAGATCAACTTCATGATCAGATTATATTTATGCACAACACTGGAAACTGAAAGTAGTACTTCACAAGACCTCAGGTGGAAGCTAAACAGTAGATTTAAGCACTGAATTAACTATTGCTTCTTACCTTCTTAAGAACAAGAGCTTAATTTGGTAAATACTGACTTATCTAGTGATTCATGTAAAATGGAACAAATTGAAGAGTGGGTTTATAACCACTGTATTGTTTAATACGCCTAACACACGAACAGATCTGAAAAACAGCATCTCATTAACCCGCTTTCGCTTCTGCTTGAAGACTTCATCTAAGTTACCTGACTCGCTGATCATGTTATGCTTCACGTAAGCATCTTGCCTAGCTGCTGATGTGCTTGATGACTGCCCTAATTGAATTGTGAAGCCCAGGTAAAAAAAAAAATTACCAATTCTAAAAATTATAAAAAACAAAATCAGCGATAAAAAAACTTAAAAAAAGACTAACTCGCCCACCGATGCGATATGAGATTTTTGCCAAATTTGGAATATTTATGGCATCGTGTTGCCCTCTTCCGAGAACCTGATATCTGATAATGACATTAAACGAGCCATTATGAGCTAAACTTTTTTCATCTGGCTGACACGTTTAACTTTCCAGGCTTGTTTACACCCTGAAAGTCTCAAGCAGAAGAGTCCCCCGCCCCCCTCCTCTCTCTCTCTCTCTCTCTCTCTCTCTCTCTCTCTCTCTCTCTCTGATCTTGATGCATGTTGCTTGCTCCTTTATGGGATGGTACGGGATTTATCTTTTCTTGACGTAGATTTGTACCCATTCAGTTAGGGCGGTTGTGGGACAATATTGTGACCCATTTTCTCATCGCACCCGCCCCCCACCCCCACACCCACCCACCGGAAGTTGAAATTTTCATTGACAACGAATTTTTTTAAAGGTAAAGAACGTTTAACATGCAGTCAACCATCTTCTTCCATCCTGGTTTAGAGGTATCATGTGGGGAGTAGGCCTGCTTTCAAAATCTCCTCCCTGGCCCCTTAAAGGAAAGACAACACTTCAAGCCTTAATGGCGATTTTTTTCTTCCCTCTGATGTCACAACGACATGATGACAATGATCACAACTTTCAAAATCCAGCAACTTAATAGATCTGGGAGTAGGAAAACAATTCCGAACTTAGTGTAGTTCTTATCACATATAGCTTGGCGAAATGAGGAAAGGATCTAGATCTATATATATATAGGAGAGTCCATAACCTTGAACATGTCTCAGGGTTGTCGCAAGAAATGATTCATTTTTAATTCCGATGACATTGGTCTGTAGCCTCTAACTTTGCCTGCAACTGCTCTTAGCTTAACGTAAAGCTAAATCATTTGATCTTATCTTCCCTTTTCAAGGGCAGGTCTGGCGAAATACACGAAAGAAGGAAAGTCGAAGAAAGGACTCATATTTCCATTTGGTTTTGTCTCGGCTGGCATTCTCGAATACACGGTAAAAACAGTTTTTGGACAATTAATATATAAATGCACGCGCGTGTGGGCACGTGTGTGTGTGTGTGTGTGTTTGTGTGTGTAGATCTCAGCAAAAGACGTGGTTTGAAGGAAAAATAATGCACCTACCATAGCGACATTCATCGACTAAAAAAAAAAGACTGAAAATGAAGATCTGATAGAATAGCTTCATACTCCTCTAACTCTTCACAGAAACCTCATCAGGAAAATACCATCGTCTTATATACTTCGAGCAAATTTGTCAGTTGAAACTGGCTTATCATTCAGAGTCTAAAATATGCATCAGCTTCAGCGATCCTTCTCATCCAGGCAATGCCCGATTTCCTTTTACTCCCCCACTCACACAAGTGTATTTATTCCCTTTGAAGAATAATGAAGACTTCCAGGAGTTAGGTTTTTTCTCATTCTAGAGGTAAATATTACTCTCTTTCACTGGTGTCAGGTGATTCAGGATGGAAATGAGCTCCGACGGCTTATCACTAAAAAAAAAAAAAAAAAAAAAAAAGTATCTTGGGAATTTCACTGTTCAAAGATTAAGATTGAAATATGAAAAAGGTAAGCGGAAGTACGTTTCCATTTCTTATATTCACTATTTTTACATCCTATATTGGAAGTGAATGAGAGTGTAGTCTCAAATATATATTATATATATATATATATATATATATATATATATATATATATATATATATATAATATATATAATCCATTTAACTTGACAAATACCACGTTTTTTGACATGAATTCCCCATTTGGCGTTTTAATAGCCCATCTGAACTCAATATATATATATATATATATATATATATATATATATATATATATATATATATATGTATGTATTGAGTTCATTATCATATTAATCACATTTTCCTAGTGACTTAAAAATTGTCGAGATCTTGAAAGATCTTAGGAGCTTTTTGGAAATGATAAACGTACCACAGCTTTATTATTATTATTATTATTATTATTATTATTATTATTATTATTATTATTATTATTATTATTATCATTATTATCATTATTATCATTATTATTATTATTATTATTATTATTATTATTATTATTATTATTATTATTATTATTATTATTATTGCAAAGGCCTGTTTCGGATGGATTCGCGCTATTTATTGCATTCGAGTTGCTTGAGGAGTTTGGCCACGCGAAAATTATTATTATTATTATTATTATTATTATTATTATTATTATTATTATTTATATTCTGGAGGAAGACCTTCATTAACAAAAGTTTTGTTGAAAAGAATGGTTATTTCATCCGCATTTTTTTTTGCATAGGAGCTTCTCTATTCTTTTTATTACTGACTTTTCTTCTGTATTCAGATTGGCTATTAAAACGCCAAAATGGGGTGGGAATTCATGTCAAAAAACGTGGTATTTGTCAAGTTGAATGTATTATACGGCATGCAATACAAAATGCAGTACAAAATGGATATCTAAACGAAGCAGCCTTTTCAATAGACACATGTGGACCTGGGGCGTGGGATGGGAGGGGGGTGGGGGGGGATGGAAATTATATTGTAAAGAGACAACTCAGAACATGGAGCGAAAAAACCTTTAATAAACAAAGGCCTGGAATTATGAAAGGAAAACCGCCTTTTCCATTAATACAGATATATGGATTACCAAGAGATGAAGTCTTTTTGCATATATACTTTTTCCGCTTCGTAAAATCATTCTCGAATAAACCGAGTTACAATAGACGTTACCTAACTCTTCCTCTTTGTTTAAATCTTATCAGATTTATTCATGGGTACCATCATCCCTTTGACGAAAAAAAAAAAAAAATAACACGAGCTTTTCACCTTATTTTCCGCATGGACAAAACCTCTCTCAGCAACCAAGCAGAATTATTACTATAGTAGATTCACATCAACCGTGCATCTAATGTCTAGGCCAGTCCCTCACGACGCTCCTGACTGGCTGTTGATAAGCCGATCACAGGGCTGGAAACTCTGTCTCTGTCGAGAGTTCAAATAGCTAGGATGTATGTTCCACTTCTCCTGAGGCATACTTTTGAAAGACGTATCCCTCACGAGAGGTGGAACATACATCCTGCCTGTGTGAACTCTCGAGAGAGACTGAAAGTTTCCAGCCCTGCGATTGGCTTACCTACTGCCAATCAGGAGCGTCGCGATGGATTGGCTTAAACATCAGATGCACGGCTGATGGGAATCTGCTATAGTTCAGCACTAAGGTTGGTGGAGAGAGAAACCATAATATTCTACAGTTATTTTTATCAAGGGCATAAACGACGAGTATACGAGAAAGACAATGAAATGCTAACCGCGTGTTCCGCTTGGAAAAACTTTCCAGTACTGAGGTCATTGGCGAGAGAAATTATAATTTTCCTCTTAAAGTTTTCTCAAGGGCAAATTCTGTGTGAGGTAACCAGGCTGAATTATTTTCCTTTTTGACTCAGATTCCACTGAAGAGAGAGAGAGAGAGAGAGAGAGGAGAGAGAGAGAGAGAGAGAGAGAGAGAGAGTTCATTACTGTCTTCAGCTTGGTTGCGTCCTGCCTGGTTAAGTACACAAACCGTTGAATTTTACGCCGGAATATTGCTAATTAGCTTACTAATGAGGCTACTCTAAACAAATGACCGTCATTTTAGATGGTACCGTGTTTAATCTTACACAAAGCTATGTAATATCATAGTGTGGGTATCATCACACAGAGAGAGAGAGAGAAGAGAGAGAGAGAGAGAGAGAGAGAGAGAGAGACATGTTTTGTGTGATATGGAAAAGAAGGGCTTAATTAGTTCCAAATTTTCTCTTTGCCATATGTTTTCGAGTATACTCTGGTCGTAATAATGATGATGATCATAACGTTACAATGATTAAAGTGTATCATATGGAGTAGAATAACCTTCACATAGGCACTTCCCCCCAAAAAAAAGCGTTTCTCAGATAACCTCCAGTGATCCCCCTAAATATGCAACTCCCCTTCCTGTGACCATATCCGCAAGAATTTCATTCTCTGAATCTAGCTGGGACCGCTTTTCTGATTTGGATTTGACTGACTGATACATGAATTCTAACCTCTCGAAGGATTAGATATTTTTACGTGGTTAGGAACCATATTTCAGCCTCCCCCCCCCCCCCCCCCCCCCCCCCCCCCCACCCCCCCCCCCCGCCGTTATTTTTTAGCCGTTATTAAAAAGATAGTTCAAGAGCTGTTCATAATTTTTTTTCAGTAAGTAGTATGACTTCAATATATAAAATGTTTAGAAATATGCTAATTTCAGTGACCGATGTACCCTTAGAATAAACTATTTGAAATTACGATATATATATATATATATATATATATATATATATATATATCATATATATATATATATATATATATATATATATATATATATATATACTTGTTACATAAAAGAGGGCTATAATTAATAATATGTTTAATATACCATTGTGATGTGATGTGCTGTGTCTGTTTTGGAATGTGCAGACTGATCATATTTAACTTCCCATGAAGACAGAGTCCGAGCGACAACCTAGAGAAAGCTGATAAATCTTTTCTGGGCTGGTGTGACACTAAGATGCTTACTTAAGCAGGTCAATGTTCGTTCTATGGGTATGTGAGTTTGTGAAGGCTTGTTCAAGGTGCCTTTGAAAACTGGTTGTGACCAGTTAATTCGGGCGTTGACTGAATAGTGTGAATTCATGTGTATGTGTGCGCCTCTTCCGTTCATAATGGCATCTTTAGCCAAAACTAGGGGAAGACTTACTGTGAGGTGTGTGTGAGAAAGGCAGAGCCACGATGGCGTATGCCGAAGTGTTTCTTTTTGAAAGTGAGAGGGGACCGAGTGTCCTAGTGAGGGGACCAAGTGTCCTAGTGAGGGGACCGAGTGTCCTAGGGGACTGAGTTTCCTAGTGGAGGGAACTATAATATTTTGGAGAAGAGATAATTGGTGTCACTAATTACTGATTAAGACATTTAAATACCAGTGGGTTATCTGAGTTAGTTGTCTGTGAGACTTGAACTATTACCATTCCATTAATTATCCTGTAAGAACCTGAATTATTCAACTAGTACTTTACTTTGAATAAATGTATATATTTTTGTAACTCCGACCCTGATTTGATGACCTTGGATAATGGAGAGAGAGAGAGAGAGAGAGAGAGAGAGAGAGAGATGAGAGAGAGATGAAGGCTATTACCAGTGGTCGCTGAGAGAGAGAGAGAGAGAGAGAGAGAGAGAGAGAGAGAGAGAGAGAGAGAGAGAGAGGGGAGGGACTGAGGGTTACCAGTTCGCTTAACGCTCCGGCTAAATGCATACCAAATATCAAAATAGCGGGGGGCGACGCCCTTCGCTGTTAATATATATATATATAATATATATATATATATATATATATATATATATATATATATATATATATATGCATACACACGCATACGCATATATATATATATATATATATAATATATAATATAATATATCATATATGTATATATATATATATGTATATATATATATATATAATATATATATATATATATATATATAATCCTATTATATATATATATATATATATATATATATATATATATATATATATATATATATATATATATATATAGAAATAAAACTTTGATCATGAAGTATATAAAACGTGATGCTATGTGTAAATAAAGGTTTTGCCTACGAAGGAAAAAATAAAAAGCGAGATAGCCAAGCCCTTTCCGTCTAGTACAACCCTTTACTCAGGCACTACTGAGTAAAGGGTCGTACTAGACCGAAAGTGCTAAGCAATCTCACTTTTCATTTTTTTCTTCGTGGCAAAAACCTTTATATATATATATATATATATAATATATATATATATATATATATTATATATATATATATATATATATATATAAACACACACACACACACACACACACATATATATATATATATATATATATATATATATATATATATATATATATATATATATATATATATATATATATATATATATATATATATATATATATATATAAAAGTCATGTCACATTACCGTGATTCATATGCATATATCGAGCTACAAATGTCCTTTAATATCTAATTCACTCTACCATGGAATTAATATATTTTCATCTATGTTTAACAGAAGGGGAATATTTTTAGGCGATAAGAGATTTGCCGGCTGACGGGCGCGAACCATCAACACCTTCAAATCCAGGACGACGGTGGCTGGGTGGGTTATGGCTTCACTGTCATCCTGGATTTGGAGGTGTTGATGGTTCACGCCCGTCTTCCGGCAAATCTCTTAATCATATATATATATATATATATATATATATATATATATATATATATATATATATATATATATATATATATGTATATATGTGTGTGTATGCATATATATATATATATATATAATATATATATATATATATATATATATATATATACATGGGGGGAAGAACCCCAGTATTCATAAGGTAAGCGTGGACACGAAACGGAAGGCAGACCCCATAACTCCATTACACACCCAGGCTCTCTCTCTCTCTCTCTCTCTCTCTCTCTCCCGGCAATCACCCCCTCTCTCTCTCTCTCTCTCTCTCAATCCAAGGAATCACCCTCTCTCTCTCTCCACCTCTTTCTCTCCATTCTAACAGGTAATGAAATGAGAGAGTTGCATCATAACATAACGTTTATTTACAAGAATAACTAAATCAATTAACTAAGTAATCCAGTCTTACAGACTAACTTAAAAACAACTCATTGTCAAGTCACCCAAAAGTCCACACCTCTCCCTGGGAACTCTGTCCCACGGTATTCCAGATCCGTCTGTTCAAAGATACAGAACACATCTCGGTAAGTACACACACAAGTTTAAAGACAAAGTTAATAAAAATGGAACATCTTACAAGATATCAAACAAGCCATCCCTTTGGCTAAAGTAAAGGTAACACTTACCCATTCCCAACCGGAATATCACTCACTGATAAAAAAAAATTAAAAAACACTTTGCATCTGCCAAATCATGGCTTCGCCTTCCTCCCCCGAATGTCTTGTGCAAAGTCTTCCCATAGACTTGGCTAGTGATTTACATTATGAATAGAAGAGGCGCACACGCACATACGAACACACAGTTCGCTAGCGCCTCACGGTTCTAGCTGCATCTAGTTTCACAAAGGCACTTGAGAAGAGTTCATAAACTGTCGTACATTGACTTCCTGAATTAAGCACTTTTATCTCACGCCATCCCCTAGAATCTCATTCATCAGCTACCCTCAGGTCGTTACCTCCGCACTGTTCTCCACATTCCATATGTTACAGAGAATGCACGAACAATATATTATTAATCAAAATCCCTATGTCTTACATATATGTATATATATATATATATATATATATATAGTATATATATATATATATATATTACCCCTATCAAAACTACGCAAGTGGCAACTCTTATCTTTCAGCTGCTGGCCGCCTCTCTCTGCAACCAATATCAAACTAGGCTAATGAATTCACGTAAATACAAAAATATGCTATTTATTTCCCAAACTAGATGAACACAAAATGGAACAAGTGACTAAAAAAGCTCATGTTAAGAACTAAATCTGACCCACAAAAGAACTGTAAATTATCATTCTACTCTCCTGAATTAGTCTAAGTAATCACCCCAACTCTCAAACTGTCAACCGCTACATTTCGATAGTCAAGACTTTAGAGAATCCCGTCTTTAGAATAATGACATGGGACCCATCTGAAACAAAAAGACATATCCATTATATTTCCCACCACACAATTAATGTTAAATAAATGTATACGCTTCACACTTCTCTCTTTTTAAAGGCAGCTGTTCCTAAGTCATTTGAATATACCATACCTCTTCGATGGGTTTGTACCAACACCTGGTGTCCTCCGAACCGCCTTTTGCCTTGCCTCCGGAGCGTGTGTCTTTTTTCTCTTAGTGACAGGTGATCGCACCCATCATTACACGCACAAATGCACATAATCAATAGCCCCACCTTAAAAGCCCCCCATAGCAACTGGCTGTAGAGGCCTTGACCTCACAATGCACACTCAACAATTCCATCTTTGAGGAAGGCTATCACTAGGTTTTCTCTGTCTCCAAGCCAAGAAAGCTGATACATCGCAATTCACCGACACATTTACTTTCTTCTTTTAAAATATATATATATATATATATATATATATATATATATATATATATATATATATACATATATATATATATATATATATATATATATATATATATTATATAGTATATATATAAGTGTGTGTGTGTGTATGTATGCATGTTTATGTCTTTCTCCTTTACTATACTTTCATGGCATGTTAATTTTTGCAGAATCATGCTTGCCTTTATTTACGAATTCATAGGCATATATGTAGTCACTCAAAAATGTTTTTTAACATGTTCCAGAAGTTTTCGTTCACCTAACAATAATTTTTTCTTTTGATATATACAATGAAATTTGTTTTCTTATCCGACTTTGGTTATTAATCGAACAGTTAACAATATAAAAAAAAAGAATGGTGAGTGAAAATTGCATATTACGAAAAATAACGAAAAATTTTGAAAAATTTCATGACAGGTGATAAGGCAAGAGTCAAAGGAGAAACTATATTTTGAATCCAAATAAAAGCATCTTGACTAACAAAATAATATTGAATAATCAACAACGAAATTATATTACTTAAGATAGAAATAATTCTACCGTAATAGTCGTCAAAAACGCTAAAAAGAAAAAAACATCTCACATCATGTTATCGTATGACGTCATACTCGGGAAGGAAAGTTAAACTACCTTATCACTTGCACCAATAAGATGAGTAACAGACTCAGCCGCACCACTTTATCTCACAGATCGCCGATCATTATCTTCCATAAGACTAATTTTTCTATCGTAGATATTACTCGGCAGTTTGGTGTAAATAGAACAACCGTGAATAGATGGATACGGCAACAGGGGGAAAGAGAAATATAATAAATCTATTGAAACAAGTGGAGGACGACCCCATGGTTGCAGTAATGTTGAAGAGCTCCGCTTAGCTCCCCTGACAACCGGTGTTGCTACAGGCTACGGGGAGAGCATTATGCTCTCCCTTCTAGTTAATGCCCAAACCATCCATGACATGCTACTCGAGGCAACGATATTATTTCATTAATATTCCCTCCAAGAAACCCTTCAAAACAGTGCGACACAAAGAAGAGAGGCTAGGGTTTGTGCTACAATATTATTCGGTGACCGATGATTTCTGGAAGAAAGCCATCTTTTCCGACGAGGAGTAGACATTCCCCACTGATGAGCAGTGTCTTTTTCACTCCTGGAGTTTAACATTACCTATGTTAATGTTCAACTTCTTGCTCATTTTAATTCTTTATAAGATTAGATAATGAGAAATACGAAAGTAGCCGTTATATATTCAGATGATTTCACAATGAATATCATAATGATAGACTTAAGTAGCGATGAAAGAAATCGGAAATTACACATGATAACGTTATATAATACATCTAATATATATAATATATATATATATATATACTATATATATATATATATATATATATATATACATATACATATACATAGCAATATATATATATATATATATATATATATATATATATATATATATATATATATATAGATATATATATATATACTATATATATATATATATATAGCCATAGTGCGGCGTGTGTATATAACAGTGCGATTATATTCTATGTATTAAAAAATTAGGCATAAAATATTTTAGTCTACTTCAGTTTATTTGATATAACCAGTTAGGCAAATAGGCCTAAGTTTCATTAAAGGAAGTCAGAATACATGGTAGGGTCAAATATATACATATATATATATATATATATAAACATAGTTTCACTAGTTTATAATATACAAAGGATCGGTCATTCAAACCCCATTCTCGAAAAAATTTTATCCATGATGATATGACAGCAAATCTTTACAAAAGTCGCCTATGTATACAAAGTTAACACTTATGAAGGAGATATTAAGATAGTGATGGCCTTTGGAGATGAAAATATTAAAACATAAGAACAGCGATGACATTTGAAGTATTTTAGTAAAAGTCTTTAATCAAGTAAAGTATGATTATGTCGGGAAAAAATGGGTTTAATGGAGACTCCAGCTAATTTCTCAGACGCACCAGCAGTAGTGTCGGAGTTTCGAGCGCTGACAACGAAGTTGCCGCATAGCGCCAGAAGTCACTATTATAAGCTGCTGTCCGCAAAGTTTTGAAATATATTGCAAAACATTTTTGAGTGACTGTTTAATATATAACTATTCACTCTAGATATTGCGTTTTACATTACCCCATTAAATTAGTGCATCGGAATGAATCATAAGCGTACTTTAATTTACATCGTTGTCCATAAATGAAAAAAAAATATCTGTCGTAAAATTTACGGCCGTAAAATCGGTAATATTTTATGGAACCATAAAGCGTTTGATGTGCTTCCGTACAATTAACGGAAGGAACTATAATATTTTGTAGCTGTCATAATCCTTTGTTATGGAATTTTTCATTAACTGCTCATAAATATGTTAGTCAATGAGTTGTATAACATCAACGAATTAAATGCCAATAAGACAACACAACAAATTTCCTTGAAAAAAAAAATTGTTTAAAATTACTGTATGAAGGTTTTACATATCAACAATTTCTAATGAAGAAATCTTTCTGTTTGAAAACAAAAGAGTTGATCAATGAATGAGTTAGTTCTGCGACCTAAATTATTTTCTAAAATATTCGAGAATGAAATTCCCACCCCCTTCTTTTTTAAACACGACACTAGACATTTTTTCTTGCCTGAGAATCACAGTAAATTCGCGTTTGTGCCTTCAGCTCCATTAGAAAGAAAAGAATGCAACGTTTATGCAATCTTTTGTTCTTTAATGGATTCAGGAAAAACAATCAAGAACTTTTACTTTTTAGAAAGCCAATTTACTTGAATAATTGTTGCCATGTGAGTCCGAGGTGCTGTGAATGTTGCACGGCTTGAAGAACAGAAGTTTGATATGGAACAGGGCTTTGAGAAAATGAAAAACAAATCATGATTTTTAAGCGAAAGGATTATTTGCGGAATGAATTCATTTCAGCCTCACCATTGCGCCTTTTTTGAGTTGTTAACTTGATTCAGTTTGTATGATCTATTAAAAAAAGGACCGTTATCTTTTCTGAAGGTTCAGAAAACTTATGTTTGATTTTTGGAAAAGACATCAGCAAAAGGCCTTTATGAAAAGGGTGTTGAACGCACAGACACAAATACAATAAGAATTAGTTTTAATTCGGATTATATAATATTAATGATCGCTTTTCATCCTTTCTCCTTTTCTCCAAAACTATTGTGAACAGCGAGTTGATGAGTAGCCCTAATGAATACCAGATGCCATTATTTTAGTTAAATATTTGTGCCGAGAAGCAAAAGAATAACGATGTCTTATTTCATGTTTTTTTTTTTTTTTTTTTTTTTTTTTTTATTTTAGAGAGAGAGAAGAAAAATGACAGCACAATTCTCAGGGACATCATGGAATAGGAATCACGATTTTTTTTCTTCGGGGAAATGCACCCAGTCTGATCATTAATCTCTCTCTCTCTCTCTCTCTCTCTCTCTCTCTCTCTCTCTCTGGAGTAAATTACGCTCTTAAAGATCGCGTGATTTTTCTTGTTTGTTCGACATGAGAGAGCTAATCAGCCTTGACAGCATAGAATCTAAAAACTCTTATCCAAAAGCAGACTGTTTCAGGACGCTAATTAAGCCCTTTTTAGCCGCTTGCTAGAAAATATTCTACAAAGAATAAAGC